>NC_058131.1:188055819-188210083 GCF_016433145.1 Gracilinanus agilis | reverse complement strand
TATATATATATATATATATATATATATATATATATCTCCATCCTGAAATCAGTGCCTGATTTCAGGATTTTCACCTATAACAGAAGTCTCTGCAACGTAACTCCCATGATAGATGAAGGATCACTGTACATTGAATATCTGTCTAAATCAGTGAGGGGCATACTATGGCCCACAGGTGACCCCCTGAAATGTTCTATCCAGCTGTGTGACATTATTCCTAATCTGACGAATACAATGAGTAGGATACAATACAATGAAACTTTGAAAGAGTCGCCTTAGAAACAGAATGACAGATGAGCATTTCCTTTCCTTTGGCCCCCTCTTTAAAAAGTTTGCCCATCACTGGTCTAAATGATTCAACATTAGCTTAATATTCCAGTCAGCCTAACAGAGAATTTATTTGCTTTACTTTAATTGGATAATGAAGACTAGTATTTATTTTATTTTATTTTTTATTTAGAATATTTTTCCAAGGTTACATGATTCATGATTCCTTCCCACCCCTTCCCTCCTCATTGTTCAAAACTTTTTTCTGTATTATTCATATTTGCAGTAGAGTCATCTTTTCACATCAAACCCCAAATCACATTGAACTATGTGATTGATCATATGTTTTTCTTCCGTGTTTCTACTCCCACAGTTCTTTCTCTGGATGCGGATAGCATTCTTTCTCCTAAGTTCCTCTGGATTGTCCTGGGTCACTACATTGCTGCTAGTAGAAAAGTCTATTACGTTTGGTTATACAATAGTGTATCAGTCTCTATGTACAATGTTTTCCTGGCTCTTTCATCTGAATCCTGGAAGTTTTTCCAGTTCACATAGAAATCCTCTAGTTCATCATTCCTTTCAGCACAATAATTTTACATCATCATCAGATACCACAACTTGTTCAGACATTCCCCAATTGATGGACACCTCCTCATTTTCCAATTTTTTGTTAACACAAAGAGTGCGGCTATAAATTTTTTTGTAAAAGTATTTTTCCTTATGATTTCTTTGGAGTACAAACACAATAGTGGTATGGCTAGATCAAAGACTAGGTATAATTTTAAAGGCTAGTATTTTGAAGAAAATATTATCACATTTAATTTCAGTGAGTCAGCATGTAGGGTTCATTCATCACATTTCATTGCTTTTTTTTATTTTCCAAGATTAAAATGTTTAAAATATTTAATGTTTGTATAGATATAGATAGGAATACAGACATATGCGATATATATAGTATAAACATATACATATATGGAGTACATGCACTTTGAACATCTTTACTGGACAATACCAAAATGTTTCCTTGTGTGCAGAATAGTTAGCAATAAGCATATTGATCATTAGTTCCAAAGCTAACTGCAAAGAGTTTGAAGTTTCTAGGAGAAGATAAAAAGAAACTGAGTGAAGAAGAAAGCTTCCTTAATAACTCTGGGGTCTATCTTTCTTGTTCATCCCTTTATAACACTAATTAAAAAGTTGTCTCTGACCAAGGAGATACCCAGGAGAACACTAAGGGGCAAAGGAAAAGGATGAAGCATTTATTGAGCATTTGCCATATGCCAGTGACTGTGCTAAGAGCTTTTAAAATATTATCTGAACTGCAGAACTTTGTGAGATAAGTATTATAATTATCTTCACTCTGGAGTTGAGGAAACTAAAGTAAAATGAGAGTAAGTGACATGACGAGGTTTACTCAACTATTAAGTTTTGTAGGTAGAATTTGAATTTATGTCCTTTTGGCTCTGGACACATCATTCTAGCTAGTGTGACATCTTGCCTCACAAGGATTACCTCATCTGAGAAATAATAAGTCTCTCTGAGTTCTTCCAATTTTAAATATAGGTATCAGAGAGTCCCAAAAGTAGGATATCTCATATGCTTATTCTTAGTCGATATTTATCTGAAATAAATTGAATATGAGGGAGAAGCCAAGAAGAGAGAATCGAAACCAGTAAAGCTCAAAACATTATCAGAATCCTCTCCAACCAACCTTGGAATAAAACCTCAAAATGAATACTGAAGTGAAAGAACCATCAAAGAGATTGAGTGAAGCAACATTCTTCCATAGAAAAACTTGAAAGGTAAGTAGAAACAGCCTGGCTTATTGGAGTGAGAGAGAAGAACAGCCTACCGAAGGAATTCACAAGGAGTACCACCAAAAACTAAGAACAAGGAATACCTCCTCCACATCTTCTCTTCCAAGTTTTGGACATAGGCCCAAGCTAACATTGAGACCCTGAGGTCTTGCCTAAGCCAACAGCAGTGCAACCTTATGACCACCCCAAAAAGGACCAATTCCTAGTCTAAGCCTGCAGTGAGGATCTGAATATAGGCACAAGGCAGTCAATAGCACAAGGCCATTGTAAGTCCAGAGATCCTACCCAAGGTCAAGCCAGTTACAAGACCCAGGGCAAGGCAATCCATAGTGCTCCTGATCTGACCAAGCCCCCAAGTGAGAATGAAAGCCCCAGCACAGGGCAAGTCACAATGCTCTGAGTGCTATAAGCCTTCATTGGTCCAAAGGGGTGATTGAATCAACAGGGCAAGGTAGCTTTCAGAACTCCAACCCATAACCGATATACCACCTTGGAATAAATAAAACTTGAAGAAACTCAGAAATAGAGCTAAGAATAGCAGCAAGAAAGAACTGAAGTTCAAGAAAGTGCCTTCACTACCCTGAGAAGAGAGACCACCTTTAAGATTAAAATAACAGTTAATGAAAAGGCTGGGAAAATGAGCAAAAATAATAAAAAAATACCAACCTAAGCCTAGAAAATTTTCATAGAGACAAAGAAAAGAAAGACACAAACACATAAGGGGCAGTGAAAGCAAAGGGAAAACATGCAAAATTTCAAAGAAAAATATGACTTGGTCTCAGGCTTTGAAAGAACTAAATTTTTTTTAAATCAATTTGTAACACAGAGAAAAAATAGGGAAGAGAAATGAAAGCAATGCAAAAAGAAAACAGTAGAATTGGTCAAATAAAAAAGGAGGTTCAAAAGCTTATAGAAAAAATAATTTCATAAAATTCAAAATTGAGCAAACAGAAGCTAATAATTTCATGAGACATCAAGAAATGATAAAACAAAACCAAAAGAATGAAAAAAAAAAACAACAGAAGAAAACATGAAATATCTTATTGAAAAAACATTGTAACTGGAAAATAGAGTATGGAGAGACATCCTGAGAATTGTCAGAGTACCTGAAAGCCAACATTAAAAAAAAAAGCCTGGACATCATAATACAAGAAACTATTAAAGAAAACTGCCCTGATATTCTTGAACAAAAGGATAAAGTAGAAATGGAAATAATCCACAAATCACCTCCTGAAATAAATCTCCAAATAATAACTCCCAGGTTATAGTGAAAATCAAGAGGCCCCAAGAAAAGGGGAAAATGCTACAAGCAGTAGGAAAGAAACAATTCACATATCATGATGCTATACTTAATATTACACAGGATGTAGCGGCTTCCACATTAAATAGTCAGAAGGCTTGGAATATGATATTCTAGAAGGGAAAAGTTCTAGGTTTACAACCCAGAATCACTTACCCAGCAAAACTGAGTATGTTCTTTTGAGGAAAAATTATCATTTATTAAAATAGAAGATTTCCAAGCATTCCCAATGAAAATAGCAGATCTAAACATAAAATTCTATGTCCAAACAGAAGACCCAAGAGGAACCTAAAAAAGGTAATAAAAAAGAGGAAATTTAAGGGATTCATTAAGATAAAACTATATATTCCTACATGAAAAGATGACATTTGCAATTCTTATTTTTTATCAGCATTAGAGCAGTTAGAAGGAGTATACATAGACAGAGGGTATGAGACTAAACTGATTAGGATGATAAACTATGCAAAATAAATCAAGGGGTTAAAAAAAGAGGATTGTACTGGGAGAAAAGGGAAGGGAATGGTAGAATGGGGTAAATTATCTCAATTGAACAGGCATGAAAATAATTAAAGTTTAGAGGAGAATAAGGGGGTGATGGACAATACTTAATCCTTCCTTTCATTGTAATTGGCTCAGAGAGGGAATAACAATCATACTCATTTGGTTATAGAATCCTATCTTACCTTACAGAGAAATCTTGGGGAATAGGACAAGGAGAGGGGTAATAGAAGGGAGGTGGAAATAGGAGAGATGATTAAAAGGGAAACACTTGTGAGGAGGGACAGAGTGAAAGGAGAAAGAGCAAGATCAAAATAGGAAAATAATGTTGGAATACACATTTGGTAATCATAAATGTGAATGTGAATACAAACTTTTGAATGTTTTTATCAAAAACCAATATTTACAAAAACACAAAATGCCCAGGTTAAGAAAAGAAGTAGAATACTTAAATAACCCTGACTCAGAAAAAGAAATTGAACAAGCCATCAATGAACTCCTTAAGAAAAAATCCCCAGAGCCCGATGGATTCACAAGTGAATTCTGTCAAATATTTAAAGAATAATTAATCCCAGTACTATATAAAGTTTTTAGGAAAATAGGCAGAGGAGTCTTACCAAATTTTTTACATGACACAAATATGGTATCATTATCTAAGCCAGGAAGAGCAAAAGCAAAGAAAAAAATAGGTTAATTTCATTAATAAATTTAGATACAAAAATTAAATAAAATACTAACAAAGAGACAACAGCAATATAAACAAGTTTCATTCATTATGACCAGGTGGGAATTATACCAGGAATTCAGGGCTGGTTTAATATTAGGAAAACCATCAGCATAATTAACTATATCAATAACCAAATTAACAGAAATCATATGATTATAGCAAGATCTAGAAACAGCCTTTGACAAAATACAACTACCATACCCCATTAAAAACACTAGGACACATAGGAACAAATGAGTCATTCTTTAAAATAATAATGATATCCACCTAAAGACATCACCAAGTGTCATCTATAATGGGGATAAGTTAGAGGACTTCCCAGTAGGATAATGAGTGAAGCAAGGACACCTTGCTTCACTACAGTTAATAATTTACTTACAAATGCTAGCTTTAGCAATAAGAAAAGGAAAAGGGAAATAATTAAAATAGGCAATGAGATAACTGAACTACCACATTGCAGATGATTTGATGGTAGTCTAAAAGAATCCAGGAGAATCAACTAATAACCAAGTTGAAATAATTAATAATAATTCACATTCTGTAGTGCAAATAGGGTGCATGTCAGCACATGAAGAAACAAGTAGAAATGTGTGTCAGCTACAGGGAGTGGGATGGGAGTTGGGGGGAGAGAGAGTAAGAACATGAATCATGTAACCATGGAAAAATTTTTTCTAAAAAAATAAAAAAAAATCGAAAAAAAGGAAATAATTAATAACTTTATTAAAGTTATAGGATAAAAAATTAACCCACACAAATTACCAGAATTTCTACATATTACCAACAAAATTTAGCCACAAGAGATAGAAAGAGAAATTCCATTTAAAATAACTCTTGACAGGGGGCAGCTGAGTAGCTCAGTGGATTGAGAGTCAGGCCTAGAGATAGGAGGTCTAGGTTCAAATCCAGCCTCAGACCCTTCCCAGCTGTGTGACCCTGGGCAAGTCACTTGACCCCCATTGTCCACCCTTACCACTCTTCCACCTATGAGCCAATACACAAAGTTAAGGGTTTTAAAAAAATAACTCTTGACAATATAAAATAACTGGAACAATTTCTCTTCTCTCCCATCTACCCTTCAAAGAGTTATAGAAATATTATTCCCAAGAAATAATATTCCCTTTTCCCTAAAATCTCATTGACATCCTCTATCATCTAGTTTTAACTTATCATTCTACACTTATTTCCTATTGTTCCTTTTCCCATTTGTTCTGCCTAAATTCCAACTGAGTAGACTTAATCATTTTTACCCTTGGATATCCTATCTCCCCATGCTGTGCTTTGACACAAACCTCTTTCCCCATTCTTAGAAGAACTGACTTTCAGAAATTGGCCTTAAATTAGAGCTAATCTGAGGAACCTCCTCCTCTTGGATGATTGGTAGAGCTTGAAAACACAGTTTGCTCATGTGAGAAACCATTTTCTTATTTTTAGAATGAGATGAATTGATTTTTGATAACTTCTTCTAGCTTCTAATCCAATAAATCTTTTCACTGAATGACCCACTTACATGTTATTTCTCTCCCTCCCCTACAATTTTATTTTACTTACTAATCAATATACTTATATTACACAATTAAAATATAACTTTCTTTGAGGAAAGGTTTCCTTTTTTTAAAAATTCCATCTCCCTTTTTTAAAAAGGAGGGGAAAGTTTGTACAAAAAATATTCATATCAGCTCATTTTGTGGTAGCAAAGAACTGGAAACTGAGAAAATATTCATCAATAGGAGATTGGATAAACAAGTTATAATATGTGACTGTAATGGAAAACTACTCTTTTATAAGATATGATGTGAAAGATGATTTAAGAAGAGCCTGGAAAGAACAGGAACTGATACAAAGTGAAGTGAGCAGTACCAGAACACTGTACGACGTAAGACATTACTTTATGATGATCATTCATGAATGACTTAGCTATTCCTAGCAATGCAGTTATTCAAGAAAATCCTATGGGCTCATAATAAAAAATCCTGTCTACCTCCAAGGAAAGAATTTATGAAGTCTGAATGAAAACCATGTATGTTTCACTTTACTTCTTAACTTTTTTTCATTTGTTAGAGGTTTTTATTTTCCAAAAATGGACTAATATGGAAAGATGTTTTATACTATTACACATACCAAGTTAAAAGAAATAAATTTCCTCTCTTCCAGTATCTTAATACACATTTGTTGAATTGAAATGTAAGATGAGTAACAAGAGAGGACAGTGCTTAAAAGAAAGGGAAAAAATGACGGTAATCAAATCTTAAGTTATTAGAAAGTAATTTCAGATATCTTCATTTTGCTGTGAGGGGATGGGGTTCTTAGTTTCTCTCAAATTATCATACTATGCATACTATTAATATGAAATCTATTAATAAAGCCATTTGCATCATCATTTTAGAATAAGAAAACAAATGTTTATAACCTTACCTCCTCTCTTACAATCTAAACTTTGGTGAACTCTCAAAACCTAAAAGTGCAAGTGATTATGTCAGAGAAAGATTAACAATCCCTATTTATTTCTATTGTATGCTAGACTGTACTTGTGATTTGCTTTCATTTGGGCAATGGTTAAATATAGTCCCAGTTATGAATCTTGCTAAATAGTAGGTTATGCACCACTGAAGCTTCTAACACTGGAAATAAATTTGGGGCTATTTCTAGCCAAAGTAGAAGTGGAGATCTACAAATACATGTTGTACTTAATTTCCCTTCAGCTTCCTCTACTGGAGGGTTTAATCATCATCTTCATCATTATTCTATAAGCATTATAAAGATATTTATTATGGTAAGAGAGAACAAAATCATATCACTTTAAAACTGTATAAAAACTAGAGACATTCGAGTCCA
Source organism: Gracilinanus agilis (assembly GCF_016433145.1). Lineage (NCBI taxonomy): Eukaryota > Metazoa > Chordata > Mammalia > Didelphimorphia > Didelphidae > Gracilinanus > Gracilinanus agilis. The sequence goes on along the minus strand of NC_058131.1, from coordinate 188,202,642 downwards.
ACTTTTTAATTTAATGGTGGGGAAACTGAGGATCAGAAGTAGACACAAAGAATAAGAAGAACAGAATATTTTAATGTATATTTTATTATAAAAACAGACCAAGAGATTCAATATAAAAAGAACAATTCATTCCTCCTCATCATTTGCTAACTGTGTGGCCTCAGGCATTTCTGTGAACTTATGTGAGTTTTAGTGCCTATATCAATAGAAAAGATAAAGCAGTGCTACCTGCCATAAGATAAATGATTCTATATTCTAACAAAACAATGCAGATCTAGTACTTAATAATTATATACTATGTAAATGTGTTATTCTCTGATTTATTAATGAACTCTCTTTGGGAACTCTTAAAGACTTTTGCAAAACCACCTAAGTGAGACTTCTGAGCATTGAAACTAAACATTAAGGGAAAAGACATTTTAAATTTTAAAAATGATTTTTAAAAATCCATCTTCTTGATATGGTAGTTGACTGGAGAAATCAAAATGAATAATGGACATGCATGTTCTGCAATCTTCTTTATCAGAGGGAGTACCCATGGCAAAAAGATAACAGAATAAATGTAAATTTGAAGTCCTTATTCCAAAATAGTATGAGAATAAAATTCATTTAATCATAAACGATTCAATAAATAATATGATAGAGATCTCCACTTCTACTTTGATTAAAAATAGCCCAAAATGTATTTCCACTGTCATTCAATATAGTTTCTTTCAGGATCAAGTGTAGAGCACTTAAAAATTTGCTACATTGTCATGAGTCTTATATCAATCATCATGCCAGGAAATCCTGTAATCAAATCCAGCTTCAGAATAGTTGAGTGATTCTAGGCAAGTCACTTAAACTTGGTTTTCCTCAGTTGCTTCATTTTTCAAAATTAGAATAATAATAATTTTTCAGACTTCCTAGAGCTGTCCTGAGAATCGAATAAGAAAGTACTTGTAAAATGCTTAGTATAATATGAGGGAGAAGTCAAAGCTATCAAAATACACATGAAAAATACTCTCAATCACAACTGCTTTTTGAAATGAAAATTAAAATAACTCTGCATTCCCCCTCACAGCTCTCAGGCTAACAAGGCAGAAAAGGAAAATGGAAAATATTGGAGATGTAAAAAAATTGGGACATATGCATGATTGGTAGAGTTTTGAACTAGTCCAATGATTCTGGAGAACAATTTGGACCTATTACCAAAGAGCTATGACATTGAACATGCCTTTTGACTCAGAAAGATACTAATAGGTGGACATACCAAAGAGATCAAAGAAAAATTGGAAATAACTTACTGGTACAAAAATATTTATACCAGCTCTTTTTGTTGTGACAAAGGATTAGAAATTAAGGGGTATCCATCAATTGGGGAATGGCTGAACATGTTGTGGCATACAATTCTGAATGAATACTATTGCACTCTAAGAAATGATGAGGGACAATAGTCACAGTAAAACATTTGGAAGACTTAAATGAACTGATCCAAAATAAGGTCAACAGAACTGGAAGACATTGTATACAACAACAACATTGTAATGATAATAAACTATGAAAGTCTTAGGTATTCTGACCAAGACAATTATCAAAGACAATTCCAAAAGATCTATGAGAGGACTGATACTCTGAGTGCAGGTTGAAATACACACTATTTTCACTTTATTTTTGGTATTTTCTTGTGCATGTGTTTGTGTGTTTTCTTTTTGAACCTAGATAATTTAGAAATATGCTCTGTTCGGCAACAGATATATAATCTAAACCATATTGCTTGTCTTCTCAAGGAGTGTAGGAGGGGTAAGAGGGATAAAGAGGGCTTGGAAATCAACATTTTAAAAAATAAATATTAGGAATTTTAAAATATTATAAATATTTAATGAGATAAATATATAATTTGAAAAGTAAGGTGTGAAATTTACCATAAAAATATTATTAACCTTTTCCAGGAAAATATCTTTAAGAATGTAAAACTTAACATAATTATTTGCATGAGTTTCTTTTTTTGTGTAATTTTTTTAGACTGACTCAGAGTCAGTCATTAGGTAACAAATATCCTTCTTATGGCAGGATGAATTGTTTTGTGGTGATTGAAAATAACTATACAGTTGACCGACTTTGTCAGATATTCTGGAGTGCATTGCAAATCAGATTAAAATGTATTTGAGATATATTTAATAAATAAATAAAATATAATAATATAGATATTATGAATCCTGATTTTCTCAGTAAATTTGTTGCTAATGGGGATCCTTCTATATGGTTTAATGGACCTGGTTTCTATTTGAGTTTGGCACCATTGCCCTAGATTGTGATTATTCCTTGAAATAGTACATCACCAATGCAGTAAAATAAAAAGGTCACTGAGTTTAAAGTCACGATACTAAAGTTATGATACAGACTCAGTGAACTAGTAAGCATTTTAAAATATCTATTACATTACAGGCCTAGCATAGTATGACAATTAATTCTACTTGCTTTAAAGTCTCTCACAATCTAACTTGGGGCAATAATATATATATATAGATATATAGATATATATAGATATAGATATAGATATAGATATACACATACACTAGACAAGCACATATGAATATTTTATATATACATATTAGAGTAATGCAAGATAGTAGAGAGGCAAGAAGAAAGACATTATTTGATGTAGGAAAAGTCTGTTTCCATCCTAAGATTTTGATTTTGTTGTTTCTCTTACAAGGAGTAGACAGTAAAAGTTTCATCTTCAATATTAAAGGCATTATTTGATGTAGGAAAAGTCAATTTCCATTCTAAGATTTTGATTATGTTGTTGCTATGATAAGGAATAGAGAGTAGAAGTTTCATCTTCAATATTCTCTGTTTCTCCTCTTAGAGAAAAAGGACAGTATGGTATGGATGTTCATCTGCAATTAGGAGACCTTGTATCCCATACTTTATTCCTTTTACCAAGTTCTCCTTTCAAGGAAGTTAGCTAAGTTATGACGATTTAACCTAGTTTTTCTAGGTTGTCCTTGAATATTCATCATAAAAAATTCCTCTAATTCCAGTTGATGCATATTGAGTAAAGGCATGGGAGTTCCAACTCAAGGATGAACATGAGAAAGACACAAGGGATGAAGAAAATGCCTTAGAAGCAAAGGGCACCCCATCAACCATATAGTCTTCTCAGGCTCAGCTGACCTGCCTCCATCCCCTCTGGTCATTCTCTTCATATGTTTTGTTTACCTCCCCATATAGAATGATCTCATCCAAGAAATATCAGTTTCTACTTTTAATATCTTGCTTCTCTAAATACCATAAAGACTGTGATACAATTAACCTGCACTTCATTCAGATATTTTTCAAAATCTCAGTAAACTGCTCTTTTAGCCTTCATAAAGTACTGTTTCCTGTTCTACCAGAGAGAATTCCCATTTTTCCTAATAGATCACACCTATGTCCTTGCCCTAAATCTTCCATAAAATATATGTGTAAACTTGGGTAAGTTACTTAATCATCTAAGCCTCAATTTCTTCCTCTGTAAAGTGAGGGGGTGGGACTAGATAATTTATCTCAAAAGTCTTTCTAGGCTTTATAGTTCTCTAGTATAAATAGAAATTGCCTAACTATACCTTCAGGGGCTAGGAATCTTTTTTGGGGGGTTGAGCTGGTAATAGTTGTAATTAAACCAGATTAGATTATTTTAATTATCTCCTTGTGCTTAACTGAAGACACATTGAAAATGAGTTATAGCCTACTTTCCTTATTACTTGTCTCACCCGCCTGTTGTTAAAGATTTAATATCCAAGCTTACATAAGAATATCCATAAACCTACTGAATAATTATGTAGTCATACATAGCTATATATAGGCCACCTAAGTTCTTCATTTCCTACTTATTTAATTTCATTTTTTTTTTACTTTCCTCAAAAATCTGAAAATAAGGCAGCATGGGATTTTATTTTTGCTTATCTACAAAATAGAAGTGTTTTTTTTCTTTTTCTATAGTCCAAATATAGAATATATATGTTAAATATTAGAAAACCACTTACCACCCAAATACAGAAGGGTAATTTTTCTTTAAAGGTGCAATTGCCCTTTGACTTATAAACTAATAATTGGAGGAGTTGAGCTCTCAATTAGCAATACTGAGAACTCTATGATAAAGTAAATTAACTTTAAAAAAAAAATCACCCCCAGGTGTGCCTCTTTTTTAGTTTTCCCTGTATCACCCAACCTACAGAAATATTTTAAATTATTATACTCTGTCTTGGACTTATAATTACATTTAAAAGTTTACCAAGTAGGTTTTGGGGAAATTAAAGCTTAATTTCACATAAAAGCAATGACATAGGTTTGATTAAAATTTCAGAACAGTAAAAGAAAAAAGGAAAACTACTGAACTTGTTTTCTTGGGTATTAGTTATTTTTCCTAAGCTTGGGTCCTGAAAAGCTCACTAGGCCACCTGTCATTAGTGATTTAAAGTGTATGTAAAGCCCTTAGTCATGTAAAGCCAGAACAGGTGAAATCCACTGAGCCCTATTTTTCGGTGAATCCTATTTATTCTAGTGTCAAGAATGGAATGTATGTCTTTAAATTTGGCATATTTTTTTTTAATTTCCATGTAGCTCAAAATCATATGGCAAGTTTTCAAGGGAAATAAAACAAGAACCCATATTTCCTTTTCCCTGACAGACTTATTATCTAATACTTTGATGTAAATGAGAGTTTATAGGGTTTTTTAAAATATATAATCACTTTCCCAAAGTCTATTAGCATGAGACTCTCTCCTTGCTGGTGGACATTAAATAAATTAAATTCCTTACAATATGTGAGGCGCAGGCAGGAGTTGGTGAGAGCTAGAGAACTCCAAACTTTGCCAGTCTTCTTCAGGATTCCTCAAGTCTTCTTTGGGACTCTTCAAGAGTCCACTCAGTTTAGGTACCTCTGGCTTGCATCTTTGAAAAGGAAAATGGGAGAGGCCAACCTAACTTCAGGTTGCAGAAGAAAAAAGTCTCTGGGAAGAATTGAGAGGAACTTGCAATCTCCATTATGTCCCTATCTATCTCCAGTTTGCTATTCTATAAACTTCAGGAAACTTCCCCCTGAGTGAAATCTATAGCTTCCTCTTGGTAGAGTTATCTTGTTTTCAATGGGAGATCTACTTCACCATGTATTATTGTCTGGCATATGTTTTCCTCTGTGTTTCTTCTCTATTTTCTGTGTTGCTATAATTTGGATAAGTAGGTTTCTGGGTTTTTATGTTTCTGTATTCATTGTGAAACTGATATAAAGAGGGAAAGGTTTTAATCTTGAATGCAGAATGTGGGGCTCCTTCTCTACCCCAAATAGTTGCTTACCTACAAAATTGATTCTAACGAGGTTAGAAATTAGAATGATGAGCAATGTACCAAACATGATCATAACTCCTAGACTAACAATATTGAATAAAGTAGATAGAAACACTTCTAACATGGTACTACCTCTCTTTTAGGAGAAGAGAGTAGTCTCTCTTCCCAACCTTCTGCTTCCCCATCTGGAAAAACCAAAAGTCTTCTTTGGAGCAGGCTGAGGGAAGGAAAGACTAAAAATTTCTATTATATCTACCTTTGAGCCACACAGTGACAGCACCATACAATACATGGGACATTCTTCTGCATATAGAATGAAAAATCATAAAAAAATGAACAAAAACATCTTTTCATAAAGAAGTACTTTCGCATATTATCAATTTGTGTTAAAATATAACTTTTGCTTTTCTGTTCATTTGTCACATATAGTAGGTATGTAATTTCCCTTAGAGATCTAATCTATGACCTAATTAACAATTTTGACCTTGTCATTCTCCTACTTAGTAATCTTCTGTGGTCTCTTATTGTCTGGAATATAAACTCGTTTGCTTGGCATTTACTTCACAGTACTCCTCTAGCTTACCTTTCCAGACATTTCATTTCCTGATGTACACACTATGTTCCAGCCACCTTGACCTTCATGATTTTCCAGGAACTCATCATCTCATATCCTATCTGTATGCTTTTGTGCAGACTGATCCCCATTTCTGGAATATGTTCCCTTCTCTTAGAATTTCTTCTCTTAGAATCTTTAACTTCCTTCAAGATTCAACTAATTTCCTTCAGGAACCTGTCCCTTTTCTCGGTATTTTATTCCTCCTTAAATGTCTTTGTATTTTACAAAATTTTATGAGTACTTAAAAGGACTTCCAGCAGCTATCTCATGCAACCCAAATATAAAGGATTCCCACTCTGCCACACCAACAATAACAAGTGGTTGATCATTCTATTTTTGAAAATTTCCAAGGAGTTGGGAACCCATCATGTCCTGAAAAGGCAAGCCCCATTTAACTTCAGACAGCTTTAATTCCCAAGAAATGTTTCCTGAGATCAAGATATTTGCTTCTTTGCAACTTTTGACCATTTTTTCCAGTTCAGATTTTGTAGCTAAATTGAATGAATCTAGACCTATGTTGGTGAAGCTGTGGCACAGGTGCTAGGGCAACACAGAGGGGGCTACTCCATTCCCCCTCTCCACAGCAGCAGAGGACATTTTTCACATGTCCCATTTATCTGTCTATCAGCCCAATACAAGCACTTCCTCCCTCCACTGTCTGAGGTAATGGGGGAAGGAAGGGCTCACAGCTTGAAATTGGAATTTGGACACATGATCTCTAAAGCATTCACCAATGCTGATCTAGACCACCTTTCAATGATAGCCATTCCATTGCTTAACACCTATTTCTTCTGAGTTCTCTACAGGTTAATCATGGTAAGTTCCTTTAATGGATCCTCATATGAAGTGGAATTAAAGTCTTTTACTATTCTTGGTGCCTTCTTCTGGACAGTCTCTAGCTTATCAATGTCCTTCTTAAAATTGTGATGCCTAAACATAGGCACAAATCTTCAGATATGTTCTGATTAAGGCACAGTACCATGTAACTATTATCTTCCTATTCCTTTCTTAGTGCATCCCAATATCACAATAGGAGTTTTGCATTCCATATCACAGTGCTCATTTATATTGAGCTTGAACTCCAATAATCAATTGACCAACAATATTATGTGCCAGGGACCATGCAAAGGGCTGGGGATACAAAAAGAAGCAAAAGACAGTATCTTCCCTCAAGGAGCTTTCAAACTAATAAAGGAAAGAATACATAAACAACTATACACAAAAGAAAGTTATATGTTGAATATAAGAAATATTTAATAGAGGAAAGACTCTAGAATTAAGAGGGATTGAAGAAAGTTACCAATAAAAGATGGGATTTTAATTAGGACTTAAAGAAGTCAGGCAACTTAGTGAATAGAGCTCAGAAAGAATAGCCATTTATTTATATAATTACCTAATCCATATCTCATCCAGAAGAATAACATGTTCATTTTCATCAAAAGCTTTGTTAAAATCTAGGCAAATGATATCCTAACTTTCCCATTCTCTACTTACTTCTAGGTCCTGTCAACGAAGGAAAAGGAGTGAATCTTGACTGACCAGTTCTTTAAGAAGTCTTATCAGCTCTTTGAAATCACCACATCCTTTTCTAGATGTTCAGCAACCACCTTTTCAATCATCCTTCATTTTATCTTTGAATGTGTTTTAAGCCCCAAGGATATAAACCATTTGAGGGGTGAAATTATTTTTCTTTTTAATCTTTGTATCCCTAGTATATAGTATGATGCCTTATACAAAATGAAGGCTTAATAAATGTTTTTGAATTTAATTTATTTTAGAAACACTAATGTCATAACCATGAATTAGTGCCTCGTATGACCTAGTTACATGTAATCTAAAGGCTGAATCTCTTCTCTTCTTAGATATAATTTTTGTCAATCCTTCTTTTAATTGCAATTGAACAGATAGAGAGAACATAAATTAGTTATGTTCAGAGACCCTGAAAAAGTCTGACTAATAGATCCCTCTAGTCTATTGAACTTTTAGTGAACTTATGATGGTTTAAATTATGTGCAGTGTGAAGAATCAGAGCAGTTAAGGAATTAGTCATTTATAAACTCTTCATTTTAAAGGCTACCTTAGTTAGATAGTGAAAAATAATTTGATGATCCAAATTTCACTCTGACTCTAAATATCTGAAGTCAAGATGTGGGAGGACTTTTTTTAACCTAAAGTATGACTTGAATTAGAAAGAAAATGTCAAATCTTCTTTAAAGGTTTACCTACTGATGTCTAAAAGAAATAGAGTAATGGTCCCTAGAGGAAAATGGACTATTTTCATATTCTACTCATAAAAGTAAAGTAGCTGAAATCAAGAATTTCTCTCCCTTCCTTAACTGGATAATAGAGACCTGGATAACTGACTTTTAATCTAGTTAAATGAAATTTATCATTTGTCTAAAACATAATTAAACATTTAGGTAGCAGTTATTAAAATTTTAGAATGTTTCTCTGATTCCAAAATACTTTGGTTTAGCAGTCAATGTAGTATGTTTGTCAACATGAGAAGGCTGTGGTAGAAACACACATTTATTTCTTTTTTCTATTTGTAAATATTAGTCTAGACATAAGAAGATGTCAAACATACATATAGATTAAAAGGGGAATGACAGCTATGAGAAGTACCTGTTTGAAGTGGACAGCATATGATTGTCCTTACAATTTACAGAGTAAGAATCGGGAATATTTTCATGTTGAGAAATTTTTTGTAAAGAAGTTCCTCTTTCCCTACTAACTTCACTAAAGATTTGGAGATGTAGCCCTAATGAAAAATTGTGAGAAATAAATTAAAATAGTGGTTAATTCTGTGACACATTGCTGGTTTTAAAGTGCATACACTTTTCTACGACCATTTTAATTTCCTTAATAGTACTGCAGAGCTGAAAAAGAATCCCTTTGACAATGTCCATTTCGCCTTTACCTGAAGATCTCCAGTAAAGACATATATATATATGAATATCTCTAGAAAGTCTATTTTCAGACATTTCCAATTGTTACATATTTCATTAATATGGAATTAAAATTTGTTTCTCTTTAGCTTCTATTCATTGTCCCTAGTTTTGTCCTCTGTAGCCAAGCACATGAAATATAATCCATATTTTCCATAATGACTAAAATAAGTATAGTTATCATTCTCCCCCATACCCAGTCTGCTCTTCTCTAGTGCCAGTTGCTTCAACTTATCCTTATGTGATCTTAAGATGCTGTTTTATCTTCTGAATACACCCTAGATTATCTATGTCTCCCCTAAGATGTTATATAGAATTAAACAGGGATGACAATAAAAGAAGACAATGGATTTATCTTTTCTTTACTCTGAACATGATTCTTTTCTTAATTCAACCTGTTTGCATTGTGTTTTTTTTTTTCTCTTCTGATTCCTCAATGTTAACTCCTACTGTGTCTGCACTCCAATAATACTTTATGGCTTTTTTCAGATAAATTACTATCTAGCCATGTGTTTTCCAACTTATATATGTGAAAGTGATTTTCTTAACTCACCTTTTAGTACACTCCTGTTTTATTTCCCCTCAACAACAAAGAAGCTTTTTTCCATGCCTGGATGACCTATGACATCAGGATCCCAATTTTTTAAAAAAAGTTTTTGTTTGATCATTTGCAAAGCTAATGGAGTTGCGTACTGATATCACAATTTAATTATAGGCCATTATATGACACATGACAAATACTTAAAATTGAAATTTCAAAAAATGTGACCAAAATTATTTCTGAATTTGCTTTACTTTTGTAAATTATATATAAAGTAATAATAATAATGATAGATATATACATTATAAATACTTTTATAAATATAATTCTTATTTTCAGATTTCTAATGTAATGAGAATTGTTTATTTAAGAAGCTAACAATGCCTAATGAAAATGAATTTACTAAAGCAACTCACTGTCTTCAAGTATAATTTGTGAGGCCTCATATCAAATGAATCACAAGCTATGATATAATGTTACGATTAAGTTTTTTTTTTTTTTCTTTTCCTCTGGAAAGCTGAGAAAACACGATGAAGTTAAAAGAACAGTTTGGAGTCTGAAGATTTAGGTTCAAATTCTGCCTCTGGCATTTACAACCTTTGTGAGTATGAACTTTGAAAAATAATGTTATTTCTCAGTGAATCAGTTTCCTCAATTGCAAAATGAGAGGCAGATGGTTAGATTAAATACATTTTTAAATTCCTTGCAGATCAATAGTCATCTGATTTGACCTGTTTCTACAGAGAAATAAAATGAAGCTGAGAAAGGAGAAATAATATTATAAGCTGAGTGATTGTGTGAGTTCCTTTACTTTTGATTAGTAAAAATAATACATATCTTCCTATCTTACAGGCTTGTTGTAAATGAAGTATTTCATAAAATTGAAGTCATTAGCAAAACTTTAATGATATCATCTAAAATTAGCAAATTATTGACAAATGTTGAATTATAGACCAGTTGTCCTGATTTTTAGTTTGGTTGTTTTCTCACAATATCAAATCTTTCCTTGCCCTTAATGTTTTACTGCATGATTCTCTTTCATTTTTCTCCTGCATTTTTCCCACTAATATAGCTTTATGTAGCACTGCTTAGGAGAATAATAAAGATAGATTCATTTCATCAGAAAAGTGGTCACATTTTCAACAAGATTTTTCTAGTCCAATGTCAAATCTTATAAACAGAGAAACTGAAATTTAATGTAAAAGGGGGTGAAATTTCCTAAGAAATAAAACTACATAAAAATAGAAAAGATTTATTGGATATATAATGGTGTCCAAGTCTTCACACAAATATTGGGTGACCAATTGTGTAGATGTGTATTGAGGTGGTTTTGCCCAGGTCCAAGTTGAATTAGAATCAATTCAATTTACAATTATATTAATTATTAATGTTTTCTAAGATCCTTTCCAAATGAGATATGTCTTTAAGGGTAAATATGGATTGAATGAATCAATTAAATTGCCTCACCCCACTTATGGAAAGGATAAACTTCTATGGCCTAAAATATTAACCAATACAAATAAGTTTTGTTTAAATCAACACTATCAGAAGCATTTCAAATAATTGTGAAAGGATCTGATGAGCTGTTGAATAAAATGGAAGTGCACAGGCACACTCTACTAGCTGAGAAACTTGGTCAGAATCTCTGGGTCTGTTGTTCAGTCCTATTTGACTTTTCATGACCTGATTTGAGATTTACTTGGCATAGATACTGGAATAATTTGCCATTTCCCTCTCCATCTCATTTTAAACAAGAAGAAACTAAGCTAAAGAAGGATGGGTCTTGCCTAGGTTTTAGATTTGGACTCGGGAAGATGAATCTGATTCCAGGCCCAGTTCTCTTTCTACAGAGCTACCTAAGGGCTCAGTCTATACAAAATAACAAACTTATTCAAGCCCTAGGAGACTTCCAGGCAATAAACTTCAATTTTGGAGAGAGGCACCTTTGAGAAAGAATTGCTTGGGGCTAGGGTGGCCTTAGCTTCTCCCTCCACTTGCATTCCATCTAGGCTAGAGAAGTGACATCAGAATTCCAAAGAAATTCCCAAATATTAATAATCCCAAATATGCTATAATGTCCTAGGAACAGATGAGTGGTGTAAGATTAGGGAAACTCTGAGATTAGGGGTCAGATGACAATGGAGTCTCCCTAATCCTTGGTCTTTGGAGAAGCAGGCAGATTTGACTGGATGGGAGGGGCAGCAGCCTATGGGAGTACTCCTTCACCTCCCCCCACCCTGTAAGCAGTTGGAAATCAGTTAATTGTCAGGTTATGGAGGATATTCTAGTTTGGTAACTTTTGGGCCAAGATGGTAAGTGGATAGAGACTAAACCCTTTGTGATGATAACTTTCTTTGTTTGAATAACTCTCTCACTGGACAGAAATGTATGAGGTTAAAGTCTTCAGCAAATCTGACCACAGGCCCCCAGAGCAAAGGCAGTTACAGCCTCTGCTAGATAAAATACTTGGCTTGGTGAAAGGAAAGTAGTAAGTATATTCCCCAGCTAACTATACAAGAACTCTATCTTTTCACAAACTAAATGTATTTAATGATTTCAGGGAACAGGAAAGGGAATCAGTTTAAGGAAAGAGGAGGGAAGGTAATCTGGCTAAAACTGTTAACTGTAAACTAACAACATATTCCCCCTGGGGAGGGGATTTAACTTGAATGGCTGAACTCTAATCTAAACCCTAAATAATCCTCCTTCTAAAACCTGAACTGCTAAACTGAAGGTAGACTGAGATTTTGCTTGAAGGTCTGTCTTAGAGGTTGCTATCAAGGAAAAGCAGCCCTGGCTGTCAGTGACTGAATGTCCCAGCCCAGAGCTACACAGAGTGTCCCTCTGCTCAAAGCTAAGAGCAAAGAGTTAGGACCTCCTGCAAGAGGGGTGTCCTGGCTTTTTACCAGGAATCCAACTGCCTTTAACTGCCCCTTTTCTTAGAGTTCTGGGAGGCACTATGGAATTCTGTGATGCAGCTTGAACCCTCTCAGAAATATGGATCCCACAGTGGAAGAGTCATTACCTGTGACCTTTGGAAGCCATAGTTTCCTCTCCTAAAATATGAGGCCATTGGACTAAATTATCTCTAATATCTATTAGAGCTCCAAAACTACAGAAACTTGATTATCTAATGGCTTTTCCACAGTTATTTTATCTGATAATTATTTACATATTTGGGCATTCTACACTGGATTTCCAGGAGCTTCCTTTCCACTGGTCTTAGTGGAAAGAGAGAAGGCCAATCAGAACGTAGTATTAAGAGTGTACTACTGGTATAACCTATTTGAGACTATTTAGTGACTTGGGAAGTAGGGTAAATGAGGGAGGGAGAAAATCTAAATACAAATATAAGAAATTGTCAAAAATTGTTTCTATGTGTAACTGAAAAAAAATAATTTAAATGAAAAAAAGTGTGCCACCACACCTGCACACCAATCTAAGAATGCCTATATATTATTTATATGGCTGAATTAATCCCAATGAAAAGAACCATTTAACTAGTACATGACTTGTGGTCCATAGTGTCCTAGACTACATGACTTGCAAGATGATGGTCTGATGACCCCATATTATGTCATATCAACCTTAATAAAATTCTCCATAAGTAGAATTTTATTAAATTCATTAATAAATGCATTATCACTCAGGACAATTTCCTTATATATTGTAGTCATTTTTATGTGTCAAACTTACTTGGTAATAATTGGAACAAATAATGGAAATATTGAGAAAAAGTAAAGTTTGAACTTGGAATTTTATGAATAAATGGTGTTTGATATGCAGTCCATGACGTACTTTGCCTTTCTTCTTAAGCTTCAAAGTGAGGAGCGAATCTGATTCATTATTAAATGATTCTTTGAGATCTGGGGTTGAAGGGTGGGATGCTGCCTTCATATGATTGTTGTAGCTGCAACTATAGCTAATCTATTGCTTCTCTCTTAGAGTAAGATATAACTGGATCAGTCACAATTTGGAAATATTTGTGCCCTCTCAGAGATATTGGAGACATGTCCAGAAGCCAAAGGATTAATGTTGAAGGTGAAAACAAGAAAGAGAATTTCATATTCCACTAACCTGAGCAGAAAAAAAAAAGTGCCATTTTCTGCCAAAGGAAGGGAAGTAATACAAAGAGATTCCTCACAGAATAGGCTTTTCAGTAAGCCTAATCTGCTCATCCTGAAGAGGTCACAAATCTAACATCTCCTCAGCTGGGAAGCACAGGAAGCCTCTCCTGGGCTTTGGGGGGTTGATAATGGAGTGATACATTCAGTTGTCTTGATTAGGTGATAAGTGACCTTTTTATTTTATTTCTTTTTGTAGTTCCTCCTTTCACACCTGTCCTGGTAACACTATGTTGGGACTTATCTGACAGACTTTTCCATTATACCATAATTTATTCCATAATCCCTTCTCATCTCCTTCTCCCTGCCCCTGCAATTTTTCAGCTTCCTTTACATTTTGTTTTCTATTATTAGATCCTAATCCTCTTGAGGACAGGCACTGAATTTCTCTTTATTTCCATTCCCAGAACATAGAACATTACCTGGCACAGAAGGGATTGAATATTTTTCAACATTTCTATTTCATTAAATTTAGTGTTTATTGAAAGTAATTAACTATCTTCACCTATCCTCAATTAGGAATTATTTTTCCTTTATGCTAAACCTAAGTAATATCAAAGAGTCTCTGTTTTGAATGATGGAAAATAGAGGGAGAAATGAGCCAGAGTATGACATGGTGGTGTGTTATTTAATTAGATTTTCAAGAAGCAAGTTTATTCCTGGAAGGCCAAAATGTTCTCATTGTCAAAAGTGAAAATAAATGTTCAAATGGGCTCCTAAAAGTAGAGACTGGGCCAGTAACTCCCTTTCTTTTCCTCCAACTGACCCCAACCTAATACCTGAGAAGAGGAGATTAATGAGGTGAGAAGGGAGGCATGGAATGTCTTTTCTGGTAATGATAGTGAAATTGAATGAAAATAGCTAAACAGTGGTTATGAGGCACAAGCCTATTTCTTGGCTGCTTTTGATGTGTTTAAATTTGAATTTGGAGCCAGAAGAATTGAATTAAAATCAATCAATAACCACTTATCAAATGCATGCAATTACAATATGCCAAACACTGACCTAAGTGTTAGGGATACAAAAAGAGGCAAAAGATGGTCCCTATTCTCAAGGTATTTCTGACTCCCAGTCTCAGTTTCCTCATCTGTAAAATAGGAATAGTTATTGTTGATAATATCAACTGAGATAATGAAAACTTTGAAGTGCTACATAACCTTTATAACTTTAAGGTCCTATGAAAATCTAGTTCTTCTATAGTCATAACCTTTCTGCAGTCTTTCAAAATTAACTTATTTAAAATTTGTTATTTGCAAATACCTTAAGATCTTTTTCAAGGCAGAACCTTGCCTTAAACCATAATTTTAAATAATGTTATCATTATATCTTGAGCCTTCTACTAAATAATATAACATATCACTTGAAATATTTAGAAAATGTCTTTCTTAGTTTACAAACATCATGTGGTTCCACACAATTGCACAGCAACAAATGCCTTAGGAGGCTCAATAGGAAGAACTGTAGATGCTTAAGCTTAGAGAAGAGAAGATTTATAGGGGCCATAATAACTGCCTCTAAGTACCAGGAAGACTATGTGGAAAGGGGATTAGGAATGCTCAATTTTTCTATAGAGGGTAGAACAGGAAGCAAAGATTGGAAGATGCAAAGAGGAAGATTTAGCCTTAAGGTGGGAAGGGGAAGTTTCCAAATGATGAACAGTATATGGGCAAATTCAGAAAAAAAAAAAAAAAAAAAAAAGGGGACTCACTTTAGCTCTAGCAGAGGTAGTTTTTGGAGAAATCTAAATGACTTTTTTTTAAAGCAAAACTAAAATCAGCAAGAAAAAGGAAAAAGAAACAAACAAATCAGCTGATACTATAAATTTAGAGGTGGGTGGAAATTAAATTTTCAAATATCCCTTGGGCAACACACATTGATGCAAATCCACTTCTTTTAAACCTACACCTTCAATGCTGAAACATCTCTGGTATCCAGAAATAGTACCCAGGGGCACTGCAAAATTGTTAAATCGCTAAGGATTTCAGATTAAGCATGCTCTATCTATTAGGGAAGGAAAGTAAACTAATGCATTGACAAAGTTTCAACTACTGGAGTTGAAACAAAGACTATTTGCAAGTTAAATCTTTGTTAATTAGCAATGTCAATTAGCCAGAAAACTTCATTGCTTAAGTACTCCAGTTAATTCATGTTTTACTATACATTAAAGCTAAGTGGCTTAACATAAGTTTAAAAATCCACAGATATATCCTCATTAAGTTATATGTAAGTCTATATAAGTATATTTGCCTGTATTTGTATAGATATGCTCTATGTCTATATATATATATGTATACATATACATATATATATAAATTATACATGTACTACATATGTATGCATATATTTAATATCTATCTACATCTAGATAAATAGATAAATAAGTAAAACAATAGAGAGATAGTTGTTCAGTCATGTCTGACTCTTCATGACTCCATGGGTCATAGGTATCAATGGCATAGGATCCTTGGGAAGAACACTAGAGTGCTTTGGCATTTCTTTCTCTAGTGGATCCAGTGGATCCTTTTGTCAAGATATCAGACATTAAGTGACTTGCCCAGGATCAGACACCTAGGAAACATCTGAGTTTAGATTCGAACTCAGGCCTTCCTGATTCCTGGACCAACAATCTCTCTACTAAGTCACCTAGCTGCCAATAGGTTAGATAGATAGATAGATAGATAGATAGATGGATAGATAGATAGACAGACAGATAGACAGATACACAGAAGCTGGAAAAATTGACCAAGTGTAGCAGGAAGAAATGTATATGGCTGAAAAACAGTCTATATTGGTTAAAAAAAATTAGCAAACAAATGAAAAAAAATAATCTAAAGTACAAAATAACAACAGTTCTTATGAAAGAGTCATAGGCCTTTTAGTTGTCCACAATTTCATGTTATCTGAGAGTCTAAATAAATGAATAACTACAAGCATTATTTTGTAGTAAGAAAAGCATAATGTCCTAAAAATGGAAGTGCCCATTCTGAACCTGAATGCTCTAGTCAGACTACAGTTGGAATATTACATTTAGTTAAGGATCTAATATTTTAGAGGAAATAATCTATTTATAGGGCACAGAAAGGTGACCAGGATTCTGTGGAAACTTGAACTATGGGTTAACAGGAATAGTTAGAGAGACTAAGGAAGTTTAGTTTTGAGAAGAGAAGACCGAAAGCAACAAAAGATAAATAAAATCCTAAACTGAAAGGGAACATAGAGAACACCTAAGACAAAGAGATTGTAAGTGAATCCCTCTCATCTTATAGATTTTGAAAATCTCACTGAACTATAATTGCCAATAATTATAAAAGTTAAGTAATTTAAACAATAAAAACTATGTAAACAGCAAAGCAACTTCTTTTGTTTATTTTTGTTTATTGTCTCCTTAATTCTAAACCCTTTGTCTTTTGATTATCTTCAATTAATCATTATATAGGCTATTTGGAGATAATAGTTCACATGTTGTTTCCTCCACTAAAGTATGAGATCTATGAAATGAGAGATAATTTTCTTGTGTGTTGTTTTGTTTTGTTTTTTGGATTTGTGCAATACAGCATAGTGCCTGACATACCAGAGATCATAGATACATAATAAATAACTTTTGACTTGACTGACAGAGAATGTTAAAACATCATTTAAACTATCATCATCAGTATGAGTTTTAACAAGCATTCTTTTTTCCTATTTATTTGTTTCTTTCTTTGTTTATTCTTTATTTTTCTTTTTTAGAAAAAAATTTTCCATGGTTACTTGATTCATGTTCTTGCTTTCTCTCCTCCCACCTCCTTCCCCCCCACCCCATAGCCAATGCACATTTCCACTGGTTTTAACAAGTGTCATCAATCAAAACTTAGTTCCATATTATTGATAATTGTTTTAGGGTGGTCATTAAGAGTCTACATCCCAAATCATGTCCACATCAACCCATATGTTCAAGCAGTTGTTTTTCTTCTGTGTTTCCACTCCTGTAGTTCTTCCTCTGAATATGGGTAGCATTCTTTTCCATGAATCCCTCAGAATTATCCTGGATCATAGCATTGCTGCTAGTACAGAAGTCCATCACATTCTATTTTACCACAGTGTATCAGTCTCTGTGTATAAGGTTTTCCTGGCTCTGCTCCTTTCACTCTGCATCAATTTCTGGAGGTCTTTCCAGTTCACATGGAATTCCTCCAGTTTATTATTCCTTTCAGCACAGTAGTATTCCATCACCAGCATATACCACAATTTGTTCAGCCATTCCCCAATCGAAGGGCATGCCCTCATTTTCCAGTTTTTTGTCACCACAAAAAGCGTGGCTATAAATATTTTCGTACATGTCTGTCTATGATCTCTTTGGGGTACAAACCAAGCAATGCTATGGTTGGATCAAAGGGCAGGTAGTCTTTTAGAGCTCTTTGGGCATAGTTCCAAATTGCCATCCAGAATGGTTGGATCCGTTCACAACTCCACCAGCTTTGCATTAATGTCCTAATTTTGCCACATCCCCTCCAACATTCATTACTCTCCTCTGCTGTCATTTTAGCCAATTTGCTAGGTGTGAGGTGATACCTCAGAGTTGTTTTGATTTGTATTTTTCTAATTATTAGAGATTCAGAACACTTTCTCATGTGTTTATTAATAGCTTTGATTTCTTTATTTGAAAACTGCCTATTCATGTCCCTTGCCCATTGATCAGTTGGGGAATGGCTTGATTTTTTTATCCAATTGATTTAGCTCCTTGTACATTTAAGTAATTAGACCTCTGTCAGAGTTTTTTGTTATAAACATTTTCCCCCAGTTTGTTGTTTCCCTTCTGATTTTAGTTGCATTGTTTTTGTTTGTACAAAACCTTTTTAATTTAATGTAATTGAAATTATTTATTTTACATTTTGTAATTTTTTCTAACTCTTGCTTGGTTTTAAAATCTTTCCTTTCCCAGAGATCTGACAAGTATACTATTCTGTGTTCACCTAATTTTCTTATAGTTTCCTTCTTTATATTCAAATCATTCACCCATTCTGAATTTATCTTGGTGTAGAGTGCCAGATGTTGATCTAAACCTAATCTCTCCCATATTGTTTTCCAATTTTCCCAGCAGTTTTTGTCAAATAGTAGATTTTTGTCCCAAAAGTTGGGCTCTTTAGGTTTATCATACACTGTCTTGCTGACATCACTTACTCCAAGTCTATTCCACTGATCCTCCCTTCTGTCTGTTAGCCAGTACCATATTGTTTTGATGACAGCTGCTTTATAGGATAGTTTAATATTTGGTACAACAAGTGTTCTTAAGGAATATGATAATTATCTTCAAATATTTCAAGAGTTGCTATGTCAGAGAGAGATTGGAGGAGCTCTGCTTGACCACAGAGTGTAGAAAGAATGAATAAAAGATTTATTAAATGTTTACACACAATACAAATAGCAATATAGGAGATATAAGACAGCCCCTGCTCTCAACTCCCTCACATTCTAAAGAGGGAGGATTTAAAGCTAGGATGATCTTTCCTCTATAGGCAGATGGTAATGTATCAAAGGACCTAAGTAACAGAGAGATCGATTTCAGGTCAATATAAGAAAGAACCCAATAAGATAATTAACTGATAGTTAAAACTATAAAAATAACAGATGAAGTTCACTATCGTAGTAAGGAGTTAGGCATAATGTAAACCAGAACTGTCAAACATTTGACCTGCTATTTATATGCAGTCCTCAAAACTCCTGAATTGGGGGAACCAGATAAAAATATAATTGGGAAAAGTTAACAAGATAAGGAAAACCAAAACAAAATAAAAAAGCATATTAATATGTGGTTTTCTAAGTCAATAGGTATTCTGCAGGGATCCTTATATGACCATGTTGGCAAACCTATGGCACTTATGCTGGAGGGGGCTGCTTCCTTCCCCCTCTTCCTGAATCTGAGGGCATTCCTCACATCACCTGTACCTCTGCTCAGTTGCCTAATGAGGGTTCTTCCTCCCCTCCCCTGTCTGGGGTAAGATGGGGCTCACATGTGGCACGAGGGTTACAGTTTGGGCACTCAGTCTCTAAAAGGTTCGCCATAACTGCTATATACTATTTAATGGCCCCATTTTTTTATTTGACCTTGAAAAACTGGTCTGGCAGCTCAGTAGCACTGTGGATAAAGTGCATGGCCCAGAGTCAGGAAGACTTTTCTTCCAATTTTCAATTTTGGCCTCAGACACTTACTAGGTATGTGATACCTGAACAAATTACTTAATTCCATTTACTTCAGTTTCCTCATCTATAAAGTCAGCTGGAGAGAGAAATGGCAAACCACTCCTGGATCTTTGTCAAGAAAATGACAAATGGAGTCATGGGGAATTGGATATGAGTGAAAATAGTGAACAACAATAACAGCCACCACCACAAGCCTAAAAGAAATTTTTCAATAATATTGTAAATAAATTCTGCTATTTTTTGCTATTATTTAATTGCTATTATTACCAATGTGACCTTGGGAAAGTTTCTTCTTCACCAATTCTTATAAGAAAAGCAACCAATAAGTTGACATCAATTTAGCTTTCTCGTTTCTAAAGTAAAATAATATTAGACTAGATAATCACTGAGGTCTTTTCTGACACTAAGAATCTATAAAACATATGATCATTGAGAAATAATATTTATTCCTTTTAGATTTGTTAATTGAAAGGTTACATGATTAACAACAAAATTCTGATAAATCAGATCATTCATTTGAGACATGGAAATGGCTATCAGGTGTACTAGAGTGTTAGACTTTGAGGCAGGAAGACATGTTTTAAATCTTGCTACACAAACTCTGACCCATATTCTACATCCCTTTGTCCCTATAGAAGAATATAGGACTGGAGGTGGGAGGGGTGGGATGGAGGGAGAGAACATGAATCACAAAATGTCAGAAAATTATTATTTAAAAATTGTATCAACATGTAAAAAATGAAAAAAATAAGGGATTATCAATCTTTTCCATATCATAGACATATAAAGATCATCCTTGGTTACTCAGCTGCAGCTGTTTTACAGCTATTTTAAGAGCCATGTGACTCTTCCTTTTCTCCTACATTCTGCCTAAGGCTGCCCCATTGAATGAGCAATGAGGAGGGTACAAAATAGTCTGATTTTTCTGAGGTTCTGGTTTAAGGAATATAGGTTTTATAGTCAGGGAAGACTTTAGAAGCAATATAGTCTAAACCTCCTTAACTGACAGAGGAAGAACTGATGCACAGAAGTTGGAAGAGATGTACCCAAGATTACACAATGAAGTTTGAGCAAGGAAAAGATTCAAAAGTCAAGTCTTTTGATTGCAAATCTCCTGCCCTCTACTCCATAAGATACCCAAGGAGCCCACAGCTAAACCTTATTTCTTCAAACATTTTTGTTTGTTTGTTTTTATGCAGCTATTTTTGCTATCTTCATTTAGTAAACATTCAACAAGTTGTTTGTTGAATGACTATTACATTCATTGGGGAGGGTAGAGCATATTACATCTCATTGTGTGGTATTTTCTTGTTTACCTTTTTCTAATAGTTTATCCAGTCCTGTTACAATTGTGTTTCAATAAGTTTTACCTCGCTATAGGTAGATTAACCAGCTACTTTACAGGACTTAATTTTGGCAAATAGATCTTGTCATTTGAAACTACTTATATCACAATCAAGGACATAAAATCCTTAAAAATGAAGACACCTTTGTGGAATTTTTATTAGAAAAAGAAGGATGAAGGAAGGCCAGAAACAAGGAAAGAAGGGACAGAGAAAGGTAGGAAGGGGAAAGGGAAGAAGGAAGGAGGAAAGGGATAGAAGGAGAAAAGGGAGGAAGAAATGAAAGGAAAGAAGGAAAAAATCCCTAAGGAATTATGAAATTGTTTATCACCAGTATCAAAAATGACAAAATTACAAAAAAACAAACAAAAAAACAACTTAAGCAGAGCTCTTCATGCAGGTGAACCAAAGCACGCATTAGCTAGCCTCAATGTTTGTTTCATTCTTAATACTTTATGCCATTAAAAATTCAGATTAAATCCTAATAGGAGGAACTTTTATTACTCACATTTTTCCTCTCAATTCATTGACTTTGATTTAGTATAGCTTGCTACTATGTGTAATGGTTATACTCAGCTAAAAGCTAATAGATGACAGGTTAGCAAGTTTAAACATAAAATAAGAAGTAATGAAAGTGTTTTCAGCACTTTACATTTTTTTTCAGTCTGTTCTAAATAACATAGGATCCAACTTATTATGCTTTTTCTAATGTGAAACCGGGAAGTGACAACAGATTCTTCCACAAAAGGGGATTTTTTAAAACACTGAAGCTAGAAAACCGACAAGTCAATAAAAACAAACAAGAACATCATTGGTTTACATAAATATAAATATAAGATCCCTAAACTACTTTGTCTTTTAAAAAACTATCAGTCAGGGGGCAGCTGGGTGGTTCAGTGGATTGAAAGCCAGACCCAGAGAAAGGAGGTCCTGGGTTAAAATGAGGATAATAATAACCTATACTTCTCAGTGTTTTTGTAAAGATCAAAAGAGATAAAATTTGAAAAAGGTATTTAGGACAGTATTTGCCACATAGTTGGCCTCATATAATTGCTCATTTCTTTCATCTCCCTTCTCTTCCACCACTAAGTCTGCATCAGATAGTAATACTGGCATTCCTAGACTTTGAGTCTCAGTTTGCCTAAGGGGTTCCAAGAATCATTGGATTGGACTTTGATTGAATCATTTATCCCAGAAAAGATCAATGGAAAGGGCCTTATGTCCTTCCCAAAGGAAATTAGCAGATCTGAATATGGATGCTAAAGCTTTCACCCACTCCTTTTATTTTAGATTCTTATTTACTCAGCATAATACCATCTTTTTGCTCATAATAGCCTCAATCAGCACTCTCTGCTGATTCAAGGTCAGGACTGCCTTCAGAGGCTGCCTTGTAATTCAATAAGCAACCATAAGGGGGATATGAAATTAAGAAGTACAAGTAACACATTTTCCTTGTCTCTATTTATTCATCATCTCTGTGACGGAATTCACATCAAACATAAGTAGTCAGGTTCAAAAGGAAAGAAAAAAACTCTGAACCAAAGTAGCAAGGACAGATTATAGATAAGTAAGGAACATACACTCATGAAGATTTAAAGCGAATATCTTGTCAAATTCTCAACAGGGTACTCATCAATGGATATGATAGCAAAGTTAAAAAGGTGAGAGGTCAAGAGAGGAGTGGGTAGAAAAGGTTATTAGATATTAGAAGCTTTTGGACTCATTTTACTAAATAATTTTGCTCATTATTTTTATTTTCTTCTGACCTCTTGAAATATTTTTGAATCAGTGTCTTAAAGAGAACTTACATCATGCTTCTCATCATTGTCTTGTATTTTATCTAGTCACAGTAGTATGTATTTAAAAGCCATTTATATATTTGATGGTCATTTTAATCACTTGATAAAACCCTATAACATCTTTTTTAAACCTTTAACCTTCCCTCTTAGAATCAACACTGTGAATTTGTTCCAAGTAGAAGAAAAGTAAGGGCTAGGCAATGAGGGTTAAGTGACTTGTCTCAGGGTCTCAAAGATAAGAATGACAAATTGGAACTGAGGACCTCCCATCTCTAGGCCTGGCTCTCTATCCATTGAACCACCTAGCCACCTCCCCTATCTCTCATAACACCTGTAGAGAAATTATTCAGACTTTAAGGTTCCTTGTTCTTAAAAGCAAAATGTACGAAATTAAAATTTTATTTCATCAATAATAATTTTTCTTCGATAACTCCAATGTCCAAGATATTTCATTAAGTAAACTATGGCTATAATGAAAGGAAAGTGTATTATGTAAGGATGATATATTATAATGTATTGTATATAGCAGGTGCCTAATCAAAGCTTGTTATTTTATTCATCATTAATTTAATATGATTAGAGGCATAAGGAAGAATTAATTCATTTATTAAATTTAATATATATTAAACTGTCCTGGGACTGTACTACACACATATACATATACATACTCCGTAAAACACATACATATACGAGGGAGACAAATTCTTTACCATGGTTAACTTTGTTTTTGCCACATATTGTTGATAGCAATTCTATATTTTAGTTTCTGCTAATAAGTATTTGTAAAGCCAGTTCTTTCACTAAGAACAGAACTTTTCCTCTCAACATTTAAGAACTTTATTAGGTCATCCAAGTTAACATGAAGATTAAATAGTTAGTCTTGATATTAGCCATTTGTGTATTTTAGCTGCTAAGCATACATGAGCAAATCAATCCAAAAAGTTCTATGAACAATCTGAACCAAAAATAAAACTATTATTCTTTCCTTTTTTCAATTTCCTCTCTAATTTTCCAAATTAGATAAGTTATGTTGATCATTACCATTTTAAGGTAGCTTCAAGATTAAATAGTTTGCATTTAATTTTGAATATATACTTTTCTAACTTTTTTTCCCCCTGTGACATATTTTGGGCAAATTAATGCATACACAGGAAAAAAAAACACCTACATAATATAATATGATATCATAAGCCAGATCTTAAGAGATATCCTAAAAGTTTCCTTTTGTTGTATTTGTTAGACATCTATTTTCTAACACATTCAAAGTTTAAACCTAGAAATCCATTTTGTAAGATGACAGCTTGAATAAAAGAAGCTTTTCATTTCTTTTATGCCTAAGTTTTCTAGCTGTTTTACAGCTGATAAGAAAAATGTGGGTGTCTATTGCCTGGTTGGCTGATTCTGTTTGCTTGTTCACTGAGGCTGCTGCTATACCAACCAATGCCCACTCTACTTGACTTATCCCTAGATAAACTTGGTCAATTGAGTCTTTCTACTGTCCTTATGATACTGACTCAAAAACCGGTACTTGCTTTCTCTTTCCAGCTGCCTGACTCTGGAGGGATTTGCCCTGGATCTGTGATGTTTGTGTTGTCAACCATGAGGCTCTTGTTTGGTTGACTACCCTTGTGCCTCTTGAGTGAGAAAAGCTAGGCTGTTGACAGGGATTCTGATGTACTAGCTTCTCTGAGTACTGAAATTTGAGGATATGGTTCCTTTCTAGGTATGGAATTCTGCTCTCCAGATCAAGAACTTCATGATTGTTTATTCAAGAAAGGAAAAGAAATGCTCCAAATCATGATTTTTACTTTCAATGTATGTGAGTGTGTCTATAAAATGAACAGGTGAGGGATAATTCAGTGTCATGATATGTGCTCAAGTTAACCTAGAAAAAATAGACATTAGGTTTTAAAAATGAACTCAACCATATGAGTCTAGAGACCAGTGGTTTGATTAATTTGAAATAAGAGGTCTTCACTGATGAAGATTTAAATAGGACCTAGTCTTATGCTGGTTTTTCTTTTCTCCTCCTTCTTTTGCCCACAGCCACCTCTACATTATTATGGTACAATAAAAGAATCATAAACTGAAAATTGGAAGGGGATAGAAATCTTCTAGACCAAATCCCACATCTAGACATAAAAACTGAGTGCCAGAGAAGTTGTGACTTTTGCTGGTCACATAGGAAATAAACAGAAGAGTTCAGATTTGAATTCAGGACTAATAGTTCCAAATCCTTCTTCTTTCCCTAATATCCTGCTCTGTCTTTTATTGTAGTGACAGTTACATTTCAGAGCTAAATCATTCATTACAAGGGTTTAGTACTCTGGTTAGCCTCTCTTTTCCTTCACAATGTCTACCTCCATCCTTAATGGAAACAGAAATGGGTTGCAAAAAAAGAGGAGGGATATTCAGAGAACTTTACTTCTATGATTATAGAATTTATATAATTTTCTATTCCTTTTTACTTCAAGTAAAATGATGCACATTGACCAATGAAGCTATAAACTATATAGTACCTAGCTATTTGAAAAGAAATTAACCATCTCTATATATCATTTCCCCTATATAGTTAGCAGACTCAACTGCTTCTAAAGTTTTAATTTTAGCAACCTCAGGATAGAGTATGGGAGTGTGACAAAAAGTTTTCCTGTGCCATATCCATTCTTTTTTTTTTAATCTTTTTTTTTTTTAAACCCTTAACTTCTCTGTACTGGTTCCTTGGCGGAAGAGTGGTAAGGGTGGGCAATGGGGGTCAAGTGACTTGCCCAGGGCCACACAGCTGGGAAGTGTTGGATGCCAGATTTGAACCTAGGACCTCCCGTCTCTAGGCCTGAGTCTCAATCCACTGAGCTACCTAGCTGCCCCCAATATCCATTCTTGAAATTTATTTTCCTTTAACACCAGATGTGTCTTCAAATCCTACCACAAAAGTTAAATTATTTTTCTTTCATCTATTTTCCTATATATAAGCAGATTTCATATATGGTATTTCTTCAAAGGAATTTTTTGTTAGAGAGTTATCAGTGATTTGAGACTTATAAGAAAATATTTTTGTAAAATTATTATTCATACGTAAAATCTATTCATGTAACTTGAAATATGATGAAGGATTCATGGTTTAAATATTTCCATACCTGTCTTATAGCTGTGTGTCTACTATGAAATGTTTAGCAACTGGTTTTCTAAGGGTAAAAACAGGAAATGTTACACAACACAAAGTTTAATCTACATTCTTAACATTTCTTCCAATAATTTCCTCAAGATAGATGACCAACACAACATTAAATCAAGCTCTGACTTATAGGATTTGCTGATTTCTTAGGTGTAAATATTCACATTGAAAATTTAACAATTGACTCTCATAAGTCAATATATTCCAGATTAAGGACACTGCTTATAAAATATATTATGTTCAACCATTAAATGTGAGCCAGGTTTGTGGAATTCATGCTTATAGAATGGATAGAGCAAAAAATTCAAACTAATTAGATGAAGTTTGGAAATGAAAGAAATAAGAAATATGGTCAACTTACTGATACATCCTCATTTTCTTAGATGCTGTATAAATTTTGGACATATGGCAAAGAAAAACCACAATTTAGATATTATTCATTTATTTTGTAACAAAGAAAGCAAAGCAAAGAAGAAATCCTTTTTAACCTGGTAAATAGCCAATATTAAGGTAGATTATAGAGTGAGGAAGGATTTTTAAAAGTGAATGTGAAATGTTGATAGTAACTATGGCTTCCAGGAGGTCAGTCATTCCTATCTTACAATTCTTAAAGTGTTAGTATAATTATCACCAGCTTAAACTTCTGTCAAAAAATATTCTAGCTAATACATTAAGGGATTTTCCCACCTTTCAGGAAAGATATCCCTTGTTTGAAATAATTCAGTGAGATATTCAGACATTCTTTTTACAGACACCTATATTGGAAGATTGAAATTCAATAAAAGATATATAAGTGGGTGCTTTTTTTTTACAAATAAATAGATAGAAGTTTTAGGAAGATATAGGAAGGGATAAAATACTAGTTTTGATTAGATATCATAAAATATACTAATAAATACCTATGAAAGTTATATAGAAGAAAACTCCATGCACTCAAGAAGAATGTGCACTACTTATAATATATAAAGGTTTCGAATAACATAAATATTTTATGTTTATTAACAGAGAATAATATGTTAGAAAAAGCCTTAAAATATAATTAGGTCCTTGCCTAAATCGAATGCCCATTCAAAGGCCAACGTGACTCTTAATGTAATAGGAAAGTTACCTCACTTCCTTTTATAACTCACATAATCATGCTTGCCTTTTTAATTACCACATTGCATTGCTGACTCACATTATCACCTTTCATAAAAGGAAAGTGAATATTTTTATCTCATTAAATAATACCCTATTGGACATTCCCACAGAGAAGCGATTTGGCAGAGCCCCTGATCTACATTCACATGCTTCACACACTATTTTTTAATCATTAAAAATTAATGACAAAATCACACCACCCTGTCTTTGAAACGTTGATGCATAATTCCTTAAAATCATTCATGACTTCAAGTCAGACTTCTTTCACAAAGACAATTTGAAAGGCAAGTAATGTTGCAATTGTACTTGGTGAAATTCAACAAAACTGAGATTCTATTAATTGATTTATACTCAACTTTTAAATTGGAATAACTTGAAAAAATAACCACAGATGTCCAGAACAAACTTTCAGAATGCAAAACAACATGGCTCACATTTCATCCTAAATGTGTAAGAATATTATATTAATTAAATGGCTTTAGTTATTTAAGCTTGATCACAAGAATCTATTTAATTAATCAATCAATCAGCAAGAATTTATTAAAATCTAAATATATGCCAGGTACTTGGTGTTAAGCACTAGGTAATGGAAAAAAATCAACCCATCAATTTTACATTCTAATGAGGGAGAAAACATGTACATAAATCAGAACAAACAAATTAAATACAGAGGAGGAAAAGGCTTTCCTGGAGGGAAAGGCATTGGTAGCTGGGGAGACTCAGTCAACTAGCATCTAAAAATGCTTTAAAGTCATCGTGCAGTGCATTCTGTGCTGGGCACCATGTTAATTGCTTGATTTAGAATGATCTCCTCAGGGAGATGTCAGAGCTAAATCTTAGAGAAATTTAGTAATTCTCTGACAGATTAAGAGGGAAGACATTTTAAATTTGTCAGAGTCAGTGTAAAGGCATTGGGTGCAGAATTTGAGAACCATGTATGAGAAACAGTGAGTAGGCCAAGTTGGATGTAGAATATATGGAGGGAAGTAATTTATTAGGACATCTGGAGATATGTAAGAAATCAGGTTCTAAAGGGCTTTAAATGCCAGACAAAGGAATTTATATTTGGTACCAAAGATAGTAGGAAGTCATTGGAATTTATCAAGTTGGAAAGTGATGTGGACAGACCTATACTTAAGGAAGATCACTTTGGCAGTTGTGTGGAAGATGCATTTGAGTAAAGAGAAATAAAGCAGGGATTTTAATTAGAAGTTCATTGCAGTAGTTTAGATAAGAGGTGATAACAGCCTGAGTTAAGGTAGTAACTTTGGGAAAACAGAAAAGAAATGTATGCATGAGATGTTTAGAGAAAGGAAATACAAGATTGACAACTCTTTTTTGGATATGTGTGGTGAGAGAAAAGAGATAAATACAATATCTATTGCCTGTGTTAGCTTCCTAGTGATTGGTAATCATTTTTATATTTTTTGAAGTTAGACACTGAGGCCATGTCTATAAGACAATCAAACTCACTATATTTATTGATTTGCACATTTTTCCCCAAAATCTTGTAAAAAGTTATTTAAAACTAACTAGGTAATGATCCATATTGTCTTCATAGCAGCCTCAAGTACAATATTTTTAATATGTGGTTTGTATCAGGTAGGTACTGGCTATATTACAAAAATGAATATGGTAGAATCAAGTGACCAGGAAGCTCTAATTCAAACTCGAATTGAAAAATAATTGAATTACTTGAATACTTTGTTGATATAGCAATGATCTAAATAATTCATTTTTTTGCTATTTTGTATTATGTCCATGATCAGCCTTAAAATCCCTATATTAATAGCCTAGTGAGATAGATAATCAAAAGTATATTTTGAAAACTATTTTGTTATTTGATTGACTGTTTTGATTCTGTAATAGTATAGTTCCCAATGCCTTCTAATTACATTATTCTTGGTTAATAATATTCATATTAATAGTATTATTGTTTAAAATGAATAGTATTTCTCTCCTAGAACTAAGAATTATTTTATGCATACAGCAGGTGCTTAATAAACTTTTTTCAGTGAGTGAATTCTATTTTATATTTCCTGAATATTCATCGGTTGATATTAAAGGAGGAATGTTTCAGGGTCTTGCAATCTGTGACACTGTCAGAGTCTCTCCAAATTTAGTTATTAAAGCTCCCTTGAGAAAATGAAATCGACTTAATTGATCCCTTGAAAGAAGGAGCCACTAGTAATCCTGTATGGGCTACTCTGAGCTTCATACCTCAGGAAGTTTAGCATGAGAACCTAGAACATAAAAAAATCACCAAGCAGCCTATGGACACAGTAGGACCAAGCGTATGGATGCAAAGGGAAGTAACCCCAGGAAGTCCTGAAAACTATGAGTATGCTAATCTCCTTGGATGATGACCTTTCTCTATCCTCTAAAAAAGTATACAGTCATAAGCAAGTGCCTACACCAGTATTTATCTCAAACACTATGTTGGTCTTGTCTCATTTTTGTCTGTGCTGGCATCAAACAACCATTGTGCTGGGGAAGACAAATATAAAGTTCTGGGCTTTCCTTGCTGTAGCTCATTCCTTTTTCAACCACATCAATTTAGCTGCCCAGACTTCTGCCTAACTTTGATTACTGGTGGAAGCTAAAGGGTGATAGAAATAAACCATTTGGAGATTAAAAATAATTCCAATAAATAACATTTACATGAATAATATAGAATTTTCTATATATTACAGAAGAAGATGGAGATCTTTCCATTCATTTACCAAAAAGTTTGTTACTTCTAGTTCAGTTCTTAGAAAATGCTATTGTCTCTGCTTTGAGTTTCTATTCCATTTGTAAGATGGTAATAAGCTCACTCTTTGAAAAATATACTAATTCTAAATTCAACATTTTTTTTTCATTTTTAGCTATTGTTTGGTATATTCAGTTCAAATTTGTTTAATCATTTGAACTATTCACATTTTATACAAGTCATTTGATACATTTTATTCAGCAGCTTTAATTAATACTTTATTTAAATTTGACTCACTTCATTTTAAAAATAACTCTCATAATTAAAGATGGACATGTAATTTACATAATTGTAATGTTTTCATTCCCACAACGCATTTAGTTAAGATAAATATTAAGTTAACACTCCACATGTTTTGAAAACCAAGAAATTTCAGTCATGAGGAAATTGTCTCTTACAACAGAAAGAGAATTGGCTTGAACAAAAAAGGAGACTGCCACTCAATAAATGTGGGACCTTGAACAAAATCTCAGTTCACCTTTTCCATGAGGGTTTTGATCCAGATGATTTCAAGGTTACCTTATAGTTTTAACATCTAATCTTTTTCAAGATTTTAAGTTCATGTATGTTGAAATAAAAGTAAGGATGATGACTTCTAGGCATCTGGAATAAATAAATCAAAATCAAGATATTTATTCCTTAAATACATAGAAAGGTCTCTATCTCCCCATCTCTCTATCTCTCTACTTATCATAGCCAGAGCGAAATTGAAAACTTGAGGGGAATCATGATATACAAATCCTATGTAAATAACAATTCCTAGAGAAAAGTTGCATCTGTCTGTACATATTTACAAGGGGAACCCTTTGGGATCTATCCTAACTGCAACAGCTAAATTTAAAAGGTTGGTATTATGTCATATTAAGTTGCTGAGTTTATGACACCTTAATGGTTCTCTGCCTGTGTGAACTATCAATAACAGTAATCTAACTGCCACTGCTAATTCAAAGAGACTAGAATTATGTCACACTAAACTGCTAAGTTTATGAAATCAGTGCAAGAGCTGTGTGGCCATGGAAATATTAATTTAACTTATGCTGAATAACATCCAAACCAAAGTCACACTTTGCTCTCTTCTCTTCAAACTTTCTTATATATGTTTTCTGCCTTTTGGTTTCTTTGTTTCAGTTTATATATCATAGTATGAATATTTTTGTCTGCATACATAAAGGAGGCAGCTAGGTGGTGCAATGGATAGAGTGTAGCACTTGGAATCAGGGAGAACCAAGTTCAAATATTGTCTCAATTACTAACAATGTTACCTAAGACAAGTTAACATCTGTGCCTCAGTTTCTTCATCATTCGTTAAAATAAAATAAATTATAGCACCCACCGTACTGGGTTGTTGTCAGACTCAAAGGAATTAACATATATAAAATGTTTTTAAAACCTTAGTATTATGTAAGTGCTGTACTTATATTAAAAAAATTTAAAATGTTAAACTAATAATTTTATAAATTTAAAAAATATTAAACTAATAATTTTCACACTGAAAACTAAATTATAATGATGTATTTGTTGGAAGGGGGATTAGCAACCTAGGAAATAAAATAATGGTTTAATCTTATTACCATGGATATAACTAAATATTTTCATCACAATGATATCTATGAAAAGATAAACCTTCTTCATACCTAAAATAAATTTCTTGGGGGGAAAAAGTAACATCAATAAAACTTTTTTAAAAATTAATTTATGGCAAAAATGTATAGAATGACAAATAATTAGAACAATTTTGTATCATGTTAAAAGAATAGTGTACATGTATGAAATAGAAATTCATGATTTCTTATATGATTCCCATTCTTTGGAAAATTTGCATTTGTTCATGATTGTTTAGTTTTCATTTTAGTTTTAGATTGTTTTAGTTTAGTTCAAAATTAGAAAAAAATTTAACCTTTCCCAATGCTTATCTCTTAGTATTCTTTGGTATTCAAGATAATTTCAATCCCCTGTTCATCTAATCTTCTAACTCTTTTTGTTTTACCATGTAGCTCTTAACTTTCCCCCTCAGATATAGCCATCCAGTCCTTTATTGCCTTAAACTTTTCATTAAAATACAGAACCTAAATATACATTATGCAAATTAGAAAGTCCTAAGGGGGAAAAGTATGCATGGGGGAACAACTCTCTACAGCTAGCCTTCTTCTATACCCAAAACTGATTTAGAATTTCCTTACTTTGTGTGTGCAAATTGCAAGCAGTCCTCCCAAAGCTGCAATAACTTGGCTTCTTGCATAGATGCCAATATTTTGAATCACCATGCACTTAGCTTTATTATGTTGATATTTAGTCTTGTATTTGGATTTATGGTGCCAGGGGAGTTATATCTTGGAACTCTCTGACTTGTGTGTATGTAAAATCTCATCTCTAACACTACACTAATGATCTATACACCTTATTTCCCAATTGCTTAAAAAAAACAGAACTATGATTTATGGAACACTAGAGCAAATGTTTATTTGAAGGTTGAGTGCAAAGAGTCTGTGTAATCACATTGCCATGATTTCTTACAGCTTGGGTATTACACCTTAGATGTGAAATAACTTGTGCTTGAACATATCAGAGAAATCCTAACTTTTAGTTATGACTCTGGGTCAGAAAATACTCAGCCTTATGTGGGAAAAGGAGAGGAAGAGGGACTTGTGCTTTCATGGATAGAGTGAAATCTTAGGTGAAGAATCCTTCTTTAACAGTGCAAGTGAGCATCTTTTTTGAAACTTAAAATGTGACACTATTACCTAGAGTATTGAGAGGTTAAGTAGTTTCCCCAGAGGCATGTGAACAGTATGTGTATTTTTTCTTTTTCTGATGGAACCTGAGCCCATTTCTGCCTGTCTTAAAGATCTCAATCCCCTATACCAGTGATGGCAAACCTTTTATAGATGGAGTGCCAGGCTCTGCCTCCCCCCAGATTGAGGGACATGCCCTCCCCCTCAGAGACTGGGGTGCTATGTCGCTCCTTCTATCACATGCTGGGTATGCCCTGCCCCCCTTAGCCCACACAGGGGAGGGAGGAAGCGCTCCCAATCAGGCTGCTGGACAAAGGATGGGTGATGCGAAAATATGTTATTAGGCATGGTGGAGAGGGGGAGAGGAGCAGCGCCACACTAATCCCTCTACCTTTCTTGTAACAGAATCTGGGGATGGAGGGTGGCTGAGTGCCCACAGAGAGTGTTTTCTGTGCCATCTTTGGCACCTGTGCCATGGGTTCACCATCACTACACTATACCATACTTCCCCTTTTGTGGAAGACTAGTTCAATATGTACAAATACATATATATATATGTGTATATATATATATATACATATACACACACACACACACACACATATATATATATATATATATATATATATATATATATATATATATATATNTGGGGTGCTATGTCGCTCCTTCTATCACATGCTGGGTATGCCCTGCCCCCCTTAGCCCACACAGGGGAGGGAGGAAGCGCTCCCAATCAGGCTGCTGGACAAAGGATGGGTGATGCGAAAATATGTTATTAGGCATGGTGGAGAGGGGGAGAGGAGCAGCGCCACACTAATCCCTCTACCTTTCTTGTAACAGAATCTGGGGATGGAGGGTGGCTGAGTGCCCACAGAGAGTGTTTTCTGTGCCATCTTTGGCACCTGTGCCATGGGTTCACCATCACTACACTATACCATACTTCCCCTTTTGTGGAAGACTAGTTCAATATGTACAAATACATATATATATATATGTGTATATATATATATATATATACATACACACACACACACACACACACACATATATATATATATATATATATGGTTTTCCAGCACCTTTATATGTTAAACCACAAACATCTTTAAAAGTGACTAATCTTCTATTTAAGGCTACCTCAAGTTCCATTGCTTTCCATATTCTCTTCCTTGGATCTCTACTTAAACTCTGAATCAAACCCTTGAGGGAGAGAGCAATAAAAAGCTTGTGGCCAAAGTTTTACTCAAGTCCTTCAAGAGAGCTTGTTTACTACTATTCTAATTAATAAAATAGTAATAGAGATGTTTTATTGTCTATTTTCTTCCTATTTTAGAGTCATGGATTCAAAGACAAAACTTTAAAAGTACCTGGTTCATCCTTCTGATCTTACAAATAAGAAAACTATGACTTACAGTCTCAGTGATTTCTCCAAGATCAGACAACTAATTGATGATAGTAAAGAAATAATATCCCTTACAGAACACTATCAATATCAATAGAACTCTTAAAACCCAGTTTGAGTGATTTATAACATTTAATATGAGTCATTAAAACTTAAAATAAAACACATAAATGATGACTTAAAAGTTCATGGTATATGTATCTGCCTTCTCCTGAATACATTTCACATGCTGACTTCCCCGGCTTTCTTTATATTTCACATCAAATTCGACCTTCCATATATGGCTTTTCTCATTTTCTTTCCCTGCTATTACCCTCATTAGAAACTAGCTCCTTGAGAACAATGTTCGTACATTTGTCTTTTCTTGTATCCCCAAATCTTATCACTATACCGAGTACATAGAAAACATTTAATAGATGCTTATTGACTGTCTCTTTCAATGACCTGGTAAAACTCAATGCACTGGATAAGTGTAAATGAACATTATTGTATTTTTTAAAAATTGTTTTCAAGGTCATCTCAGGAAATGTTAATTTCAATTAGACATGCTGAAAGGCAAATAAAATTTAATGACCTATTTTATTTGATAATAATAAGAAAAATGGGATTAAAAATTGCCAATCAATAATATGGCAATAATATGCCAATGATATTATATTTTATGTCACTTCTGTACATATTATGTGCAGAAAAATTCTAACACATTATGTGCTAGATAATCTCTGAGGGCTCTTTTAGCTCTAAATCCTTTGCCTCTGAAGAGTCATGACAAATTTATATACAGAAACTGTATATTCATTCAGATCTAAAAAATCTAGCCACACAATATTTGAAGAGTAAATTAACTTTTATATCCTATAACAAATATGGTTGAAGTCACAAAATTATATCAGAAATCATGTATCTGTGACCAACAGAGAAATCACTGTAAACCCAAATATTATAACACATGGTTATTCCACATTATTCTCTCCTTCGTGCAGCAGTATTGTATCAGCTTCTAGAATTGTATTAAATGTTATGGTTCAGTTAGTTATCAACCTCTGAAGAACTGTGCTAATAATTACATTGCAAACATGAGCAGTGAAGTGAATTTGGGGATAGTAAAGGGAAAAAAATGGTTACCACTATTTTCTCCTCTTTTTGTTAAATACCTACACATAAAACAGTAGTTCCTAGGGAATAAGAAATGATAGTGCTTTATTGATACTTACGTTGTTCTTATTTTAGAGATCTCTATTTTTTAACTTCTAACATATCCTTTTATTTTGTAAACATTAAAATGCAGAAATAGTGAACTAAAGGATTCTTATGATCCCAACATTTCATAAATTCTTATAGCTAAATTGACTTGCAAAATATAGAGTGCAATGCCCAAGATCTAGGGAAAAAATGTATTTAAGTCATGTTGAGAAGGTGCTGCAAGCTCTTCCTTCTCCTCCTTCTATTCTTCAATGGCATTGCTTTTGTGTTTTACTTTGAATTCTGGACCTAACATTTTTTGAAGATCCTACAAAGAACTTAACTGGTCTACCTTGTTAAACTTGATATTTGCTCTTTTTAATTATTTTTTTTTCTTTATGGTCAAAATTTAGATAATGAAATCAATTTGGCCTTAGGGTTTTCCAAATTCTGAAATCACTACATCTGCCAACTTAACCCTAAATACTACTTTATTGATTTTATGTTATTATGGATTTAAACATCATTAGTTTTCAAGTCAGAGGATCCAAATTCCAAACCTTCACTTTCACTTTCTCCATTATTTTGAACAAGTGACAACCTTTGTAGACCTTGGTTTCTTAATCTGTAAAATGAAGATTTGGACAAAATAGTCTCTAAGCTACTTTCTCATTCTAAGACCATTATTAATAGATATGTACATCTTTCTTCTAGCACTTTTAAATATTCAGCCAAGGTTTTCACATATAGCAAAAATAAATGCAATGACAGTTTGTGAGAGTGGTGCTTGCAGCTGGTTCATAGAAAGCATGAAGCATATTAAAATTTAACAAATATCAATGTGTATTTGTAATAAATGGTTTTACTGAACATCCAGCTGAGATTTTCTTTTCTAATTGGCTAGTAAATAAGATTACCATTTTCTACACTTCACTTCCCAAACCCACACCCAGCCAAGGACTTTGAGAGAAGCATTTTTAGCAAAACTTTGTTTTAAAAAAGATGTTAAAGACACCTCTTTGGATTTTTTAAAAAATATTTTCCACTGCTAGAAAAAGAAAAATGTTTCAGTCTCAAATCACCAATATATCTGCATTTTGCATTCTAGTTATAAGTCATTAAGCAGTTTACTTCCTATATGCTCTTTTATAAATTTGTCTGTTTACCATCTTTATATTTTAAATGTTTTAGTTTTGCTTTTATTTTATTTTTTACATAACTGAGACTTCTGTACGAAAACCTTGATTTTATCTAAAATTATAATTTTGTGGTTCAGAAAAGCCCTTCATTTCCATAAAGTTACTTTATCAATACTTTTCCTTGATAAACCAAAAAAATACTCTGTAATTATCTAATATCTTAGATTCTTTGTATGGTACTGCTTATGGAATAGATTAAAGGGTTTTTTTTTTGTTTTGTTTTGTTTTTTAAGGATTTCATGTAGATCTGGTACTGACAAGAGGGAAAAGAAACACAAGGACATGCTTAGATCAAACACACCTCAGAGAGTGTCTGAGTGTTCCACTAAGAATGACTGATTCCAGTGATACCAAACAGACTTTGCAAAAGAAAATACTTTGAGATCTTGATCATTAAGGGTTCACAGTGATTTGATGTGTTTGCCAACATGGTGCACCTTATTCTCTTAATTGACATTATTTCAATTAATCAACAAATATTATATATGCTTTCTATTAAATCACTCTATTATATTCTTCTCATGATGTGTGAAGTCTGTATTATACTTACTCTATATATTATGAATATTAGAAGCCAAATTTGGTGTCTTCTTAAAGGCTATCTTGATGAAGAATTCTTTGTGTAGACATAGATATTTCTGAGTTTGTAAAATGTGGTAGGCAAGGGAAATATCACAAAAAGAAAAAGGGTGATTTCCCTCCACATTGTTCAGATTTTAAACCACAGTTTAACCTTCTATTTATCTAGATACTTCCTTTCATCAAACCCTAATAAACTCAGACACTAGGTAAGTCACTTCTTCACCAATAGGATTATATATGAAGTTTATTTCCCTCAGTATGTCAGCCTTCTGACATCCCTAACCACTTCATCATTTTTCCACATAGATTTAAACACTTATTGGCAAGAAGGAATTTTAGCAACTTGAAAATGTTCTTATTCATTAAAACTCTGAGTTCTCACTGTAAGGACAGCATATTTCCTTGAAACAAATTAAAGAAAAATATTTTGGATTCCTCTTTGCCATTTATCAAAGATTCTCATCGCATCTTACACACAATTTGTGAAATGAATGACACAATATTATTTTATGAGGGCAGGTATAATGGTTAAATTTATATCTATTCTTTATATCAAATTTAGTGAATGTGATAGAACTGAGATTTGCCTAATGTCTCAAGGAAAGTTCAATTGGAATGGGACTATAATAATTGTAAAGCAGATAATAGTTAGTGATGCTAGACTAGAAATGCAACTCTAAAGTACATATCCTTTATTTCTTATTGTACTACAAAAGGATAAAGAAGATCATAACTACACATAGCTTAAAACCACAAAGTAGAATGTCTTAGATATTCTTGATAAATGATTGATAAACTGGTCCTAGTAGCTGAGAGTTTGATTTTCCACTGACTTAACTATTTTTCATTTCTCCTTGGCAGCTTAAAAATTTCAACTTCATATTTTTGACTAATCGGTATCCTAAGAATGCTATTAAAAAAGTTCTGACTATAAATGGTTGTTTAGTTCATTTTTGTTTATCTTTTTTTGGACACTTTTTCTGAGAAAGCAATATTATTAAGGGATAAAATTTCCAAATAATTTGACAATTTTAATTCCTAAAAAATTGTGACTCAAGGGCTCTGAGAAGACTCATGTTGGATGTAAGGGTTATATAAATTTTTTGTAGCATGACTTGCATGTGAAAAGGAATATAAAATATCATGAAGTGTGTATATGAGCCAGAAAGGAAGGCTGGTTGTGTTAGAAAAATGAGAGATGATGAACAGCCCATTTACTAGCATGGTGTCTTTGAAATGCTAAAAGAAATGGAGAAAAGCCTCCGAAATATTAAAATAATGGATCTTTGAAACAGGGTCTGTAAGATAATGTTGATAAGAATCATACAGGTTGAAAAATGTGAAAGGGTTCAAAAGCTGCAAGTGTAGTAGGAATATTCTTAAAAATGAAATTACAAACCCCAAGGAATTTAAAATATCATCATTAAGAAGAGCCATAAAAAAGTACATATGAATGACTAATGTCTATTTAGC
Source organism: Gracilinanus agilis (assembly GCF_016433145.1). Taxonomy (NCBI): domain Eukaryota; kingdom Metazoa; phylum Chordata; class Mammalia; order Didelphimorphia; family Didelphidae; genus Gracilinanus; species Gracilinanus agilis. The sequence goes on along the minus strand of NC_058131.1, from coordinate 188,164,141 downwards.
AACTTAAAAAGGAATTGTTGTGATCTCTTATTTAACTACTTACAAGGCCAGCTTTTATGCCATATAGTTGCAAGGACATTGTGAGAACTTCACAACCAGTTTCTAATCAGTGCATTCATCATGTAAATTAAGTTTTTCATGGAATGGTTGTTTTCATATGTGAGAAACTATGAACCTAAAGCCTAATACAAATTGATCAATTTATATATTTTAGTCATAACACATTGCAGTAAACCCTGTTCAAGTCCAAAAGTCTAGTAAGATGATAGACAAGCTGGTTTAGCTTAGTATTATAGTTGAATCATTCTTTCCCCAGAAATTTCATTATGACTCTTATTTGTGAATCAGATTGCCACATAACCAGTTCATTGCTGGGCTTTCACTATCATATTACAACCCAATCAGTTATATAGGACTCCTTATATTTTATTGGGATATCTGAAATAAATGGGCAAATCAAGCCAGGGTTGGTTTGTTTTGTGAATAATGACTTAGCCTACGAACTGGAATACAATGTGACAGGACAGGTTCTTTTAAAGTAGAGGGACAAATTAAAGCATCTTAAAGAAAATCACAAAATAAAATCTGAGCTAGAGAGAAAAAAACCAAGATCAATATGAAAGGAGAAAGAACTTTGCACTATTTAAATTTATATAATATTATATACATAAATATTATGTAGCAAAATGGGAATAACTAGTGGCCTATCACACATATTATCTTTCTACACAAGCATTCTATATTCCTATTGAATTATAAATTACTGAATGAATTTTCTTAGGCATAGTAGAAGATCCACGAGTAGTATAATTTAAAGATTGCCATGACCTCCAAATTACCTCTTAAATATGCTATGAATATTCTGCAATTAGAGAAGTATTGCACTGATTTAGTAATGCCAGTCTTGTCATGTAGAAATGGGAATAAATTTGCTCCTAGCCCCTGACAGCAAAATAGGAAAATTGTGTGGACATTTCAGAGAAGTAGATTGTGAGTCATTAGAAGGGGGGACTGGAGGAGACCTAATAGTCATTTAAAATAAAGAAAAAACCTGCCTCACAACTAATGGTTTCCTCCTTCACTGTTTTCATTCAAAGATTGGATGACCACCTGATGGTACTGTAAAGAACATTCTTGATAGAACATGAGTTGGAATAAATGGTCTTTGAATTTTCTTTAGATCTTAAAGTCCAAGAATTTTACTCTTCCATGGTGATTAACTTGATAGGTAAATATACAAATAATTTGGTATTTTAATTTCAAAAATCCACTTTACTACAGTCATACTTAGAAATAAGTGTGTGCATGCAGTCAAAAAAATGGAATAATCATTGGGACTAAAGAAAATGAGAAGACATTCATGGACATATAAATGTGTATTTTGTAATATGTGTGTATATATATAGGCATAATTTAATATGATTGTATTAGTGTTGATCTGCTTATCTCAATGATAGCTTTTGACCCTCTTCTAAAAATGGAGAAGTTTGAACATGAAATAAGCCCTAAAAATGATTAAGATTGGGAAGGATTATATCAGGAATAGAGAAGATAGTGCTAGAAAAGAAGACATGTAATGGTAAGATCTGTGGAATAAGATTTGATAGGTACTGTAAGGTCAATTTGGGAAAACTGTGAATGGTGATATGAGACAACTAGAATAGTTAGTCAAAGTTATCAAATTCATTTATTTATTAATAAAAGAAATATTTGATATGTCATAATAAAAATAATAAAAGCATCCATGTTTTTATTATGACATATCAAATATTTCTTTTATTAATAAATAAATAAATGCATAAATGAATATGATACAAAAGGCAGAAGAATGTCTACCATGGAAAGGCTTTGAGCCCTAAGAACAATATTCATGAATGATTTTGCTAATTTAATGAGACTACTCTCTTTTAACATATAAACATATAAACAATTAAAATAAATTATATACAGATTATAAACATGTGAGATCTAGCTGACAAACAATATTTATCAGATACTATAATAAACTATATTTTTAAAATATGCATCAGAACATCAACATTAAGCTTTCCATGTTGTACATGATACTATGAATGTATTACAAACTGATCCTCATGTCCATCTACCATCAATACCCCTTCTATAAATGCGTGTGCATACACACATATACTGCATATGTAACATAAACATATACAATATATGCAGCTTATAATACAAATATATGTTCATATATTTATATGTATATTGCCATATATGTGTATGCATATAGGTATAATTTAATATGAAAATACAAATATTGGTCATCTTCTCTCAATCCTCTTCTCAATAGCCTTCTGCTCCCATATGTATATTAATTATTTTGCTTATGTTCTTATCTTTCATATTTTTCTACTTTGGTGATACATGATTCAATGTTTTTTTTTTCTTTTTCTTTACTATGTTAGAAATAGCTTCTTTTTTTTTTTAAACCCCTGTACCTCGGTGCATTGTCTCATAGGTGGAAGACTGGCAAGGGTGGGCAATGGGGGTCAAGTGACCCACTCAGGGTCACACAGCTGGGAAGTGGCTAAGGCCGGGCCCGAACCCAGGACCTCCTGTCTTTAGGGCCGACTCTCACTCCACTGAGCTACCCAGCTGCCCCCTAGAAATATCTTCTATAGAGTCTAGGATTTGAAGATCAACTGTTCTTTTCCTTCTATCTTCAGAATAAAATGTTAATTTTTATTACTGGAGAGCTTCATACTTCCCAATTCTGAATTATTCAAAAAATGAGAAAAAGAGGTAGCATCAGGCTTTTTTTTTAAGTCACACGTTATTTTAAAAAATATCTGGAAACTCACTAACTCATCATGTTCTTCCTACTCATTTTTAAAGTACAATTTAGTTTTGGGATGCCCTACAAGGTTTTTAAAAAAAATTTTCAAGAACCTTCAAATGATCTCCTATGGCCCCCAAGTTAATAATTTATCATAGTTTTCCTTTCAATATGAATTAAAATGCAAATAACTTGACATATGTTTTGATGCAAAGCATGTGGCTTGAGAAACTCCATAAGACAAGGCTTTGCTACTTGTCTAGTGCCATCTACTGGTAGAAGACAAATAAGAAGCAAGGCTATCATTCACAGAGTTGGAAGCTGAACACTAGCTTCCCCTTCATCAAGGACAATGCTAGAAGAAAAGAGAAATTGATAAATTAGGAAAAAAACATAAAAATACAATAATTGATATCTTTTAAAAAGTATATAGAACAAACTACTATAAACAAATAACTTTTTAAATAAGAACAGTTCTTTACATTGGAGACAGATGCATAGACAGTGAATATATAGACAATATATAGCTTCATTTTTATGGAATCTACATAATAAGATATACACATTAAAGTAATATAATTTTATGTTTATGATTTTTTTACACTGAAAGCTTTTTATATATCAGGTGATTCTTTATTTCACATTTCTATCACTTCTGATTGAGACTTTCCATCATAATATGATGTCAAAAGTAGAGATTCCATCTTAAGGAAAAGGCTCGGTTCCATTAAATAGAAAAGGAATAGAGAAATGAAAAGTGATGCAAAGTACGGTGAGTACAGTTCAGCTTGAACCGAGACAAAATTGGGGAGTACAAATGGTTGCTGAATATATTCTCCTGCTGGGTAATAACATGCATTTCACTAAATATATAGGCCACTTTTAGAATGCAGTCTCTAGTCATCTATTACTTTGATATAACTTTACCATTCCTGACAAGATAATTCATTTTCTGTAATCCCAGCTTCCTTAAAATTTAGATGCAGTATTATGATGCCACAATTCACTTAAAATATTGCAAAATGATTATTTACCACATTCAGACCATACTGCGATTCAGTAAGAAATGTCAAACAAAAATCAAGTTCATTTTTTAAAAGAGATATATCTGCTTTCTTTAGAGTAAAAGTGACCTGAAAATACATAATAAAACAATTCTCACTATTCCTCAATTTTTTTCTACATTAGACTACACAAGAATTTCATCTAATATGACCTCAAATAAATCACGCATTTCTTTAATATGCCTATTTTAATTTTGTATTCATCCTAGCTAGGGCTATTTCATTGTAATCCATAGTTCCCATTCAATAATATAAAAGTAGAATAAAGGAAGAAGATGAGTCATATTTTGAATTGCAATTATGTTTATATTTGCATGTTGCCTATCTTTGCACTAATTTCTATGATAATAATTTCTTTCCCAAAAGATGGAAATGCTGGCTTTACATTTGGAATCTTTTCTAAGTTATGTGAGAATGAAGTTATTTTTGTCATATCTAAATTAGTTTGAGTATTAAAAGTGAAAAATAAAAGACTATTATCAGAGACACCCTTGAAAAGAGGGAAACAAAAGACCCAAAACTAATTAATTTAAGGAGGTGGAGCCTCTCCTAATTCTCAAAGAATACTTAAACATTTTACAGATGTGTCACATTATCTTAGCCTCTCAACAGGCAACTATCATTTCCAATGAGAAAATGAGAACAATAACATGAAAGATGATCATAGAAAGTACCAAGAGAAATATTTCTTAAAAAGAAGTCAACCTTTTTCTAAGGGGATCTATCTATAACAAACAGTCTCAGTAGTGCAATGCTCAACTCCCATTTATAGTGAATTGTCTTTATTCTATTTTAATCACCTTGTTATTTATAACAACCCATCCTTTGCACTCAAAAGGTTTGTATGCTGGCAATGGCACTTGAATGAAAGTCGAATGTAGCTGAACAAAAAGTAAAAAAAAAAAGTATGCAAAGATTTATACTGAAAGGAAGATTTTGAACAATCATCTTCAACTTTAAAAAAAAAGCAGAAGTGTCAAATCTGTTTCATGTCTATTCTAACACTGAGGGTTATGATAAGTCAAGATATGTTATTCCTTTGCTGACTAGAATAGCATAGAAGAGAACATGTAGAATAACTGAAATATTGCATTCAAAGAGAAAAAACAGACATACCTGGTTTTATCTGTGCATATTAAAGGAATACGTTAATATTGCTCTATCAAGAATATAGAGAACTTTAGCAAAGAAATATATTGGCTCACCATCCCTCCCCACACAAAATTTTCCTTGGTACCTTTCTTTCTCTAATCTTCAATTTCATCCCACCTATTAGCTTTTTTCCTGTTGCCTATAAACAGATCCATGCATCCTTCATTCTCCACAAAATTGTCAGTGATTATCCCAAAGTAGAAGCTTATGTTTCTCCAAGTCTCAACCACCTCCAGTGTCAACCAGTTCCTTGTAGCATCAACTATAATCTCTTCTGTCTATCATTAAAACCCTTTATAACACACACTCAAACTACCTTTCCAAACTTAATGGACTGTATTCCTTTTAACTCATACTAGAGTCTAGTCAACTGGCCTTTTTATTTCTCCTCACAAGTGGCTCTCCAACTCCTTTCAAAGTATCTTTGTCCTGCATGCTTAGAATATATTTCTTTCTTACCTCCATTGCTGATAATCTACAACTTCTTTTGAGTCTCATCTCAAGTGGAGACATCTATACAAATATTTCTGGGCTCCTCCAAGTTCCTAGTACTTTTTGTCTCAAAATAACATTGAAAGCATTGGGTATGTACACATGTGTATATGTATGTATATATAAATATTATATATGCATAATTTTATATATGTATGCATATATGTGTAGGCAACTCAGTAACTCAGTGGATAGAGTCCCACTTGGAGTCAGAATGACAGATTCCTTTCCTGAAGTCAAAGATGACCATTAATAGTTATTAGCTAGCTGTGTGACTCTGGGAAAATCATTTAATTCTGTTTGCCTCAAATACCTCTTCTGTAAAATGAGCTGGAGAAGGAAATGGCAAACCACTCTAGTACTTATGTCAAGAAAATCCCAAATTGGGTCAGGAAGAGTGAAACACTACTGCAATAAGCAAGCATCAAAATCTATATGAATGTATATACATACATATGCCCATACAAACATACATATATGATTTGGTCATATACATATGTGTATTTTCATATATATTTTTCACGCCCACATATCTTTACATATTTAGGTTTATTGATTTATTTAACCTAGTTCTAGATGAAGGAGTGTAAGCTTCTTGAGGGCAGATGTTGACTTCTCTCTCTTTTTTTAATCTACTGGGCAAATCATTGATGGCTAGAAACAGTAACTACTTATTTATTGATTCATTTATCAACTAGCTGTCTAAACTCTTCATATTTAAAACATATTATAGGCATATACTAAAAAAAGTACTAGTTTTACTCACAGGACAATTTAGCAGCTTTTCAAGTGGAATGATTTAAGGACCTCTTCATACTCTCACATATCTATTCTACATGTCTGGCTACACTGTCAAAAAGTTTCACCTTATTTGTCTCATTTGGGAAAAGACATTTAACTATTAAAAGATAAATAAAAACTGAAAGTCATTATTAGCCATTAAGACCTTAACTAAGATTGGTTTATCAGATTAATGAACCAATCATCACAAAAGGTTTAAGGAAATGAGGCATGGAACACTGGAGTTTTAATTTTTAAGACAAAAGAAATGCCTACAGCTTGGGAGTCACCTACAAATGACTAGAAGTGAGTGGAGGGTGAAGGGGGTACTGGGATTTCTTTGTGACAGAAAGGCAGTGTGGGTCCATAAGATATATGCACACTGAAGAGAATTTTCAGAGATGATACAAATGATACAGGTGTTCTTAAAACAAACCTTGCCTTTATTATTTTTTCTTATTTGTACATATTACTTATACATTCATAAATTCTTTAATATCAGAGAAAAGAACCATTGAATATCTATCTTATTCCTTTAAATTGTGCAATAGTTAATTTTTATTTTATCTTAACTAACTTTATTATCTGTTCCTTCCATGGAGGTAGATATGGGGAGAGAGAGAGAGAGAGAGAGAGAGAGAGAGAGAGAGAGAGAGAGAGAGAGAGAGATTGATTGATTTTTATTTTGGTAATGAGTCCCTTGAGTTCTGGATTCTTGCCTTGTTGATAAACAGTTAAATCATTCACAGTGAATCATCATACACTATTGTTACTGCATACAGTGTTCACCTGGTTCTGCTCACTTCATTTTGCATCATTCCCTGTAAGTCATACAAGGACCTTTTTGTAATCACCTTGTCTATCATTTCTTATGGCACAATAGCATTTCCACTATGATCATATACTCCACCTTGTTCAGACATTCCCGATTGATGTTCATCCTTTCAGTTTCCAATTTCATGCTACCACAAGATTTTAAAAAAAGCTGCTATAATATCTTTGTACAGGTATGTTCTTTTCCCTTATCTTTAATCTCTTTGGGATACAGACCTAGTAGTGGTGTCCTACTGGTTTTGTTGAGACAGAAGTTGTATTGACTAGAAAAATGGAAGACAAGAAAATGAAGATGGGAAGGAAATGTCCTGATTTGAATGAGTACTGGCACTACTGAGATTCAGATTCATGGCTTTAAACAATTTGTATTCTCAGGAGAGGATTTCAAATTTTATTTCTTCAGAATATTTTAGCATATGCATTTGAAAAAGGCACCGAGGGTTGCAAAACACATGCCTCTATTTTATATATCAGTTATTAATTTATGTTGTCTAATAATTATATATGCATTGGCTGATGCTTCTGTTCTAATTGTTCTGTCTTTTCAGTCATATTCAATTTTTCATGACTTTATTTGGGATTTTCATGGCTAGCCACCCTCCTTCTCCACACCTCATTTTGCAGATGAGGAAACTGGGGCAAACAGAATTAATTGTCCAGGGTCATGTAGACAATAAGTGTCTAAGGTATTATTTGAACTCAGATCTTCCTGACTCCAGGCCAAGTCTTCTGTTCACTGCACCACCTACCTGTTCATACATGTCCTTTCAAGATGTGACAAAAAAATCTAGCCTTAACTTTACTCATTTCTTGAATATATATATTTTTTTATTTTCTGACACAATTTTGCTCAGCTTGGATTTCCAAATAAAATCTGATACCCACCCCATGCATTCAATGTTATGTTAAATTATTCCACAATAGAAATATATGGATCCATTCAAAGTGGTCATCTGTCCCCTGAATATGTCAATTCCAAGCTTTGATCATTTTAGTCCTAGGGCCAAAATATCTTCTTTCCTCCTCTAGTCACATTCTAAAGGATATAATTCCTGAATGATTAAGGTATTTACTTACTTTTCCAATTAACAACAAAAACAATAGTTAATAACTATAAAGTAATATAAGGCTTGCAAAAAATTTTATGCATTATCTCTTTTGAGTTAATAAAGGCAAATATCACCTTAAATTGTATATATATATATGCAATATATACATATATGTAAACATATACACATAAATGCATAGGCATACACACATAGCAAAAAGTAATTTGATTGTTTCATATGCATGACTGTCTTACCCACTAGGGTATAAAATCTTATAAAGAAAATACTAAATCTTAAAAATCTTATGTCACTTAGGTCAGCATTTGACACCTACAAGGTACTCAGTAACTAGAAGCTTCACAACTGACAAAGAAAATGAATGAATTAAATTCAAGAAACATACGTGAAATTCAGTCTTATATAATGGAGACTGCTAAAAACAGGAACTGTTTTGTTCTTATCTTTCTAATCCATGAAACTGTGATTGGTACTTAATATGTGCTTAATAAATGAATGTTGAATAAATGAATAATCTGTTGAAATAATATAAAATACAATTTCTTATAGACATTTAAAATCACTTTTCTCACGACAGAAACTTTAGGTAAGTAGTCAAACAATGATTCAGAGAAGTGGGGGGGGGGATAAGACGAGATCATATTGCTGGTGTAATAAAGAGCTGGATTTGAATCTAAATCTCCTGGTTCCAACTTCATAGATATTTCTTCAATTTCAAACTCTAAGGAAATAGTCTAGATTAGAAGATAATGATACAAATATGAAATCCAAGAAAAAATCCTATTAAGGGAATGGATAGATAGATTAATTTAGTAATTGCTTTCTATTGATTGCATTATTCCTAGGCAAAATTATGAAATTTGTAATAGTTTTCTTCATTGTTCTCTTCACACCAATTCACTTTCTATCTAGCAAAAGAGGCATAGGTAAGTAGTTTTATCTCAATAGAAGAAAACATGTTCCAAAGCAGACATCAGACAATGTATAATCTAATGTTAGGAGCATTTATCTGGAAAGCAGAATATTTTGCTGAGGACTCAAGTTCTGACCTTTGCCAGCAAATATCCTTTAACCTCTATAAAACTATTATTTTATCTGAGAAAAAAAAACAGGAAAAAAGTCATCTTTCTCAGGTCTTATTTTTAAGCTTGTTTCAAAGTTTGAGTAATATGGGTACAAGTACTTTGCAAACTCTTAAGTACTCTGTAAATAATAGTTATTCAAGGTGTCTTTATTATACAGTATGTGCACAAATATGAAGAATATTTTTTTTCCATTTACTAGTTGTCAGAGGGGAGGTTGAGGAAATAAGTATGCTAATCAGATAGCCCAAGGTTCTCCCACTTTTTCATTGACAACAAATTCCTTAAGTGGATCAGACTAGAGGAAAGGCATCATTCCAATTATGCTTACTTTTGTTGTATTCCCAGAAAACAATAGGGAGAAAGACGCATGGCACAAGGATGTGTGTGGATCATGTATGTATGTGCATATATCATGAACAACATAAAACAAAGGATTTCCCCCCTCTGTATAGAATGATATAAAATATGTGTGCTTATTTTTCTTTTGCGTTTTAAAATTTAGATAAATTTTAGAGAGACATGAAAGAAAAAACTATAAGCTCTAAGAAGGTTAAAACATTTTATCTTTGGAATTCACAATAATTAACAAATTAACTCAAAGTAAGCAAATGAGAAGAATTTATATATATATATATATATGTATATGAAAAAAAGTACTATATTCCTTGCCTGATAAAATTTCTAATGAATTTTTCAATGTAATTTACTTTAAACTGACTATTTAAATAATCAACTTAAAGCTCTAGCTTTAACAAGAGACACGGGCCATTAAAAGAATGGAAGAAGGAGACACCTTAAAATATCAAAGTATATTTGTTTATAAAGTAACAAGAAATATAAAAGTTATAAAAATCTGCAAAGGATAAAGGGACATATTTAAATTTCAGTAGCTTCCCCCCACCCACCTCCTTGAAACTCAACAATAAAAAAAATGGAAACAAAAAGATGTCCATCAACCAAGGAATGGCTGAACAAATTGTCATATATGATTGTAATGAATACTATTTTATCACAGGAACTGATGAACAGGAAAATGAAACCTACATGCGTTCACACAGAAAAAACAAACTAGACATATGAAGTGATGCAAAGTTAAGGGAGTGAAACCAGAAGAAAATTATATACGGTAGCAGCAATAATACATGATAATCAACTTATGAACGATTTAACTGATATCAGCAATGTAAAGATCCAAGACAACTTCAAGAAACTCAGGATGATAAAGGCTATCCACTGTATAGAAGGAAGTCTAAAGGCAGATTGAAGTATACCATTTCATTTCTTTCATGAGTATTTTTCTTGCATAAGTGATATGTATCTCCTTTATACAAAATGATAAACATGGAAATATGCATTGTATGATAGCAAGTATGTAACATATATTGTCTGCCATCTTGCAAAAGGGACGGGAGAAAGAGAGGGAGAGAACATGGATCACAAAATGCCAAAAAACGTATTAAAATTGCATCTATATATAATTTGGAAAACATAATAAAACAAAAAAATTAAAGAAAATCAACAATTATAGAAGAGCCAAACCTTAGAAGAATTGAAAGATATATAGAATATGAGATGAATGAAAAACAGCCATTTCCCAATTCTTTTTAGTAATCCTATAAACCACATTAATCATTATTAAGTGCATACAATGAACCTGGCATTGAGATAAGTGATAGGAACATTAAGTTAAAATTTCAAGTTTTGTTCTCAAGGAGTTTATGTTCATTGAAAGTATTCAGCTGAGATGAGCAAAGATGGGGCAGGTCCTGTTATTTTAATGGTATAGAGCAGGGGTCAGCAATGAATGGCTCTTTCCACAGGAGCCATAAAGTCAATTTTTTTTCAGGCGCTGTTACAGGAGGTGAACTGTGAGCACTGTACGGCTCTCATGAAATTACATTTTTAAAAATGTGGCATTTATGGCTCTCACAGCCTAAAAGGTTGCCAATCCCTGGTATAGAGAACAGTCATAAGAAGTCTGCAGATCATCAACTTGTCTACATATTTAAAATCTTGAGTTTTTTAAAACAATGAATGATTAAATGACTTGGCCAGAGTCATACATCTAGTAAGGTTCAGAGGTAGAACTTGAATTCAGATCTTGGTTCCAAAGTGAGCTTTTCTGGGAATACAACAAAAGTAAGCATAATTGGAATGATGCCTTTCCTCTAGTCTAATCCACTTAAGAATTTGTTGTCAATGAAAAAGTGGGATCACTTATTTTATTGTATAATGTGTAGGATCTACCCTGGATAAGTTGGGACAGAAGCAAAATCCAAGTACACATCTTTTTAGTAGCCCCATAAGAGGGGAACCACATGGCCAAGTAGTAGTAGTAGTTCCTGAACCATAGCTTTCTAAAGACAGGAAGGGTGATTAAGAGCAGGGAATTATTAGCATAAATTGTTCTCTAGAAACTATGATTTTGGGTGTGTTTTGGAACCTAATCATCTAGAAAGAATAGGGGATGAACTTTAACAGCATTAGACTCTGAGAGAAAATGATTCAAACTTAGCACTACTACCACCACCTGTCCCCCAAACAAAAAAAAGTACAATTCTTTTAATTTATGAAAGTTTAGTATATGAAAGGACAAGGCAGAAAAGTTTTCTTTAAAAGGCAATTGAACATATATGACACTTCTTACAAGAGAGAGATATAGATTTTTTTTTCCAAGCTAAGTTCCATTAGCTGTGAGGATAATGGCAAATTATTAACTGTACTTAACTTTTCTAGGAATTTCTTTTTTTAAGATAATGAAAAAAATTAAATGTGATTCATTCAGTGAGAAGAGAACATAAAAATATGGATTTTTAAAAGTTAATGTAAGAATTGAGGAAATTATATTGTTGCAACTATGCAGTTTGACAGAGAGTCCTACCCAGAGAGCAGATGTTTACCCTATTTTCTCTACTTGATCACTAAAGTCAATGAGCTCTTGGGAAATACATCTGTCTCATCAACATTTCATAATTTTGCTGCTATTAGGAGGAAATTTAAAGTGGTTATTTACTTTGAAATGTTTGATATTTACCTATATGTCCTAAAAAATAGAACAGACACATCCTTGGAAGGAAAGAAATGAGGCTAATGATGTAAATCACTGAAAGATATATTTATAGAAAACTTTAGTCGAGCTGGGAATTTTAGACCAAGAAGTCTATTATAAGGGAGAATGTTAAGAACTATTCCCTGAAAGGCTGAGCATGCTATCTGGTATATAAATTGGACTTTTGATTTGCTTTGACTGTATGGATTTATTCAGTGATCTATATTAGCATGACTGAAAACTTAATAAACCTTTCAACAAAAAAGGATATTACATAAATTTTCCTTGTTTGTGATTTTACATAATTAGGAAATATATTTTGTTTAGACAATGATACTCAGAAACCAAGAATTATTGCCAGTCCTTGCCCATGGATTTTTGGAGGTCAAATAGTACCAGATATAAAGGGCAAAGATCTCTGAATTTATAATAGACAGGAATATTTGAATTTCATATATTCTACTTCTTGCCTATGCGATTTTGTCCAAGAAATTGCAACTCTCTGTACCTCAAGCATATTGTCTATAAATGAGGAAGTGGGTCTGAGTGTCTTCGGTTGTCCTTTTTAGCTCTAAAACTACACTATTAAGGGTTTATGTATCATTGACTAAAAAAAGTTAACATGAAAGCTCTTGAAAGTTATAATCTCCTGTATCCACTGAAGAGGTACCTAGTCTTATGAACTGGTCTCTTACCATAGAATACCTGAATGATTTATTCAACATAGGAACCTTGCAGTATAAAGTCAAGAAAACGTTTATCATTAAGCACTTAAAATGTGGCAAAGTAATATGCTAAGTGCTGAGGTAACCAAAACAAAACCAAAACAAAACAAAACACAAATAACCGTCATTCCCTCAAGGAGCTCACATCCTATTGTGAGAGAGGACTTGAAAACTATGTATATAAAAGATAAATATAATGTAAATTGGAAAGTCTTAGAGGCAGGTACTGCTGACTTTCCGGATAGTAATCCATCTTTAATTAAAATAAATCATGTGGATTTGCCTGATGAGGTGCCTAATGATTAAAGGATTTGCTCGGGGCTCACAGCTAATACTTATCAGAGGTAAGATTTGAACCCAAGTCTTCTTAACTCTGCTAGCCTACATACTATGCAATACAACTTTTTGTATCATAAATATTAAATAGCTCTGAATAAATTAGTTGTGAATGTAGCACTAGAAGGGACATTAAAGGTTACCTAGTTGACCTCCACCCCACTTTACAAATGAGATTTCTGACAAAGAGGTTTAATAGCTTGCTTGAAATAAAGCAGATTGTAAGTAGCTGAGTCAGAGTTTTGAGCTCAGGACCTATCATTTGAAATCGACCATTATTTCTACTGCACTATAATGTGTTGAAAAGAATTAAATTGATTAGTTGCTCCTGGAGAGGCAGGACACCTTTCTCTCCTATTTGTGTAACAGTACACAGGGTAGAGAATGCATCAGCAGTGATCAGATGAGGCATATTTTCCAATTTTGATAGGCTACAGAGTCAGCTTCTAGGAAAATGTGATTAAGTACGATGAAAAATACCTTGAAGAGAAACTGAATTTATTTTCTTTCTTTCTTTCCTTTTTTCTTTCCTTCTTTCTCCTCAACTAGGGAAGAAGTGTAGCAGCCAGATGCCATCCCACTCCTGATAAGCATGGTAGGTGTATAGGAATTAAAAGTGTCCTTCATCACAATTGTCTATAAACATTCTTTAACTGACTCCAGTTGGATAACCACATTGAGAATAAGAGATACTTTGGCTGTGGAGGCATTGAAAGAGCTTCTTATTTAATATCTGACTGGCCAATTAGAAAGAATTTCATAATGCCTATGTGTGCTCCAATATAATTTCCATTACTCGTTATGGTCCTCTCCCAAGTGGTATCAGCAGTTTAGCACTGAGATATTTTGGTGATGTTCAACTCTCTGATACATTTTTATAACCTTAAATACTTGATGGAATTCCATAACAAAAATGTCACACTCAAGAGAGAGTTGTTAGAATATATTTTCTGAATGAACTAAACGATTAACTTGGTCAAATAACCAATTAATAGAAAGAGATGAGTAGTAAGAATTTAGTCATGTGGATTGATGGTATTTGTCTAGATACAGCCTCAGTTTTTCCCACTGCAGCAATAGACATTTTTTGTTGTTCTAATTTGGAAAATAAACAGATGGTAGCTTATTAAAAGAAAATTCCCAGAAGTTGGACCTTGGAGACTTAAATTTCAAAAGAGATAAGACCAAAATAGATTTTAAACACTATGATGAAAGCTTCACTAACACTACCATATGTAGAAATAAACATTCTCTGGAACAGTTGAAGGTGAGGGAGGTATGAAGAAATAGAACTTGTTATTTTCTAACTGTCACATGCAGATTTCTTTAGTCTCTCACCTGCTCTTTGAATGTTGTAATTCAGTTAGATATAATTGGAAAAGGGTTGCTGGTTCTTTTTGATGAATACATAATCGTCAACAAAACCAGATATAGATATATATTCACTTTTCAAAATTGTAATATGCATAAAACATTCTGAGGGTCAATGGGGAACAGTGGATAAAACAGTAGATATACACTGAAGAAGAGCTGGGTTCTCTTAATCCCTTGGAAAACTACTGATTGTGATGACCTACAAGTAATCTAAACTTTGCCTCAATTTCTATTTCTGTAAAATGGAAATTTAAAGAAGGGCCTCCCCCCCCCATAGGTTATTCTAAGGATAAAGAAGATAATGCACATAAAGCAATTTCAAAGTCTTAAAAGCTATTTATTATCATTCTATAAGCTTATATTAAAACAAGTTACAAAATTAATTCTTATTTAGTAACAATCAGAGTTCCAAAAAATTAACTATCCAAAAGTGAACTGGGTATCATTGGGAAATCATATATTCTAGTCATTAGATGTCTTGGAGCAGAGATAGGATCGAGTGTTTATCATGTATATAATAGATTTGTTTCAGGCATAAGTTGGATGAAGTGGCTTAGAATTCTGATTTCATTGATGAAGTGGATTGAATTGTAGGAAAATATTATAACAATCACAAACTCTCTGCAATCCAACCAACTTTGCTTTCTATCTGAACCTCACACACAGCATTCTATCCTCTTTCTTTAAATCTTTGAATTGGTCAACTTCCATATCTAGAATGCATTCCTTTCTCACCTTCATCTCATGCATTCCCTCTTTCCTCTCTGAACCCAAGTCAAGGATCCAATTTGACATTTTGCTTTGTATATACTCAATAGTTAATGCCTCCACTACCAAATTACATTGTTTTTAACTATTTTGAATTTGTAATTTTTATTTTTTCTATTCTTATTCTTTTTACACACATATTACTTCTCCTCTTCCCAAATAGAATGTGATATTTTTGAGAAAAATAACTTCATTGCTTTTCTATCCTCAGTGTCCTGGCACATAGTAGGCCATTAATACATGCTTGCCAATTGATTATTGAATTAGAATCACTACCATGTATTGATTAGTGCACTCTTTAACCAGATGAAATTACAATGAATGCAATTCATTTTGAAAATTAAACTGTTCAGCAAATGGTGCAAAAGCTTTGGTTTATATCTATTAAATACACTTTGCTTCTGACCCCAAAATAAATTTCACTGAGCAAAGTAAAAATATATGTTCAGTGATATATTTTAGCCAAGTACTGAGATTTGTTATTATGCATAATGAATCATAAGTCACGAATCCAATCCAAAGCCTGTGCTTTCCTGTCAAATTATCATTTTCCATATGGTATTCTCCACATATTACCTTCAGCCTACATAACTGATTTAAAAACATTAAAAAAAAGTTTTGCCTCAAGTACATAGTTTTGCATGAAAAATAAGTTTTATAAATTATCATTTAAATTTTTTCACTATACAATACTGTTTTAATGTTATTTTAAGCATCT
Organism: Gracilinanus agilis; assembly: GCF_016433145.1. Taxonomy (NCBI): domain Eukaryota; kingdom Metazoa; phylum Chordata; class Mammalia; order Didelphimorphia; family Didelphidae; genus Gracilinanus; species Gracilinanus agilis. The sequence goes on along the minus strand of NC_058131.1, from coordinate 188,147,903 downwards.
AATTCTAGTGCTTTTATCTTCCCAAATTTAGGCATAATGCCATTTCAAGTTTTGAATAATTTACAAGCAATCATATTTGACTGAAAAAGAGGAGTGATTTAAGGGTATATATGCATTCAGAATTACATTTTTTCTTACATTGAAATAGTAATAACACTGAGATTTTTTTTCCTAAGTACCTTGCTAAAGGAGAATTACTACCATTGTGAAATTTTTGTTCCTTATTTACAAAATTAGGGTGTTGGAGAGGTAATCTTTGAAGATGCTTCTAGCCAGATCCTATATTTGGATTTGATGGAATGCTGACTGGCTTTTTGGTATAGACTATAAAATAATTATTTCTTGGTGTGGCTTTAATGGCCAAGAAATGTACAACTTATAATATTTTAGGTGATCTTTTAATCCTGTTTCATATCTGAATAGATAAATCTTACTAAAAAGTAACTGACAAACTTGAAACACATTAGAAACCAACAGGCATTGTGGAAAGACTAGGCAGCTAACTAGTATGGTGGATAAAGTATGAGGCCTGGAGTCAAGTAGATTTAAATCTGGCCTTAGACCCTCTCTTTCTAACCCTGTCCAAGTCACCCAGCCCTGTTTGCCCGAGTTTCCTTACTTGTAAAATGAGCTGGAGAAGGAAATAGCAAACCACTCCTGTACCTTTGCCAAGAAAGCCCCAAATGGAGTGTTGAAGTGACTGAAAAATCTGAATGACTACTGTAGGAAGACTTTAGGCTCAGGAATTGGCGGATTTGAATTCAAAACCTACTTTGGAACTAATTCTTTTGACATATTGCTCAGGTAATACAAACCATCTATGAGGAGGATTCTAGGGAGTTTTTTTTTTTTCCTCTGGGAGAATTGTGATGATGAATAAGGAAAGGCCCTTAAAAGATTGGTTATCATGTCTAGACATTTTGGGTCTAGTTCCTATTAGTCTATGGTGAATGGCAAGGCTATAGAGCTGCCTATACAGACATTTAGTCAGCTTCTTTGCCTCTTTTCAATTCCTTTGATGAGTCCTTCCTTTGTGAGAGACCATTCTGTAAAGAGAAAGGCCTTAGGGTCTTCTTCTCTTTAGTTCCAGGTGAAAAGAAAGGAATCTCAAAATGTAGAATATTTGAAAGGTCTTTAAAGTGCTTCAGCTTCCTGACATTTCAGAGAAGGTTCCAAAGCAGGAGTCACAGCCAAACTGGCATCAATGATCTAAGGAACAAAGAATGACCTTCGTCTAGATCAGGGGAAGTTGAGAAGATAATTTATAGAGAAGACATTCTGTACCTGGACATGAACTTGGTAGGACTGATAGATTTAGGAACTGATTTAAGTTTTGAGAACAACTGGTGTAGGGGTGAGAAAGCCCAAAAGTGTGGAGAAGATGAAGATTTTTGCAAATTGTTCTTTGTGAATCTTTGAAGTAAGTACCCCTATGCAAAATTAATTCATGTTAAGTGGTTAAATGGAACTAGGGGCCAGTTAGAGCTTGTGAGTAAATGCAGCCAGTGCAGTAGAAAAGAGAAACACTCCAATTTCTTAGGGTTATCCCTGGGAACACTTAGAGGCAGAAATAGCAGCATGGATTTAGTAGATTGAGTCAGAGAATATAAATACTACTTGAAAAAATATAAATATTTGCCTGATTAGATAACTTCTGAAAACCTGCCAGTGTTGTTCATAATCTATTTTTAATTAAAGAACAATGTGTATATGTATATCTAAATATATGTGTATATATGCATACATGTATACACATATCACTATCATGCATGTGTCTTGTTGACTAAATAAAAAAAAGCAAAGACATCACCTGCCTTCAAAGTATTTCCATTATAATGGGGGAAACAAAATGGAATGGTGGCTTGGGAGGGGCAGTTTGGTAAGGAAAGTTACTAGAATCTTGAGTAAGGTGTGAAGGTTCTAGATGAACACACCCTACCTAAGAACAAAGGCAAAGTTGGTTTTTGATTATGTCTCCTGGTTCCAGAATTTGCAAGAGAGAGAGGGAGGATTCCAGAACATAAGTTTTTCTCCATACCATGATCTTTGGTCCCCACCAGCCAGATGCTAAGTGGCTCCATGTTTGAGAGGAGAGAGAGGAAGAGGTGGTTGCAGTGGCTTGAGTAAGTTTATTTCTATTAGGAACCAAATATAAATATTTCCAATTCACTCCTTTTCTATCTGTGGGTGGGTCAGGAGGAAATGGAGTTTCTGGTTGTTGAAATATCCTAGTCATAAATGGTTGAAATGAAAGTGTGTATATGCTGCCATACTGTCATATATATCCCTCTTGTCCAGGACATTTATATCCTCCATCTTAAGATTTCCAGAATCTCCCTAACATAGTTTAAATGTAAATAGTGGAATCCAATCCCCACAATTAGAGGGTGATGGAATTAAAAGGGGAAGCTACGAATAACAAAAAATTAAAATCACAAAATGAAGAAAAAACAACAACAAATTTTGAGTGGCACTATCCCTATTTCCACTTGGCAGGAGGGCACTGTTGTAGCTATTGGGGTTTTTGTTGCTATTTACTTTTGTCTGATACCATCTGGAATGTGTGTTGTTATCCTGAGGGAAAACTTTGATCACACTACTTTAAGTAGCTAATTCCATTAAGTCTCTGTCTCTCTATCTCTGTCTCTCTAATAATGCTCTATTATCACTTCTGATTGATGTTACTTAGTAAGAAAAATTGCAGCAATAATAACATTTAATATTTATATAATGCTTTTAGATTTATAAAGCACTTCACATACATTAATATTTGATTTGATCCTCACAAAAATCTCCTATGAGGTAGGAGTTATTATTATTACCATTTTGCAGATGATGAAACATATTAAATGACTTCTCCAAGGTAACATACCAAATACATTTCTGAAATAGGATTCAAACTGAGATTTTACTGACTGATTCCAGTACTCTAATTGTAACTAAACACAATGTAATTAATGTCATACATAAGACTATGTCAAACTTTCAACCAAGAACCACAATTGTTAACTCTAAATTTACCACAGGTAATTTCTCTAGAGTAAAGTAAAGATGTTTATTTTCAATATAGAGAAAATTCAAAGAAAATGTGTGGAGGCTTGGGTAGATCCAAACTCTTTGAGAGACTGGACGTCAGACCTTTTTAGAATATTTCATTAAAGAGAGGAAGGGGTCCTTGGGGTCATTGTGCAAAACTGGAATTTCTACCCAGCATAGGAGAGACATTGCTAAACTTTTGGAATGTCCTCTGGTTGAGGATCAGAAAAGAAAAAGTCTTGGCACTCATTTAGGGCAGCTAACCTTTCTTGAAAGGGAACATTACAAAGTTATTTCTAAAGCTGTTACTAATAGTAAAGCTATTACTGCCTTATCAGATTGATCATAATGTTCCAAAGTAATTATAAATGTCACAAAAGCATTTTGAAATTTATTAGCCTTTGATATTTTCCCCATTTTCCCTGACCCCTTTTTGGCTGAGGGGCAGTTTGCTCTTTTGGCCAAAGAAAAAGAAAATCTTGGTGGGACATAATTTTTGGTCACAATCCATTGTATGTACAAAATAGCCTTAATAATTATCATTTATGTCTGCCATTTACTACATATATGATCCTGGGGGAAAAATCACAATTTCTATTGTCTCAATTTCCTTATTTGTAAAATGAAGGGCTTAACTGGTGATCTATACAATGTCTTTTGGAAACTTAATTAATTACCCTATATTCCTGGTAATCACTTAAATAGTTACCATTTTCTACCAAATTTACTTGACACATCAAATTTGTTTGGGAGATAAGTTAATAGGGGAAACTGACCAATATGGGTTTTGCAATCAGTGATGAGCCTAAGGTCATGTTTTTACAATAAAAATTTCAGAGATTTTAGTTGTGATTAGTCCCCAAACTGCTTATCATTTCTTATAGAAAAAAATTCAATTTGATCTTAAGCTAAACTAGTCTAGTCCAGTAAGAATTATCTAAATTATGTAAAATATACTTGTACTGAACACCTAAATGCTGTCACTTATTTAATAATAATAGGAATATCATCATAAAGGTAAAGAAACATAAAGGTAGGAATAGCTTCTCTTTCCACTCATCAATAAATTTTACATGTTTAAAAGAAACAGGATTTCAAGTATTCATTGATAAATAGGAAGTACTAATTAACTGATAAGTATTTTCTAAGCACTTACTATATGTTAAGCAAAGTGTTAGATAGTAGTTGTACAAAGTCAACAAAGAAGTAGTCCTTGTCCTTAAAAAAATTACATTTCTCTGAGGAAGCAACATGTATATAACATATATAACATGTATGTAACACAAGTATATGCAAAAAGACAGAAAATAAATATAAAATCATGTTTGAAAATAGAATTTAAAAGTTAAGGGAATAAGAAAATTTTCCTTACAGAAGAATATTCTATGGTTCAACTTTGAAGGAAACTAAGGATCCCCAGAGGTGGAGGAAGAAGAAGATAAAACTTCCAGGCGCTGGGGGAACAGCTTGAGCTAAATCAGCTATGAGAAATGGATTATCATGTAGGATAAATAGCAAATAAACCATTGTGGGCAGTACATATATTGCATGAAGGAGAATAAAGCATAACACATCTGGAAAGGTAAGCAGGAGACAGATGGTATAGGGCTTTAAATGCTAGACAGAAGAGTTTGTATTTTAGTATAGAGGAAATAGGGAGCCACTGGAGCGTTTTGAACAAGAAAGTGATGTATTCAGACCTGTGCTTTAGGATTAACACATTTGCAGCCTTGGGGAGGATTGATTGGGAAGAAGACAAACCAGCTGGGAAGGAGACAGGGAAGACTATTGTAAAGAGTGATGACTGAAATACCAGGAAGAAAAATGAACAGATTCATTAGATATTGGGGAGATAGAATCAATAAGATGTGGCAGTGAATTAAATGTAGTTTTAGATATCATAATATTGTTCTTCATGTAATAATTTTCCCTTTTGCAAAGTGTATTTAATAAGCAACAGCTACATACTTACACAATGTAAACTTCTTAATTAGAATCATAGGTAAAAGTGTTTCTTAGTTGTTGTTTTTTTTTCCTCTATGAATATCTTTTCACTCTTCTCCTTAAGGAGAGGACTTATGTTTCACATAATGTATTTTCTGCAAGAACTCTTTAAGTTGGAAAGTATGCATTCTTTATCCACTTTTCTTTCTATTGAATTAGAGTTTTAATTTAGGAATTCATTTAAAAGAGTCTAAAAATTTAAGGTCTTAATGTCTCCAGAGGACCTATGATAATGTTACACATATTTTGATAGAGAAATGATGGATTCAAAGAGCAGAAAGAAACATACATTTTCAGACATGGAGAATGTACATTGGTTTAACTTTACTACGATTTTTTTATTGACTCTTTTTCTCTTTTTAATTTAAAGGATCTTGACTTTGGAAAGAATTTCAGAAGTCAATCATAAAAGAGTGAGAGAAGAAAAAATATTTACAGTGAAATTTTATTTGCTAATTTATTTAAATGTGCAGAAAAATGTAAGGAAATATACAAAAAGCATATATGAGTAAGAGAATTTTTATGGATGGGATGTATTATAGATGTTCATAAAATCAAATAGTATGGACCTACAAATTAAGAACTGCATATATAATCAGGTTTTAAAATTTTCATTTTGTACTTGGAAATATTAATTTATGTGTATGCATATTTGAGTGTTTATTTCAGTTAGAATTTTAAAAACATTATTGTGATGCAAAGTGAAGAGAGCAGAAGCAGGAGAATTGCTACCTATAAGTAGCAATCCTGTATGATGACCATCTGTGAAGATCCTAAATATTACCAGTAATTCAAGGAACCAAGACAGTTCCAAAGGATTTTATGAAAAAGGCTATCCATTTCTATAAAAAGGAACTGATAGAGTCTGAATTCATTGAAGCATACAGTTTTTACTTCATTTCCTTCATGATTTTTTTTCTGGAATAAGTGATAGATGTCTTCTTTTGTAACATGTTGAACATGGAAATACATATTTCATGATACCATATTTGTAATCTATACCATATTGCCTACCTTTTGGAGGAGTGTTCTGGGAAGAGGAGAGAACAAGAATCACAAAATTATAGAAAAGATGACTTAAAATGGTATCTACATGTAATTGGGATAAATATATTAAATATATATATATATAAATAAATATATACATTAAAAATAAATAATTAAAAGCACATAGGCTACTTATATATCCATTGTTTAGCAGAATGTTTGGCATAAAGTAAATGATTACTTTTATCTATCTTCTAGAATCTATTAAATAAGTTTTTTTATATTTTATTGCTTTGTAGCAGGTTTTTATGTTTTATTGCTTTGTAGCAAATAATCAGGTGATACCTGTGGATCCTTTTTCAGAATAGTATTTGAATTAATTGAAGGAAAGGGTAATTGTAATTAGAAGTTCCTAAAAAATAAAGATATATTTTTCTTTCCATCTAACTTCATGGATTTGAAATTTGTCATCAGAACAAAAGTCAAACTCTTCTGTACATAAGAAATGGCAGTATGTCTTTGACCAAGCTTTGGATTTCCACCATGCCCATGACAATGACCTTTGGCAACAATTGTTCTTTCAAGCTTTCTTAAATATTAACAGTTAAGGAATAATGAAAATAACTTCTTTTGTTACAAGATTCAAGGACTCACATGGTTTTGACATGCTCATGGGAGATGCCATTTTGTGAGAGTGAGCAATTTAATTTGGATTTTTCCTCAACTTTAACAAATTATTTTCTATCATATTTACAAACAATAAGATGAGGAAATCTTGTATTCTCTATATATTTCCATTAATTGTGTGATGGAAAACTGTGGCCAACTCTGAAATATTTCCCTCTCAGTTCTGTCTCTTAATATTTTCACAAAGAATACCCTTGATATCCATGTAAATGATCCTCATAAAACTTTTATATACAGGAAAAATTATACATACAGGTCTTTAAAATTGGTGCTCATTTAGTCATCACTCATTATAATACTTGCTAGTATACTCAGTATTTTTTCATCCCTAAACTCAGTGAGCTTAGAATTGAGGATATGTATGATAATGTTGGTGTCTGCTCATTAGCTGATCAAATTTTTACAATTTTTTGTCATAAACATTCAACAGGAAAGATGTCTAAGAGCCATTTTCTTGTCTTTATCTCTTTTAAATGTTCCACTCCTAGCAATCATGACTCTAAACAAATATTTTTTTTGGAAGGGGATGATGGCTCTTACTTTGTTCAATTGAATGGGGAATTATAGTTTCAAATGGCTTATCTTTAAACTAAGCACAATCCCTTTCTTTTAGCAAGGGTGTGACTGCTGGTGTGAATGGAAAATGATTTCTAAAATTTTAGCCTAGTTATAAATATAGAAAAACCGGTCAGATGTGGCCAATGTGTTGTTTTCTCTTTTTTCACTGAAAAAGAATCACAGTGGAGCTGGTAGGATAAGTAATCTCATTGGAAAATGACACAAAGATAAAGAAAATAATTTTAAATACTAGCAAAATAAACATAAAGAAAGAATAACGATGATGATAACTTCTCATGTTGGTTTGCTTCTGTTCTTTAGCAGAGAGCAGATTTGTTTTTTTCCCCTCATACGTCAATTGTAATTAAATTAATATGATTTTAAAGGCATATCAGTTAACCTTTACTAATCATCCATAACATAATTGTTAAATGAAGATCTTGTGGCTTAGTCAAGGCTGGTAAAAGTCAAAGACTGAGAGGAATAACTCAGAAAATTATAGACCTTTTATTTTGCTTTCAAATACTATTTTTTTGTCTAATGTCAGCAAGGGGCTTGGAGGGTATCACAATCCTAGAGATTATTCAGCAAAAAATATTACTTTCTAAAAGACTTGCGACATAACAGGGACAAAAGACCACCTGTTAGATACAGATCTCTTTATTTCTGAAGTCAGAAGGAAACTACCTTAAAAAGGCAATCATGATGGAGTTTATGAAAGAGAAAACCTGCTGGTAATTAAAAGTTGAATATTACCCACACAATGTCCCTCTATACCTTTATGTATTGGTAGCTAGTTATCACAGTAGATAGAGACGAAGCCTGCAGTTTGGAAGACTCATCTTCATGGATTCGAATCTGGTCTCAGACACTCATTAGCTATGTGACCCTGGGTAAATCATTTCACCCTGTTTTGTTACAATTCCTCATTTGAAAAATAAGCTGCAGAAGGAAGTGGCATTTTGCTAAGAAAACCCTAAATGGTATCAGGAAGAGTTGAACACAATTGACATGATATTCAACAAACAACATACGCGTAAATATTTGTGTAAGGAACATTTTTGGTTTGTTTGGTTGGCTTTTAGGGGAAATGGGACCCTAGTATTTTTTTTTTATTTTGACTTGTTTTCAGTTAACAAAAAATATATTTTCAGAACCATGATTTCAACAACTTGAAGTTCTCCATTGAGAAAACCCTCTCTATTGATACAGGTCAGTAACTCATCTTTAATTTATAGATTTAGAAAGTTGTCTGAGTCACTGAGAGGTTGTGATTTTCCCAGGGTTATGCAGCTATTATTCATCTAAGAGAGAACTTTAACCTAATACATCCTGTCTCAAGCATACATTTTCTGTTTAATGTGACATTCTTTTCCTTTCTTGCCTAAATTAATAAATATAATGATGATTTATCAACTTTTTCTCTATATAAATTTATTCTATTGTAAAATGAGTTAGCTAGATTTAATACGTTATTTTTGTTATATGTAAATAAATGAATTTACCTTCCATTAACTTTACTTCCTAAGCTCATCCCTAGTTTTAGGACAAGATCTTAAACTCTGGTTACAAGGCCAAGAGAGATGAGATGGTAAGGGAGCCAAATTACTTAAATGGATTCAAATCTCCAGAGCAAGACAAATCACACTCCAGGTACTGTTCAAAGAACTGCCAGGCTTATGGAAATACTCGTGTTAATCTTTGGGGAACTGTGTAGAATACAAAAAGTTTCAGAAGACTGAAGTGAGACAAATGCCCCAATTAAGAGATAGGGATTAATTATGTTAGTTTTCCGAATACTTCTTGTATTCCTTATATAAGCCCAACTATACACAGTAAATAATTACTAAAAATCGGTAATATTTTCATCAGAATGTTGCATTTTAAGATCACTATATTAATTACATTAGCCTAGAGTTATCTTTCTTTATGTTTTCCTAGGATAGATATTAGGACGACATTTGTTTCATAAGAGTTTGATTCACTTTATTTATTTTGAGAATATTTTATATAGTATAAGATTAATTGTTATTAAAGAGATTTGATATTATTCTTTTTTAAATCATTCAGAACCAGGTTGAAAGTTTATCAGTTTCGGTATCTTTAAAAAATAATGCATAGATTCTACCTTGAAGTGATATTAATTATTGTTTATAAGTCAGATGAACAATAAAGGCTAGTAAATTGGGGTTAAGTGACTTGTCTAGAATCACATAGATAGGAAATGCTTGAGGCCAAATTTGAACCCAGATCCTCCAACTTCCAAGCCTAGTGCTTTATCTACTTTGCTACCTAGCTGCTCCTATTAGCTTTTTCAAGAGCCAACTTAGTTTTGCTATGGAAATCTAAAAATGTTTAATTTTCAAAATATCTGTTTCTCATCTAATATTCAAGATGTACATAATTTTATTTATGTCAAGGTCAATTTATCACTTATTTTTAAAAGTTTGAAAGTCTTATCATCTTGTAATATGTTAATTTAAATTGTGAGGAATACTATTTTTATTTTGAGGGCTGTTTTAATATTATTATGGATATTGTGCTATTTTGTACCATAATTATTATCTCTCAGTTATTGTTTCTATGATTTCTTCTTTGAACCAATCATTATTTAAGAATATGCTATATCCACTTGGATCTATTGCTTGTGTTCCTTAGATTAATTACTATTTTTATTGTGCTATGATCTCTAAAGGATAATTATAGCATTTTCTTCCTTTTTAAAAAGAGTTCTTTGCTCTTTTTTTGACTACCTAATTTTGTAAAAGTGTCATTATAGAGTTGACATACATATGCATTCTTTGTTCCCATTCACAAGGTACCATAAATCTTTTAACTTCAAGTTATCCAACAGTTTGTTCAGTTATAAAGTTTCCCTTTTATTTATCTTTCATTGAGATTTTTCTAGCTCTGAATGAAGCATTAAAACTTTTCATTAATACTAGCTCATTATTGGTCAGCCAATTTTTCTTTAGGAATTTAGATACAATGCTATCTGGTATACATCCTGTACATGCTACATGCAACCTATGACAAAAATACATAAAAAGTATTTATCAATTTTTCTTTTGAGAATAAGGTAGGAGAGGTAGCTAATATAATGATTAGCATAACCACAAACCTAAAAGACCTAGACATCCTAAAATGGTAGACCAAAATTATACATCCCCATTAGTAGTGATAACACAAGGAAAATATTGCTCAAGTATAGGGATTGTAAATTATACAAGTACAGAATGGCTGGCTGAATATGTTTTTAATGTGAAATATATAGCTTTTAAAAACAACTGGAATTTAACATCATGAAAAGTAGTGTCTAGAAAAGAATTACAAATCATAAGACTCAGGTTTAAATTCTACTATTGCTAACAGCAAAGTCTGCAAATTTCAAGTCTACTCATTCTGAGATAGGCTATCACTGATGGACCACATTTTCCTATATGACATTCTCTTTCTTTTTTGGAATCTTCTATCAATCTCACATTCTAGAAATCTCTAATATTTTTACAATGCAACAATTGGAGATTCTCCATCATCTCAGTTGTAGAAAGAAAATAAGTAAAACTTGAAGGAAATCCAATCTCTCCTATAGTTTCATTTGTTTGAAAATAAGTAGATTTGAGAAACTGACCCATAAAAATTTTGTAATCTGTGATGAATTGATGATCATAGTACTTTTCACCAAGTTTTGGCTAACATGATCCATAGAATGAGAATGTATAGCCCCCAGTAGTGAGTGTGAGCACCAGTAAAATCATAGCCATAGTTTAGAATTAGTCAGACTTGTAGCCTGCTCCCCAGCATGAGGAAAAAAAAAACCTTTCCCCTCCCCAAATACTGTATGTTCTTACAAGAAATCACTGGAGCAGGAATTCTATAAGAAACTTAGTTAGATGATTACACACTGACATATTGATTTATCAACCTATAGAAAACTCTGTCTAAGCTTCAGTGAGGTAAAACTAAGTCATTGTACTAAGTTTGTAAGTCATTACTAACCATTGTCTATGTAAAAAGATGACTTGATCCTTTAGCTTATATAACACTGCCCTGTAAAATACTAGCTATGATGAAATAAACTTTGCCTCTGGCTGACCAGATTCAGTGGCTCTCCTGATGCGTGTCACCCTCCTCACCTCTTCGGGACCCCCTAAATGTTTATCATTACCATTTGACAACAATGGACCTTGGAATCATACTAATCAAACTGGTGAGATCGTTGTATAAATATGCACTAAGTTCTGGGAACAACTTTCAAAGAATTGACATATTTTTTCTCATGTTCAAAAACATATCCATGGTGATCATCATTTAACCTGAATGGATTCGTTTTTTATCCTTATATTTTCCATTTTGGAAGTGTAATGTGCTGTCCTCATTTGGAGCAGAGAGCAGTTAATAGGATCATTCCCATATTGCCTCTACCTTCTTCTTGCCATGAGTATCCAGTTAAATCATATTGCCTTCCTTTAAAAGTGTGCAAAATAAATCCTGTTCCTTTCAACATTGAGGGATTTATCTATTTTTGTGTGTTAAGCTCCTTTATAATTCCCCAAAAGACCAACTCATCAATTATCTACCAGTATGAATTGTAGCCAGTCACAATTTTTATGGGCTTCACTTTGATGTTTGGTAAAATTAAACTTGCACTGGACACTAGAAGATCTCTAAGGTACCTTCTAATTCTCAATTCTATGGACCAACTAATTGTATGATGTTCCAGTCAAAAAGATTTAATGCAAGAAGTTCAGTATTTGAAACAAGTGAAGTAATAGTCCCAATATATTCTACTGTACTGAGACAAGTCTGGGATCTTGATTCAGTCAATATTTGTGTCATGAAATATATTAGCTTCTATCTATAGAATGCTAGTCACAAAAATAGTTTACCTGAATAACTTCCAGGGGGAAAATGCAAAAGTAATGAGAGTTGATAAGGAATAGCTCAAGTTTCCATAATGATTACTACGAATAACAAAGTCTGCATTACCCTCTTTAAATCCACATCATACAAAGAGAATAACAAAGTTAACAGCTGAGATCGGTTTAAATACATATATATGCTTGATGAATTCTGGAAACATTTGGAATTTACAGTAATCAAATGAGGTAAAAGAACTTATTAGGTGTGACTTGAGCCTCTACTTCTATAAGAAAATCAATTGTCATCCATTAGTTAAGGCTTGACACTCAGAAGGAAACTTTTAAAGCAGACAAACAATAATGCTATTTAGGTTTCCTGTAACATTCTCAGAAAAATCTGAGCTATACTAAACCATTAACAAAAACAAAAAACAAAAAACAAGGTAGACTTTAAGCACTAGAAAGACTTAAATAGCCTCCGTTGGTTAAAATGGAAAAGAAAAAAAAAGCAATAGTTGTAATTGAAACACATCTAGATTTTAAATAGGACCAGTGGGGCAACTGATGGATTTGCAAAAATGCCACACACATGTAATATTTTAGTTTTACAATAAACCTAGAAGTTAAGTGGTATTATAATCTCTATTTTATAAATGTGGGAATTGAGGCAAGCAGAGGTTAAATGTCTTGCCCGGGTCATATTGCTATCAGGTGGAAGGATGTGAACTGATGTCTTCTTGACTCCAGGTGTAACATTGTTCAATGTAGCCCTTTTCTGCAGTATTGTTTCTAGTCTGAGAGGCTACATGCAATCAAACTGCTCAAAGCACATATATTCGCTTGTAACATATCCGCATGGCCGACCACTGCCACTTGTAATTGCACCTGGGTATATATCTTTTAAAGTCACTAGTCTGTAGTAAGTAATTACATGCCTTAGAGTCAAAATTGTTAGTATGTGAAAAGAAAAACAATATCAAGAATCATTTAAATTCTAATGTCAACAACAGTGCCTTGGAAATTATGAGTGGCAGTTTGCTTAAGAAAGAAACAAAAAGGATAAAAAAGCAATCAAAGGACTATAGAACATTTTCCATCATTTATTGATGTTAATTAACTGCAGATAACTAAGGCAGCTATAAAAGGAAAGCATAATGGCTGCGAAACAGCCAGCAAAGACAAAAAAAGAAAAACCCGGAGCTGTGGTAATTTCTGTCATTCATAACTTTCCATAATTATCTCCTCTGTAAAACTGCTGCTGTAATTTGAAATGCCTCCCTCCTGATCTAATCGGCAGACTAATGGAATGACTTGACTAAGGACCAGGAATGTAGATCTTGCCATTGTGTCAGATTCACTTGGATTTTAATGTGATAGTCCCCAAAGAAGACCAATGATTTAATTAAAAGCATCATGTTTCAGTGACCTACCCAGAACCTACCACTTCATTGAGTGAATGGATCCTGAATTCCTAAAGTAGATGGCAACTGATCTTTTTTATTTCCATTTGGCTATTACTTGATATATAAAATTATACTATTTTTATCTGTAGCAGCTAAATATAGGTCTCTGGCTTCAGGATTTTAGGCTTCATAATTTTGAAACCAGTGCCAAAGAAGTCAGGAAGTTCTGTTGTCCTTAGTTGTTTCTGGAGAATACAGAACACATATAAAAAGTATACACACATACACATGAACACGCGCAGCTAATGATTTAGGAACTCTTGTACTTGCCAAGTACAGATATTTGTACCATCTCATATGTTACCCAGTGGCCCATTTTTGAAAGTAGAGATTAATACAAATATGCCACATGGCACTATATCTGAAAATTCAGTTTGAATAGAGCACTGCTTTGTTCAGAAAGTTAAATAGAGATCAAAGATTCAGAACAAAGGGATATCGAATAGTTTCATTGAACAGATAAATCTGTCATGAAATTAGAGAAGCCATAAACTCCTCAGAATTCTTTACATCCCCACAAAATGATATTCATAAGCAAGTGTATTAGTAGCAGCAGCAAGTGCCGGCTTAAAATATAAGACAACGAGCAGCAGCCTAGGTGGTAAGTTAGGAAGTCAGGGGAGTACTATTAAATATTTAACAACTGACACCATGGCAGCGGAAGAATACACACAGGATTTACTCTTAAGTTTTATCTACATTATCCACATTTTACTCATCCCTTTCTTAAGTCTATAGCTAAGCAGCAAAACAAGTCCTGATTTGTAACTTTAACTATTTCTTTTTTTTTTTTTAAACCCTTACCTTCCGTCTTGGAGTCAATACTGTGTATTGGCTCCAAGGCAGAAGAGTGGTAAGGGTAGGCAATGGGGGTCAAGTGACTTGCCCAGGGTCACACAGCTGGGAAGTGTCTGAGGCCAGANCGGCTGGGAAGTGACTGAGGCCAGATTTGAACCTAGGACCTCCCGTCTCTAGGCCTGACTCTCAATCCACTGAGCTACCCAGCTGCCCCCTAGCTTTAACTATTTCTGATTCATAAATGTTCAAACTGAAAATTTGACAACCTGATCTTGAGAGCACATTAAAGCTGGCTCCATCACACCCATGAGGAAAGGCACACTTTTCTTCTTTCCTACACATTTACAAACCCCCAAATATCTCCCTAACCACTTAGAGTTGTTTTTTTTTTTAATTCTAATGTTAGCAATGAATTACTTCAGACCTTTCCCCCCCCTATTATTCTGGAAGTAAATATCACTTGGAGGAGTAAGTCCTTTAAAAATTATCTACCAGTCTACCATAAGCAAATGGGTAGTCAGCTAGATACAGCAACATAAGTAGGTATAGTTAAGGTTAACAAAGGAACAGAGTGGAATGCTGATAAAAAGAGGTGAGAGATCAGAAATAAAGTCCAGGGCCTATCTCCTAGGTTTGGAATCAAAGAATTTAGTTTGAAAATTCAGCTCCACCGATTATTACTTGTGTGATCTTGGACAAGTCATTTTGCTCTTGGCTTCAATCTTTTCAGTAGGACTATGTCTTATTTGATTGAATATCCTTTAAGATTATTTCAGCTTTAAGTATATAACCTCTTACTTCTTGCCTCACTCGCCCCCTTCCTTGGTTTCATCTCATTTCATTAAGGAACTCTATACTTCAAAGGTTTTTCTATATCCTCCCAAATATGCTTAGCTAGAAATTTTGAATTTTTAGAATTGAAAAAAAAGAGGAATGAGATATTAGTCAAAGTATAAAAGATACCAGTATGAGCAGATATTGGGCAGTAAGTCAGAGAATTTAATTAAGCAGATACATAGCCAAATAATAATCAATGGTAAGTGGGCATAATTAGGTTAGAGGTCAGAGATGGAGAAGATGAGATTGAAGTTGGATCCAAGGGGAGTGGTCAAGACTTCTCAAAGTGCATGGGTGAATACAACTTTCTCTATCCACAGGTTAAAAAAACACAACCCATAAAAGTTAACAAAGAATTCACAGGTTGCTTTACTTTGTCAATTAAATGCAGACACAGATTTAATATATATTTTCCTGAAGCAATTAATTTTCATGATGACTAATTACCTTATAAAATTTTCTAATTTCTCATCTAATGTCCAACAATACCAGTATTTGTTTGGAACAGGTTACTCATCCCACAGTTTCACTGTCTTTCCCATAGTAGGTCTTTCAAAAATACTATTCTCTACAGTCGCATTAGAGTAGAACTTAAAAATAGAAGGAACCTTTTGAAGCTCACTAATCTATTTTTTTTTTGCCAGGATAGGATTGTTCTCTAGCATGTATTTTTAGTACTTTATCCACTCAGCTTTTAAATGTCATAAGCAATGACACTCAGGGAATACCATCTTAGAGCAATTCTAGAAGAAAGATTTGGAGTGTGATTTTGACTCAGCCTTTTTCCCCCAGTATCCCTGGGGATATGTCACCCTAATCATTCCCCTTATTTTCCTGAATGACGGTTTTTCTAAAATATGATATATTATTTTGTTTAATTAATTTTGTTAAGGAATATTAATAATCATGATTCACATTAATGTTTTCAAATAATTTTATCACAAAAGGGAGGTAGGAATGAATATTCATATACCATCCTTACATTTTCTATATTCAAAAAGGTGAAGTGACTTACCCTAAAAGCAATCTTACTTCCTACTAATATTACATAGCTTCCTTTGTTAGACTATTGGACCAGAAAATCAATATTCAAGATGAAATTTTAAGTAGGTTGAAATGACTACTCAGGAGGAACAGCTACAAGTAGAGGTAGTCATTTCAACCCACTTAAAATTTGATCTTGAATATTGATTTTCTGGTCCAATAGACTAACAAAGGAACTATGAGATAATTCTGTTATTGTTATGCAGCCATTTCTGTTGTGTCCAGATCCCATTTGAGATTTTCATAGCAAAGAGTGGTTAGTCATTTCCTTTTCAGTAAATTTTTCACATGAGGAAACTAAGGCAAGAAGAGTTAAGTGACTTACCTGGGGTCACACAGCTAGCATCTAAGGTCACATTTCAACTCAGGTCTAGTGTGTGACAGGCATTGTTGAAAATACTTTAAAAATGTTTTATCTTTTGATCCTCAGAGCAAACCTGTACCACATGTGATGTTATTATGCTCATTTTTACTCCTGATAAGTGCAGGTTAGCACCTTCTGAGGAACTTAAAAATCATAGGGATTTGGCTTAAAGGCTAAGTAGCAGGCTAAGAGTCACTAAGCCAGCATCAGTCACAGGTGGGAATATAATAATTATGATTCCCAAAGCATTTCATGCTACATTTTAAGTAAAACCTTTTTCTTCCATCCATTTTCTACTCTTCTTTTGTTTCTCACTCACTGTCTACAGTGTCTTTACTTAAGTAAATACATGAGTTTGAATGTGAAGATGCATGAATTTTTAATCCATGTTTATGTGTTAATCAATTAATGTCTTAAATAAGACTATATTTCATGCGACCAGATCCTAATTACCCTGATATAAAAAACCATGCTCTCCAAATCCAGGACCTGAGATTAGAAATTAATAAGCCACGAAGTGGAACTTTTCTATTAAATTGCTATCTAAGTTAAAGATTGTCAAAGGGCTTCCTGAAAACATGGCTATTTAACCACTTCTTTTTATTTTTCTTTTACAAAATTTTAACATAGCAGTCTATGTGCATATGAAGATAATACTTTAAAGGAACAAAGTACTTTCACAAAGGCAGCCTCATTTGATTTGATCTTAACTATAACATTTTGAATTATTTGTATACATATTCAAATACTGTTATCCTCAAGCAACTGAGGCACAGAGAGATGAAATGATACAATACGCCTAAAGTCATGCAAGTGGCATCAGGGATGGGATCTGCACCCATGTGTTTGTGTCACTGATTCCTATATACCCTACCTACTATATCACAATGTTCCTCATCTTTTTAGCTTTTGGTTGATTTTTTCTCTCAATATTTTTCATTTCCTTGAAGTCCTGTTGGAGGAAAAAAAGTCCATGGACTGATGATACACACGTAATAAATGTTTAATCACTAAAGATGATGAAAATGCTCTTCCTCTGGCTCCTTGAGGCTTATTGGAGGTTGTGTGGTTTCACCCCAATTCTCTACTGCTTCTTAGGTTTCACATGACCTTCAATAACTTAACATAATTATCTGTTCTGTAGATGATAGTTGGGAAAATATGCCTCATCAGGTGCTATGGGAATTACCTAACAAATTTACAAATTGACTGACAATTATCTTTGAAAGTCATGAAGAAAAAAACAAAACTGTCAGATGTTCCACAGATTGGTTAGGTAATTCCCTGAGTGCCTGACAGAGCATATTACTCAGACATTATGATTTTATATGCATACCACCTATGTGGCAAATATGTTTATACCAACACATAGATCATTAAAATCATTTAATACAAAGGCAGATAAAGTCCTTACTAATAATAGTTGTTCCTCCATACCTCCAGCCATCTTTAAAAGGCTTTTTTCAAAACAGTTTTTGTTTTTATAAAGAAGCACAGAATCACTTATGTAATAATAATAATATTAAAAATAACAGAAGATAATAATTATATAGCACTTTGTGCCAGGTGTTGTGCTAGGTGCTTTTCTAGCTCTTTGCTTTTTACAACAACTCTGAAAGTTTCATGCTATTATTATACCCATTGTTCAGATAAAATAACTTAATCAAACAGAGGTTAAATGACTTGCCCTACAGGGTCTATATATAGTAAGCAGCTGAGGCCATATGATTGGCAATTTAACAATGTAGCCTCCTGTGAATTAATAATAATAATGACAATAAAGATAATAACTTTTCCTTCTAAAATGATTGTTTGAAACTACACTAATAAGAAATGATGATAGAATTTTTGTGATTTGCAAATATCAGTGAGGGAAATAAATACTTCCAAAGTCATGAGAATAGGTGATAAAAATATTTACATTTATTCACTGTTTTATACTTAATAACTCTCCATCATTTTCATAAAATAGAAGGAGAAAAGGAAGATGAGAGAGATTTTCCACCCAGTGATCAGACCTACACTAGAAACCCAGGTTTTTTGATTCTAATACAATGCTCTTTTCTCAAAGTAATCTTTGCAGAACTTAGGAAGCAGGTGTTCCAAATCATTGGTTGATTGGGATCATCTAACCATGGATTTCATCAGCCTTTGCTGATACATTCCTATACAGTTTATTACCTCCATCACTATCTTTTTCTGTTGAGAATCACAATGGGGAGAAAAGTTAAATTATTGTCTATGTGTTTTTTAGTGATGAAAAAATACTGGGCACTTCTGGCCTTTAGTAATCATTTATTTATGAAGGATAATTTTCTTGTAAAATTCTGTCATAAGTAATCTTATTCACGTTAACTGTAATTAAGTTAGAATCAACCCCAGGAGTTTCCAAATGTGATGACTGAGATTTTCTCAGTAAGGATGACCTAGGCTTAAATTTGGCCAGTAACATATACTAACTAAATGCCCTTGGGCAAGTCTCCCTGAAATCACCACATTACCATGCTCTGGGAAAAATCCAAGATAATTTCCTTGAGCTCGTATGTGTGTGTGTGTTTATGACATGAACCTCTTTAGTAATTCTGGTGAGTCCAATATATGTCTTCTCAGCATAGTATTTTAAATTCATTAAATGCAATTCTTGGAATTATAAACAAAATAAAAGGTTAATGAAAATTAAAATGTGTTTTCCTTTGAAAGTATACAGATTCTTTTGAACTGTATTCATGAACCCCGGTGAAGATCAGTGAACCACATCTGAAGCATCTCTACTCAGACTATAGAGAAGTATTGAAGTTTCTGACCAATACTCCATTAATGATGAAATCATCATTCTGGTGAAACACATGCACACTTATATCACACACATATAAACACATGAACATGACAAATATGCATATGAAGACACTGGTGTGTATGAACACATGGTTATAATGGGCATGTGTGAACACATATATACACATGTCTGCAT
This sequence comes from Gracilinanus agilis, assembly GCF_016433145.1. Lineage (NCBI taxonomy): Eukaryota > Metazoa > Chordata > Mammalia > Didelphimorphia > Didelphidae > Gracilinanus > Gracilinanus agilis. The sequence continues at coordinate 188,128,292 of NC_058131.1, read as the reverse complement.
CCTGGTATGTTCATGCATACAGTCATGTACATACATGCTCACAAGTGTGCATATGTATAAAGTGGATATGTGTATATACTCTTTCTCTGTGAAAATATGTCCAAATGTTGATTGCACTCTTTCTCCTTGAATGACTTTGTGTTATGCGTGTCTGTTCCATGTTGTGTATAGGTTGAATGTTAATCTTTTTTTTCCCTAAAGTCGACTTGGGTAAGAGATGGCCACTGACTTGCAGAAGACCCATAAAATTCCAGAAAACTGTCATAATCCAATATTTGAGTGTCAATTACACACATGCTCTTATTTTAAACTCCACATAAAATAAAAATAACTCTGGGAACTTATGAACCTTATGTTTTAAGATGATGTTCCTACTTACAGCTTAAAATATGCCTGCTTAGCTAAACTATATACAAATTAAACAATGAAATAAACATAATATTAACAACTGCTTACAGGTTAGACCACAGAGAGGAACCAAGTCTTTCAGGTGTGTTAATTTTTCTTCCTCTGGAGACAGGTAGGTGTTAGATTTGGAGTGAGGAAAACCTGAGTTAAATCTGGTCTCAAACACCCACTACCTATATGATTCTAGGTTAGAATGTTAATCCTTGACAACAGGGATAGATTAATTTTATCTCTCTCTCCAGACACATAGCATAGTGTCTGACAAATACTAAGGAACCAATTCCTGTTTACTGACCTGAATTGAATTTGTGGTATTAAATTAAAATGAATTGACTAGGTGCTTCACTTCCCTTATTATCCTTAATTTAAAAAAAAAATAGGACCTTGTATAACCAATATTTGTTGAACTGAATTATTATATGATTTATAGAAGGTACTTTATAAGCCTTAAAGTGCTAAATAAATACATTATTTTATTGCTCTCTTTAAATTATGGAATACTTTGGTGCCACAAGTAATAATAAAGGGATAGTTTTACCTGGGAAAATTTATATGATCAGATACACACTGAAATGAGTAGAACCACGAGAAAACATTGCACAAAAGGATAAATACAAACACTTTTGAAAGACGTAAGATCTCTAATCAATGAAATGGCCAATCATTCTAAAGGCTCCATAGAGAAGAAGATGCATTCTAACCTTCTCCAAAGAGAGAAGGGATTCAGAATTTAAATATGGACATTGGAAATTATTTGCTTAACTATGCATATTTGTTAAAAAGTTGTTTTCTTTTAGATTTTTTAATGGAAAGAGGTAAGAGAGTGAGAAAATAAATGCTTTTTAATTAAAAAAATAAAATTAAAAACAAAGAATCTAATGACATTTAAAATATATATCCAAATGAGGAAGCTTGTGTGTATTTGTGATTGTATATGAGGAGATTCAGAGTATTTCTACCTCAGATGCTTACTAATTATTGAACCATGAGCAAATCATTTGGGCCACTAAGTGATGCCAATGGATCGAATGCCAGGTCTCAAGACAGGAAGATTGATCTTCCTGAGTTAAATACTGGCATAAGATATATATTCTCTGTGTGATCCTAGGCAACTCATTCAATTCACTTAACCCTGTTTATCTCAGTTTCCTCTTCTACAAAATGAGCTGAAATTATATAGCAATCCAGTATCTTCTCCCAAAAAAACAAAAACAAGTGATTGCATAAAGAGTTTAAACATAACTGAAAGGACTGAAAAATAACAAAACACCAATCTTAGGACTCAGTTTTCTCATCTGCTAAATACTATGTGTATATATGTATATACATATATACATATATACACATATTTAATAAGCATGTGTGTGTGGTATGCATTAGATTGCCTTTAAATTCCCTTCTCACTATCAAACTATGGTCCTATGATTCTGTAATACCACTGAGATGTATTTTTTTTCCTTCTAGGCATTCCATAATTTAATGACATTTATGGGAGAATTTGGCATTTTTAAAATAACATCGCTATGGTTCCCTATATATAGAATATGTGAAAATGTTAGGGGTGTTTTCTTGTAATTCAAATAGCTTTTATTGTTCCTAAATTTGTGGTAATATGTCTGCTGAAAATAAAATGGATGACTTTACCCCTTCAGGGAAAAGCACTCGAGGTAATGAGGTTTGCAGAACATAAGAATTATTGTAGGTCAGCATTTCTTAGAGATACTTGAAAATTTGACTCCTCCTGATACTATCAGTTACATGAGGGGAACTGTCTTAGAAATTACTGGAATTTCTGTACAGCATATGCTTACAAGACTCTGTCCCAATCTACTTAAATAACCGCTGTTGGCTAGAAGACTTATTTTACCAAGGATAACTCAAGGGAGTAACCAGGTGTTTTCCAAAAGTCATCATGATAAGAGTATCTCACATTCTTATAATCACTTCAAAATTAACACAGTATTTCCCTCAACATTTCCTTTTGTGGAAATAATTATTACTACAATTTTATAGATTAAGAAATACTAGAGGTTACGGGGATGTCCACAAAGTCATATGGAGAAGAAAAGGTAAGTCTCAGACCTTCCAATATCAAATGCATTGTTCATCCCAAAATGGCAGGCCAGCCACCTTCATTACATATCTATTGAAAGATTCATATGGCTACTTTCACTACAATTCTGCATCCAAAACCTTAGTTTTATATGGGTCTAAATGAGTTCCTAAAGATCATTCCAGTGGAGTATAATCTTTGAAATTATAAAGGCTAAAAGAACAAGGTAGGGCATGTTTATTGCCCAAATGACAAGTCAGAGAAATGCTCAGATAGGTTCACCACCATGAGGTTGGCCTGAGATTATTTTCTTTTTGTTTTATTTTTGTCACACCATTTCATGGAAATCATCTCAAAATTTGTAGCACTATGATCTGATGGGTCAATTGAGTAGCAGCTGTAGTTGATGAAATCATTTAGAAAGTTATCATGATCAACTTAGAGTCTAAGAGAATATTAATATGAAGGAAATATTATACCATTCTTTTTTTACAACAAAAAGAAGCAATTTATGAATCATAAGAAAAGAAGTTAGAGACACGTGTGGCACATCATGTACCACTTTGGAAGTCTGATGAAGCCTATTAACCCCTTAAAATTATTTTCCCAAGTATTTTGGTTTACAAATCCAGCAACAGGATATTTAAAAGCATAAAACCAATTATATAGGATTAAAAAGTAAACCAAATAATTTCAAATTCCTTTACCAAAGTATTGGAAAATAAAAGCAACTTCAATGCCCTGCTTTCAGAAGTGGAAATTGAAGAAAAAAACCTGGAAATTGCCCTATTTCACATATTGACTTAAAGAATATTAGCACTGCACCTTTATTTATCTGGAAAGACTTGCCAATTAAAAGAGCCAAGTAACATCTGACAGATGGGAGAAAGGTAAGGAATGTATTATGTATAGCCCAGTGATTCCCAAAGTGGGTGCCACCACCCCCTGGTGGGTGCTGCAGTGATCCAGGAGGGCAGTGATAGAATGTGACAGGGGGAGCTAAAGTAATATTTTTTTCTGGAAAGGAGGTGGTAGGCCAAAAAAGTTTGGGAACCACTGGTATAGCTAGCCTAATGGCTTCATAAAATGGCATGTTTATTTAGGCATTACAAATTTCAATAACTTTTCTGGCATTTTTCATTGTAATCAGATCCTTTCCCTTAAAGGGCTTATACTCAGTGGAGTACCTGAGTATATAATCTATACTCATAATTAGACTTCTACACCCAATGAACATTTTTAGCATCTGTTGCTGGGCCAGGGCTAAGTTCCATGTCATCCAGATGTATTACGCAGATTAGAATTGCATCTTAGACTCTTTCCTGACAATAATTAATCTTAGGAAGAAGCACTGACAAATCTGTAAGCAAGGGAATAGACCACTCTCCTTCCTGAATTATGAACTGACTGCCAAATGGTATGCCAAGCCCTTCACTCTAGCCTTTGGGGCTCCATAACAAGAGGAGCTTTTGCAGGCCAACAGCTGTAAAGAGTATTATCGTTTGGAGAGATCCCAAGTATTGTGCATCCTTTGTAATTAATGTGATTACAAAAAGATTCTGCAAAAAAATAGTTCACTAATTAATTGTGTCCAATTAAGATTTTAAACTATCAGTTCAGTGACTATCATTTCACAATTGAGGCTTCCTGGTGAATTTTCTTAGGCAGGAAAAATAATTCCAGTGATGAATTCCTGGGCTGCATGATGCTTAAATCCTACAGGCAGAAGTAATTTCAGAGTTGATTTATCTTATCCTAATGTATTAACCCAATCTACATCCTCAGTCTTTGTTTTTTCTTCCTTCTAAAAAAAGAAAAAAAACTGACAAAATGTTGAAAAGTTTTCAAATGAGGCAATATAACATTGGAGTAGGAAATTTATTTTAAAATCTTGAGGACACTTTGAGGAATTTGGAAAGTTATATGCTTCTTTCCTCAGTAGTATAATGAGGCCAGGATACTTTTATTTTTTCGTTTTGTATTATTTCAATCAGTTCCTATATTCAGACATCACACTATAATAATGTACTTTTAAGGCAAAGAAGAAACACATACGTACATATATGTATATATTTTTTAAAGTGTAAAGGAACAATCTATCTTCTCTTTCATAAATAAGCTCACATATCAGAACAACAAGGAAGTAATTTTATGTAATAGGCTTTTGGGAAGTTCAAATTTGACTCAGAGCCATTTCCCATAATCAAACCAAGGTTACAGAGAGATTGAAGGCCATTCAGGGCTTCAGAGCTCATAATAAGAAACATTGAACAAAAGAGCTTTGTCCTGGGAGGATAACTAACAGTTTTATGATAGGAACAAGGAATAGGGAGAGATTGACATGATATTTTTTTCATTATTTGGAACCCCTAGTGAAGAAATTGCCTCTATCCGTGTGGATGTTCACTTCTATATCTCATTTTCTTAGTAAGCTCTAGGGACATTGAGGGGTTTTCTTGGCAAAGATATGGGAGTGCTATGCTGTTTCCTTCTCTAACTCATTTTACAGAAATGAAAATGGAGGAGAACATGGCTAAGTAACTTTCCTAGGGTCACATAGCTAGTAAGTGTCTGAGGCCAGATTTGAACTCACAAAGGTGAGTCTTCTTGACTTTACATCTGGAACTCTAACCATTGTACCATCTAGCCACCCCTCTTCTATAAAACGAGGGAATTAGCTCAAAAATTACGAGTCTCTTCTAGCTCTAAATTCTGATCTACTTAGTTTTTAAAACAGATCAATTTAATGAATTTTTTCCTTCCCATAAAAACAGAATAATTATTCCAAATACTACGTGTATGGTTTCCTAGTGAAGTCAGAAGATAGCTTAGCAGCAGAGCTTTTAGAGCTAGAAAGAGAATTTGGGATACACTACATTTGTAAACTGATGCAAGTCACTTCTCCTCTCCTCTGTTTCAGTTATATTGTTTTAAAATGAAGTGGTTGAGTTAGATTTCTAACTTTATGAGATTTAGAACTGTAATTTTTTTAAACAATCATGCATATTGGGGGCAGCTGGGTAGCTCGGTAGATTGAGCACCAAGCCTTGAGATAGGAGGTCTTAGGTTCAAATCTGGCCTCAGTCACTTCATAGCTGTGTGACCCTTGGCAAATCACTTGATCCCCATTGCCTACCCTTACCACTCTTCTGACTTGGAGCCAATACACAGTATTGACTCCAAGATGGAAGGTAAGGGTTTTAAAAAAAAGAATCATGCATATCCCTCCTTTTATTTTAAACAGGAGGAAACTGAGACCTAGACAGGGGTAGTGACTTTGGTAAGTCGAGCATTCACAATGAATTGATGTGTTTGATGAAGTTTAGAAGAGAAAAAACAGTATTCCACTAGCATAAGCAACTAAACTTCCCAATCTTTTCCTCTAATTGTACAAACTATCAATCATTAAGTCAGTCGATAAGCATTTCTTAAGCCTTTGCCAAGTTCCTAGTATGCTAGGTGTTAGGAATATAAAAACAAATTTAAAATTAAAAAAATATTTTAAAAACCTCTTCTCAAAGAGCTTACTGTCTGAAAGTTAATATGAGGCTGCACTTGATTAGTGATAACCTCATCCCATAAGCAATCACACAGAGGTTTTAAGGCAGACATTCATTTGGCTAATCCTGGCTGTGACTCAAACTCTTAGTAAAAGACACTTGATGCATGAAGTACCTGGTGTCTTGGCTGCATTCAAATCCATCTGTTGGCATGGCACTTTGCCTAGTGGAAAGTTGGGTAGACTTTTTTGGTAAGCTGCAGGTGCCAGGCAGGAGTGGGTCTTGGTAGGGAGCTCATGTACAAGTGTACGTGTCATTACTAATGCAGGACGTGATCCTCTTCTGCCAGCCCTGATCCCCAGGCTCAGCGCCTTGCTTTTCTCACACCTGTTGACACTTGTAGGGGGCTTAAAGTGGTTCTGCCCTGGAAAGTCAAGAGCATCACTTCCGCTCCTGTTCACATGCCAAGAAGGCAGGTGCTACTTCAGCAGGTGTCTGATGAAGTCAGGAAGAAAATTCAGGGCATCCAAAGGTTTTTTTAAAGGATTTTTTAGCTGAAAGAGTATCCCTTCTATGAGCATACTTAAACTGCCCCCTATCTGACCAAAAACCTTCTATGCAAAGCTATCAACTATAAGTTATAAATTGCAAGATCCAGAATATATTTCAAAGTTAAATGATTCTTGGCAACAACAACAATAATGACAACATTTATATAGTGGCATAAGGTTTACAAAGCACTTTACACACATTTACCCATTTGATTCTCACAAAAATTCTGTAAGAGAGCTGCTATTATTATCCTCATTTTGAAGATGAGGAAACTGAGGCAGACAGAGGTTCTATGACATGCTCAGGGTTATACTGAGGCAGAATATAAACAAAAGCCTTCCTAACTTCAAGTTCTAGGTACTATCTACCACATCACCTATAATAGCTGATTTTATAGAATGTCTTTTAATTCTAGAAAAATCCTTCAAGTAGGGATTCTTCTATTTTTATTTGCTTAATTTTCAAGAGGAAGAAACTCAGGATTAGAGAATTTAAATGGATTGTACATTATCTAACCAGCAATATATAACAGAGAAGGGTTTGTAACCTAATTCCCTCCTGCTGCTAGATCTGGGGCTCTTTCTCCTAAACTATGCTTCCTTTGTCAGCATTATGGGGTCATAGATAGTTATTTCACTCATTTTATTCTATTTTTTAAAGGATCTTACATTTAGAACTCAAAGGCTAACTTGCAGTTAACCATTCCAAACCCCTATTTTAAAGAGGAGAGACCCAAAGAGAAAGTAACCTGCCACAGACAGCAAAGGTAGTAAGTATAAAAGCCAGGATTGGAACAGAAGTTGGATTCTGGCTCCAGGGTACTTTCCATTAGACCACACTAACTCTGTCAATATTTGTCTGCTTAGTTCCATTCCTTCATTAATCATCTATTAAAGCAACATAAGTTGCTCAAAACACTTCTGCTAGGCACTGGGGGAGATACAAAATGAAGAAGATATCCAGATTCCCTTTTGGATAGCTTTGAATATTAAGAAGAATACATGATGTATGTTTAGTAAATGCCAGAAATCACTGGAGAAAGAGAAGGGTGTGAGGAAGAAAAAAAAATGACAAGAACTAACATGATAGCTTTCATTTGCCAGGGTATAGTTATTTGAAACAAAACAACTGACACACTATTCATATTATACTTCTGAAACGTGGCACTTTGGATTTTTCAAACTTAAAGGAAGCCATTTGGTAATAAAACATACATATGTAGCTCAAATGTTCTCTTACTCAAAAAGAAACTGAAAGCTATTTATTTAGGATCTGGAGTTGCCTTGAAGTATATATAGGCTGCATCCTATCCCTACCTGGATATCCTGAGGGGCTCTTATCATTATCCTTCTATAAATCCCTTTGGAGACAGGTAGAAATCATGACAGGGTAAGACAAAAATATTGGGAATTTTCTCCATCTGCCCATTATATTGTATGTATTATAACAGTGCACATGGGCTGATCCTCCACTATCCCTCAATTGCATTATGACTCTCTCATCACTTGTTAGTCTATTTGTTTTTACATTCACATAACTGTCTAATATCATCCTTTAAAGCCTTTGCTTATCTCTCCTTTAATTTCCTATTTTTAATATTCTGCCACCTGCTTCCACCCACCATCTACTTAAAAGCTCATGATTTAGTTGTAGCACAAAGTTCTGATGGAATTGTAATGAAATCATGTGATTTGAGAATTGGGAATTCAATTAAGGATTCAGGTTGACAATGATTCCTAATTATTTTCATTCAGACCACATGTGTGAAGTTTTGCATTAAGGTTCACAAAGTCATCTCTTTGGATCCTGTCTTTAACCCAGTAGAAGGTGAATGCGATCAGGTAGGTCTTTATGTAACCTAGTTGTATTGAAACAGTTCCCCAAATTTTCCATTTATAACAACCCTGGAGAGAGAAATTTAGTAGTTTCCTAAATTATTACTTAATTTAGAGGACTTAAAAGAGGTAAAAAAAAGCTACATTGTTATCATTGTATTCCCAAATCAAAAATAATCAACCCAATGAAATAAACCTGAGTTAGAGAGACAGGATTAGGTAATAGAGAGGAGACTTGGCCTCCAAGGCAGGAAATACATGAGTGCCAGTAGCATTGCTGACACATGCTATCTGCAAGCCAGGACAAATTATTTAGCTTCTCAATGACCCGGGTAATGTCCTAAGAAGATAAGATTCAGAGATGATGCAGATTTGCGTCAGCAATGGAAATACTTTACATTGATAAAAGTAGAGGTTTGCTTTAAAAAAGAGAAATCTTTATTTGTTTCTCTCCTGATTCCTCATTATTATCATCAACAGACCTTAAAATTTTTAATCTTTATAACTCATTGTGATTGGTATTCAGATAATAGAAATATTAGATATGGCCTCTGTCTTATAAAAGGTCATACTCTAATTGAGGAGGCTCTGTGCATATGTGTATAGAGGTGTGTGTATTTATAAATATATGCATACGTATAGATGCGCATGTATGTGCAAAATATTAAAATATATTAAATATTTCTATAGCTATATAGATGTTAGCACTCAGAACTGATTTCTAGTTCTAGTTCTGCCATTAATTTCATACTCATTTGCATAATCCAGTTAATTGAAGGGCTTCACTAGATAATTTCTTCTGTCTTCATCGGGGGAAAATTATTCTAAAATTTTAAAATTTGAAATTAAAAAAAAAACCAAATAGAACAAAAATATATAAAAACAATTGAAATGAACTTATTCACCAGAGGCAATAACTCTAAAAGATGGACCATTTATGTAAACTATTTTACATAGAGAAATTTGCATGTATTCATATATATAGTGTATATACATTTATGGATATAATGCAAACATATGTAAATGTATACATATATATATATACATGTACGTAAGAATGCATGCAAGTACTATCTGGTTACTCTTGGCTTCATTTCTGGGGGGATACCCCCGTTATACACATACACACATTCACACTCACAAATACACATGCACTCACACATGTTTGTGGACAGATACAAAATATACTTATACATACAAGTATTGGGAGGAATGTGGATATAAATGTAGATGATGTGTAGATGCACATGTCCTTAAATGTTCTAGGAGCTATGTATGACAACTGTTCTTCTATTAAGGCTAGCCACTTAGGAAGAACTAAATGTCTAAAGACCCTGAATTATAGTTCTTCCCAGAAAAGGGGAGAAAGGGAGCTAACAGCACATCAAGAATGAAAATGAAAAGTGGAGTTCCCTACTCCTTTGCAAAGTGGAAATTAGAAGGATATTAAGGAAAAGAGAAAGCATGAAGAGAAAATAGAGGCAGCTGTGTTCCCATACCCTAGTAGGACTGCAAAGCTGGTGACAGGGACATCTTCAGTTTATTTCCACCAAATTAATTCTCTCTGGGAGACACCAAGAGGTAAAAGCTAAAGGAAAAGTGATTTTAAAATATTCTCTTTATTTCATTACTCACATGACTTAAGCTCTGAAGAAAAGAGTAGGCATAGGGGAAGTCAAGGTTCTTGCTTATTGTATGTTTTATTTCCGATACATACGACTGTCACCCATTTCTGATTGTCTTATATTAATCAATTTTGCCAAATACTATAACTGATTCGATCTTTTTCTCAAAATGCTTTTGATTAAATCTATTCTTTCCTTTTCCTTGTATCTCTGTATCAGTGACATGATATGAGACTATTCTGTGTCACACGATTTGTCAATTAGGGCTAAAATTCCAATCCCCTCATCTACAATCGTTGAGTTTGCCCGGTATAGCTGGATTATAGTCATGCCCCATTCATATGTTTCCTAACTATATTTTCAGACCATGAAACAAACAAGGTAACTCCTATGATTATAATGTATGCCAATGTAAAAATAAAAATAATTCAGTAATAGAAGTACCATATATTCTGTTAAAAAACAAATGTAATTAATATCTGAGAACATTTTTAAAAGAATTTTAAAAGCAAAGATGAATGTAGGAAATTAGTAGAATCATTAATTATGCTTCCTTTTTGATTTTTATAATTCAGGCAAATCATTTATTGATGTTTATATCATGGTTATAGTTATTAATACATAGAGATACTTCTAGCATGGAATGAATCCTTAAAGACATTTAAGAAGTTTGAAAATTCAAGTACATTATTATTTACCCATAGTTTTAACTAAGATGAAAATAAGTAAATAATTATCCCTGATAAAGAAAAGAAACCAAAAACATAATTAGGGAAGTTGTACTTTTCCTTACATGTCAGGACATAAACTAGTAATCATTCTTTAATTCTTTAGTTTATTTAATATATTATTATTAAGAAAATGTAGAACAAAAATATGGAGATAGTACAATTTCATAATATGAAAGTATGAACTGTTACTTCCCTACATCAAAAAATAACCATTCAATAGTCATTTAAATCACAATATAAACTATAAGATTAATAATGAACTACTGACATTGAATTGATACAATTCATATACTTTCCACAGAATATGAAAAGGGATTGACAAAGAACATACCATTCCAAGTGCCAAAACTTCAGGTATCACAATATTTTAGAGGGGAAAAACAAGATCGAAGAATATTAAAAAATAAAATATCTAGAATTTCAAATGTATTTTTATTTCACAAGTTAATTTCTATCCTTTGAATAGTGAAGCTATGCAAATGCCTCACTGTCATGTCATTCCTGTAAATAATCACAGATCTTGAAATGATTATACCATAAATTTTCATGGCCAGATGTAACCTAATTCCCTCTAATAATGTGATTGTTTGATTACCTCTCCTACACAAAATGTGCCATAAAACTAGCATAAAAAGCACTATAGAGATAAAATGCATAATGCAAAACTACAGAGTATGAATTAAGTTGTATTTGGATATCTAAGCTTGATTTTATGATTTAAAATATAGGTGGTTGTGGGTATCTATTATCCCATGACACAGTTATAAATGGAGTTAAAATTAATGTTACATGACCAGATGACCATCAATAACCAACAGAGAAAATATTTTAAGTCCCTCCTGTCACCTCATATTTCTATTACTACATTGTAAAGTTTCCCCCAACAACCAATTTAAATATTTACAATTTATTTCTTCTACTTATACCCACTCCAAAAAAACAGACCTCCACATATCATTTGAATTTTATAATTTACTTAACAAGATCATCTAAGTACAAGAGTGAATGACTTTATCTGTGACAAATCTCTTCCATTCCCTAAAACTACCTTTAAACTGAGTTCATGAACTTATATGAAAATTTCTCTCTTACAATGATCCCTTCTTTTGCTAACAATAGATGAAGAAAAGAAATCTTGGGCGTGGACTTAAGTCATGACTTTGCTGATCCTGGATGAATCCATGAATATATCTAGGGCCCCAGTTTATTCATCTGTGAAACTGAGTTGGATTAGATAATCCCTAAGGTACCTTTCGATTGAAAATTTCTCATTTATGTGAAATATATTAACTATGCTGGTGTTAAACAGATTGGATAAATGTACTGGCAGATTGTGTGTGAGTGGTAATACTGATGCCATCCAACAGCTTTCAACAAACTTGAGCTAAGTATTCTTCACAGAAATTTCTCAAAAAGCTATGGATTTTTCTGTTCTCTGAGACTAAGAAATCATTCAGCTATATGTCACATAACCAACTATGTTTAAGCTAATATGACCTAGTAGAAAGGTTATATATTTCAGTAACTATATGTATATATAGTTACTACACACACAAATATAATATTTGTGTGTGTAAAAAGGATTGGATGAGGATAGGGACTGGGTCTATGATTAGGTTGGACCAGTCCCTTCCCTGCGCTCTCAATTAAGGATGGAACCTCCTCTATAACATACAGCCTTAGATAATTACTAGAACACTATATCTCAGTGATATATGATTATTACTGAGACTTTAGGAATACTGTAGATGGATGGATATATGGATGGATAGATGGGTGGATTAATGGATAGATAGGTAGATAGATACCACAAAGATATATCCACACAGATTTATTTTCCTCCAACATACCACAACAACTAAACAACAGAAAAGCTGAAAAGGAGAAGGATCAAAATATGGAAAGAAAGCAGGGGGAAAAAGAGCCCTGAAATCAAAAGATTTTGGGGGAGTATGAGAAATTAACTTTCCAGATTCTTTTTGCCAAGGATTTTACATTCTAATGTTCAAGATAATATGTAAACATATAAAGGAAATATTTTAAATGAATAAATAAAAATTTTGGAGGAAGATAATTAGACTGTAGACTTTTCTAATCATTATATTTTATCTTTAAAAGCATAAACTTTGGTCAAGAAAACGAATCTATCTAGAGAAATGTTAAACATATGGAAAATACATTATAATGTTTAATCTTTGTGTTAACTGACATAATTTGAAATGATTAATTAAATTCTTATTTTGTAGCATTGGAATGTGTCTTATGATAGAATGGAAAACATGATAAATGATTAAAATTACTTCCTCAGGCCTGTGAACCTAGGAAAGATGAGTGGCTTTTTGACAGGATGTTGAATTTATCTAATGACAGGTTAACTGTTGAAGAAACCATAGCAAATTACATTTTGTTGTTGTTTGTTTTGTTTTTAAATTCACAAATACTCTTAAATTTTAAAATTTGATAGGAGAGGGGGACCTGAGGAAAGAAGCAAAACAAAAAGTAGTCACAAGAATAGAAAAATCATCAATTTTATAAGAGCAAAAGGAGAGAGAAAAAACAAAAAGTTCTGCATTTAGAAAACATACTTCCAAATTGGAATAATATGAATCTATTACAATATATTGACAAGAGGGCAGGGCAGTTGCCTGAGGTAGGTAGAGGCATCACTTCTATGTTGCTATAGAAAGAAAGAGTAGATCTTCAAAAAGACAACAGCATTTTCTCTGGAGAAAGGGAGAAATCTAATACTAAAATGTTTTATTATTGCAGAAGAGCAGATAATTAGGCAATTAAAATGATTAAAAGTTGACAAAGCACCAGACCCAGGTTACTGACAAATTGCAATTCAGAAACACACCAGGGGAATTAAAAAAGTTTTAAAATCTTTTATCTTAAAGGCCAAAAGTAAATACTTGAGGGATCTTCATTATCGGATGATTCTACTCTTCTTATGATTTAGTATAAGCCAAATATAATTATTTTTAATATCAAACATGAAAGGTGACATTGTGTAGTGAATGAAGAGTCAGCCTTGGACTCAGAGGAAACATTTATCATATATACTGGCTATGTGACCCTGGGTAAGTCACTTCACCTCTGTACCACAGACAACTTTTTAAAACAAAGACAATAATCAGATGTATGTATATGTATCATTGCTTTTACTCATAAAAGCAAGAAACTCCATCAATATTTCAAAAAACACATTGTATGTGGAATCATATATGTGTAGTATAATGCTTAATATTGAATTATATGCTTCAAATAAAAAATGAGAACACTATAATTAATGTTATAAAAGGACCAACTTAATGCTGTGTTTAATTACAGACGCATTAACTGTTCTCTGTATATCAGGAATGCTCTCTTCCACTGAGTAACCTCATGTTTGACAAAGGTAAAGATCCTTGTTTTTGGAGTAAGAATTTGTTATTTGGAAAAAATTGGAAAGCAGTCTGGCAGAAACTAAATATAGACCAACATCTTACACCATTTACCAAGATAAGATAAAAAAGGATATGTGACCCAAGTATAAAGTAAGATATTATAAGAAATTTAGAACAACAGGAAAGCTATTACCTATCAGATTTATGGTTAGGAAAAAGAACTTAAAAATAAGTAAGAGAGAAAGCATTGTAAAATGTAAAATGGATAATTCTGAATACATTAAATTCAAGAGGCTTTTTACAAATAAAACTAATGTAGCCAAGATTAGAAGGAAAACAATAAAATTGGGGGAAATTGTATAAACAGTTTCTTGGATAGAGGTCTCATGTCTAAAACAGAGAAAACTTTGTCACATATATATAAAACAATATAAGCCATTCCCCGATTAATAAATCATCAAAATATATGAATAGACAGTTTTTGGATAAAGAAATCAAAGCAATATACAACTATGAAAAATTCTCTAAGTCATTGTTTATTAGAAAAATGCAGATATAAATGATTCTGATATATCATTTCAGATATATCTGAAATAGATCTGATATATTATCCTAAAGATTATTTTAAAAGAACAAAATGGAAAAATAATAGATGTTGTAGGGAACATGAAAAAATACATATAATGGAAACATGAACTGATCCAACCATTTTGGAGAACAATCTGGAATTATATCAATAGAGGTATAAAACTGTATATATATTTGACCCAAGAATAACAATATTAGGTTTATTTCCTTAGCTGATAGGCTAAACATCTTTAGGCTTAAAAAATCCACAAATGATATGATTTCTAAGCCACTTGTCATCATGTTCATCCTCTTCTGGATGTACTGTCTATGTTCTTCCTGAAATATAATACTTGGAAATGATACTTTACTGCAAAATACTTGAAAAACTACTGAACCTGGACTCTGGAAGGAGCCCCGTTTGACTACTAGCACAACATTTACTAGTTCCAAGTGGGATTTGAATCCAGATCCTCTGACTTCAGAGTTAATATTCTTTCTACTATATCACACTAGTTCAGGGAATTAGTATAAAAAAGTCCTTTGTAAATTTCAAATGCTATATAAATATGTTATTATTAACTCAGGGTTCACAGGCCAAAGTTTCTCAACTGGATGAGTTGGAAATTATTTTTTATATACTTCCCTCTAAATAATAAATACATTATAAATTAGAACATTTGAGCCTATGTACATGAAATAATTTATTTCTTATAGACTCAAACTTTAAATTATTTTTAACAACATAATGGCTTCAAAAAAAGGCTCCAGCAAATTAACTTGACTCATATCTTCTCCCAAGTTCAGAAGTGATTCTTCACCGATAATTCCTAACACAAATTTTCAACCCTCCATCTTTGTTGGGAGAATCAAGTGGAAATATATGCAATTATTCTTGAAAATTCTAAACCTTTGATAATATCTATTTCTCATGAATTTAACACATCCATTTCCATTTAGAGATCATGTTGTGTTATTTTCCTATAATACATTGTATAGATGCATCTTTTTTTCAAATCAGAAAAAAATGAATAAAGAAAAGAGAGCAAAAAACAATCCTTTCTGAGAAATATTTTTTTTACTTTTAAAAGGCATTTTATAGAGAGCTTAGAAAGCTTTTTTTAGTATTATATCATTTTAAAAATAATTTTTTTCAATCTAGTATAAAACACACAAGATTTCAGTGAAATCTAAAGACAAACATCCTTATCCATTTTGAAATAAGCAAATTGTTTCACAAGGAAGGAAAATGTCATTAAATTCATTTTTTCTTTTGGAATAAAAGAATGATTGAATATACCAAATGCAAACATCTATTTTTGATACTTCTAACTAAAAATGGTATGAACAGCTGTCATTCCATGCCATAATCCTCTTCTGTTCTAACTAAAGGTTAAGGAATATTAAAAAGGGAAAAAAGACTAGTTAACTATGGAATGTAAACATTATTCTATTTATGAGAACTAAAAATTAGGTAAGACCATTTTCTTTTTCATCTTAATGTCACAACTGCAATTATTACTGATCTGAAATTATAGCCCATTAAATTCAAAATGGGCTACGTATTTGAAAATTCTGATAGGAACTCTATTAACTTTTATAAATACTAATTTAGACACATGTTTCAAAAACAGGGGAAATTATCAAAAAATGCATGTTACTTTTTCAGGTCATTAAGTTTAGTTAATGTTGCATTACTTTAACTTTCCTCTTAAAGGAATAATAAAACTTACATTCTCGTGTCTCTGATATAGAAATAATTTATTCTCTGTGTCCATTTTAGATACATTGTGAGACTCTCTTGCTATTTACATGCTTTGGGCATGTCAGTAACTTGCTGGGGCAGGTAGGAGGCACATTAGTACTTAAGTCAGGAAGACCTGAGTTCAAATCAGACCTTGTACTCTGCTTAGCTGTGTGACCACTAGCAAGTCATTTAACTTCTGTTTAGTTTCCTCATCACTAAAACATCTACTTGTTTTTATAAGAAATGAATGAGTTAATAATTGTACTGGGTTTTAGCAGAGGGCCTAGCACATAAGAATTATATAAATGTGACCTAATATAGGTATTATTATATCAAATAGTCTTTTAGAGTTTTCTGGAGGCACTAAATAACAAAGTGATTTGCCCAGGAACATGTAACTTGTATTTTTCAGAAGCAATATTTGTGGTTTCCTTATTACAAATACAGCTTACTATTCATTATTCTTTCTCATGTTTTCCCTTATGTCTAAGGATAAAAGTGTCAAAATAAGCCAAATGCACACAATCTCATTTTAACCACTCAAGTCTTTACAATGGAAAGGTCTATTTTCATCAGTAAAGTACATCTTGATTGCCCTTCATATTCCCTTATATGGTTTCATGCAAAATTTTCAGATATGTCTGAAAATTTGCTACCCTACAGCCAACCTCATCTCTCCAACCATAGCTAGGCTTTCACGTTAGATGAGAGTCAGTTGCTTCCCTGATACTTGAAAACCTTTCTAGTATAATAGGACTTTGTAGAGTTTAATATCTACTGCCACGAATTTTAGAGTTTCCCCCATGCTTGAAGAATCATCAAAAAAATCACTTGAGGGGGCAGCTAGGTGGTTTTGTAGAGAGAAAGAAGCAAGTGTGAATATGAGTGATCCTAGGTTCAAAGCGGCCCAAGCTACTTCACAGCTGTGTGGTCCTTGGCAAACCATTTGACCCCCATTCCTAGCCCTTACCACTCTTCTGCCTGGGACCCAATACTTAATATTGATTCTAAAATGGAAGATAAAGTTCTTTAAAATTCTGGAGACCACATAATTTCATATAATTATGTTTTGAAAGAAACAGTGAATCTTCAAAGAACATAGTATTTTGCAAAAAAGGAAAAGATGATGTTGGAAAAATAAATATTGTGAAAATATAAAGAAGTTATGACTGATATGAGAGAAGACTCATTCAATGGACATTAACTAAGTGCCTGCTATTTGGAGCTGTTAGATGCTAGAGTTACAAATAAAAAATGAAAGACCATCAAATGATTATGTTATGGTAGAGGATCTATTATTTTTTCTAAATAGCTTCAAGGATTTATGTGAGAAATTATTATTAATAGATCCTTACTCAATGAAATAGTTTCATCTAATTATATTGGTAAATTGCACACTTTAGAAGACGTGGAAGTGTTAGGTACAGACAAGTTTATAGCAAAATTACACATCAGCTTTTTAGAAATAAGGTTTATTTCTAAATGAAATTATAAACTCTTCTCTAATATTATTGGGGGTAGGGGTAGGGTTGAGCCTGGAAGTGTGGTAATAAATGGACCAATCCAAAGTATAGCAACCCCGTGGCAGGATCAGGACTTGAACTCAGGTCTCTTGTGTGCCCAGTCGATTAAAACCAGCCAATCAGTCTATTCTGTTCAATAAATAGATTTATGTCTTACCTGTTCTAATTAATCAACAAATTTTTATTTGAAAAAAATCAGGCTTCTATTCCATATATCAGTCTCAAAGATACCTTTTTACCAGTATGGTAATGCTAAGAAGTAATATGCTATCAGTAGGGAAGTAACCAAATAAAGGAAAGCAGAGGATAATCCATTTGATAGCCATTTTCTTTCCATTATCTTTTTCCCACCCTACTTTTTTTTAAATCTGGAGTGGTAAGAATCACTTGACTGAGAAATTCTAGACTTCTTGTCTCTGCCAACAATGAAGAGTGTGTGTGTGTGTGTGTGTGTGTGTGTGTGTGTGTGTGTGTGTGTGTGTGTGAAGAGAGAGAGAGAGACAGATAGAGTCAGAAACTGATAGAGGCAGAAAAAGACAAAGATAATAGTATAAACAGGAAAAGAGACAGAAATACAGAAAAAGAGAGAGATACAGAAATAAAAAAAAGAGACTGAGGCTAAGAGACAGACTGAGAACTGGAGCAAGACACAGAGAGAGAGACAAGACAGAGACACAGGGTGGTAGTTATAGGAAGAGAGAGAGAAACAGGTAGTGTTTCCTTTGGGCTCATTGCTTAATTTTTGTGGGCCTCAATTCCCTATCCCCCTAATAAAGGAAGTTGACTAAAGTTTGGTTTTGTTTTTAATTTTGTTTTATTTTGTTTTCTCATAGTTTTTCCCCCTAAAATGGATTGTCTAGATTCTTAATTGTCACTCAATGTTTCTTCTGGAATGTGCTGAGCTATTCTCTGTTATAGATAAATCGCAACCTCTCTGAGTTTCCTTTTCCTTATCTATAAAAGTGAAATTATAATACTTTCAACATATCTAACACAGGAAGGTTAAGAGAAAAACTTTTTGTGTACCTCAGAATGCCATTCACATGTGGGTTGTTGTCATTATTCTATAATAAAGGGAAATGTAAATATTAGTCAAATGCCTAGTTTAGAGATAAACTAGACTTTTGTATGTGTAAATGCATGTGTACATGTAAACAGTGACATTTTGCTTTTTTTGTTTTGTATTTAAAAATCATCTAATGAATGAAAAGGAGTGTCATATATAAATAACTAGACATTAATTGACACTAATTATCACTACTATATACCAAGAATTTAATATCTAAGGATGTTAAAACTATTCCTAAGTATACATCACTAAGAAATTTCTACTTTTGAAAGTATCTTACAAAGGGTTAATTTATTTGTTTAGTGAGCACACTTATGCTAAAGATGGATAAGGAAAGAGAAATGAAGAAATAACTGAATAAGATAATTCTGCTTTCTATATAGAGTAAGATCATCTGCTATGTTTGGCAACAATAAGAATATCATTATTTAACACCTGTCTCCCAATAGACTAAATCTTGCCAAATGAGGCAATGCAAGACTTCCTCTCCCAAAGTATCATTTTTGAGAGCATATGTATTAAAGTATGCATATATATATACATATATATATGGCATATAAGACTGCTTGTGCTTATTTTAGATAGTGGAAAGAAATATAAAAATTTAGCACTAAAATGCATCCTGTAAATCATTTCTAGGTCAAACTTTACAAATAAATAAAAACAAAAATCAAATCAAGAGAGGAGAATTGATGCGGGTGTGTTGTGGAAAATGATAGGATAATAATTGGTGGAGTATATGGAAGGAAACATTCCTAGAAATGAGACCCTAACACCACAGGAGAGGCATTCATATGGAGTGCAACTGCCAAGGAAGAAAGAAAGCATGCTCAAGAATAATGGATTCCTCTAAATTTTGGCACTTTCAGAAAAAAATCCAGGCTGTCCAGCCCAAGTTATAACTCTAGCTATGAAAAAGGACCTAAGAAGTCATCTAGTCCAATCTTCATTTTATTGTTATAAAGACTGAGATTTAGACAGGTTAAATGACTTGCTAGATGGCATATAGTTAGTGAAAGAGTCAGGATTTAAATCTATTGCCCTCAGTTTACAAATCCATTTGTTTTTCCTCTGCTTCAAGTTTAATGAATCTTGGGTTAAGACAGGGGTCGGCAACGTATGACTCTCAAGCCATATCTGGCTCTTTTGAGGGCCAGATATGGTTCTTTCTGCAGGAGCCATAAAGTCAATTTTTTTTCAGGCGCTATTACAGGAGGGTGCACAGGAGCATTGACAGACTCCCTAATAATGATGAATGGATGACCTTTTGTAATTTATTTGTATATTTAAAAGAAGATTTATTTATTTTAGAATATTATTTAGAAATTTCTCCCATGTTCACATTGTTTGATAGAGAATATGGATGTATAAAAAATAATTTGAACTTGCACTTTATATTATTTTTATGAGCCTATGAATCTTGGAGAGCCAATTATGAGGATAGCACCAAAAGAAACTCAGTTTACATGGCTTCAGTTATTTACTCAAGTCTTAAGGAAAAGAGGCCAAGCTGGCTTTTAGAGATTATTTAATAAAGTGGTAGATCAAGGAAATTATACATTCCAAGTACAATTTAATTTCAGTGTAGGAAAAACTGAAAGTAATTGTTCAGGATTTTTTCCTTCCAATTACTTGTCCTCTGATACTCTATATTTCTAGGGAGGGTTTGCTGAATAAACATCAAACGGCTAGGCTGTAATTAAAATGGTAAACTTTCTTTTAGTTCCCTATGTTCCATTTCTGGAAGACTGTTTAGCTTGACTCCTTAAACAAAAGTATTGTTCATGTTTTACAAACAAAAATTTACCCAAACCTGATTTTCAGAATAGAATATTCTCTCACAATCTACACTCATTGTGACCTAAGACAACGATGGTGTATTTCTCTAAAAATATATATCTTAAAAAGTCTGTCATTTCCCTATCCCTACCACTTATCTTATAAAAGAATGAAGTATAATTAAGTAAAATAAAACCTGCAAAATAATATTTTTGGTAAGATTGTTTTATTCTGCATCTGTAGACCACCACTTCTCAATGGAAAGGAGAGGAAGTGAAGACTATGCTTTAATAAGCATCTTTGGCAGTTCTCCAGTCTGTCCAGCTTTGGTTTCTTTCCCCAGAGGGTAAACAACTAGACAGAAATAGTAAGAAGAACCAATGAGTCAATGAATGCCCTTGACACTAAAATAATTCTACCAACTACTACATGCTGCTTAATCATGATTGATTCATTCACAAAGGTTCCTTGAATTGTATTATCCTAGACCAGGGGTCAGCAACCTATGACTCTTGAGCTCATATCTGGCTCCACCTCCCAACCAGCCAGTCCCAGCAGAGCCCCAGGATGTGCCCCAGGGGCCCCTTCAGCCCCTGCCCCATATTCCAGTGCCTTCCGCCTCCATCCTCCTCCTTCCACAGGCATTTATGGCTCTCACAGCCAAAAAGATTGCCAACCATTGTAGACTGATGCATTTTGGAAAAGGACATAGTTCTTTTTGCATTCCTTCATATGCCAACCCCAGTGTAAAATAATTCTACTCCTTGCCACTATTACTACTTAAACCTATTTTTCATTTTAGCATGAGATCAGGTTATCTGATTTGTTTTTCTGGGACCCAAAACAAACAGCTGAGAAATGGGTGGCAGGTAAAACTAATGATCACACGGCATCTCGAAACATTTTACTATGTGTACTTCTGATTTCTCTATTATCAAAAAAGCTTGAAATTCAAACTGAGGACTGAGTGGCCATGTTCCTTTTCGTCAAGATTCAGAGACAGACTAAGGTAGGCAGTTTGCTTTAAACAGAAATAATCTACTGCCTCGTTAGGCTAAGTTCAATTAAAATAAAATAGAGATGAAAGCAATTAGAGAGAACCTAAATGAAAATGGAATCTTAACTTGTCATCCAGAGACTTGCCTCAGAAGCTAAGCCCCAGTGGTTCTTCAAGTTGATGATATCCTTTTTATTTTTAGAATCATCCCATCAATGTTATAGTACTGACTCAGAGGTATTCTATGCAACAGTGTATTAACTCCCAGCAGTCAGCTATGGTAAGTACTACATTCTTGGTGAAAGAATTTCAGAATGAATCAGTCCGCACTTAATTTTTAAAGATGTATAATAAAACTGCTTAATCTCCCTCTCATTACTCTGGGGACCTTTAATACAGAACCTCTGGTCACCATCACTCCATTTACAAAAAAAGGATTGTGCCTCCCTTCACCCCACTCCCTGTAGTTTAAAATTACTTCCTGGTATAACAAGACATTAAGGCATTAAAAAAAATTTATATATAATTTTTTTTGCACATGCCTCAAAGAAGCATCAAGAAGTATGAGTTTTGGTCAAATACTCATTAAAATTCTCTCCCTCTGTTGATGATTTGAGAAAGTATCTTTTTATTTGTTTGTTTGTTTTAAGGACAGACTGTGAGGGGTCAGTTCATTAATTGCTATTTCATTGCCAGACATGTAATATTCAATCACTTTAAATTCCTGATTGCATTTGTACTCGAGTCAGCATAGATCATTCTGCTTTTCTGTCTGACCCATCTTCTAATAAGTATAACTATGAGTGCTTCATTGAATTTATAAAAAGTTAACAGCCACTTTCTCCCAGCAGAACACAATCTGCTTGACTGCATGATCACATATGAGTGCCTCAGTTAAATATAGTTACCCACTCTACTTTTGTTAAGTCATAAAAGTGACTGCCTTCTTTCTCCCTGCTTGTGATCATGCAGATAATCACAAAAATCTTGATTTGATTCACAGGTAGGTGAATCATGTACACATGTGAGTACATGCAAATACATATCTAGATAGCATGTGTAGTGTATGTATATATGTATGTATGTATGTATGCACAGACAGGTCGTTTATTGCACAAATGAACCATTGGACCTGAAGTCAGTGCTTCTACAAGAAGTCATTAACGAGTTATGATTGGATGGATGGAGGGAGTTTCTGCCCGACAAGCTCTCCATGACAAAGCCTTTCAATAGCCAAATCTTTATATTATTCATATCCACATATGACTTTCTGTTTCTATTCAGTCATTTTCAGTCACATCCGACTCTCTGAGACCCCATTTGGAGCTTTCTTGGCTAATTATTTTAGTGGTTTTCCATTTACTTCTCTAGCTCATTTTACAGATGAGGAATGGAAGCAAACACGATTAAAAAAAACCTTGCCCAAAGTCAGCCAGTCATGAAATGTCTGAGGCTGGCACTCAGGAAGATGAGTCTTTGTGACTTTAGGTATGGCACTTTACCCACTGTGCCACGCAGATGCCCCTGTATGACATATATGTGCCACACGCTACCCACATCCAATGTGGCCTCTTACTACTGTTGCATCCTCGAGACTCCAGTTGTTTTAACAGCCAGTCATGTGTACCATTATTGTGTACCACAAATCTCCCAATTGTGGCCAAACCAGATGAAAATGTAATTGGGAAATATCAAGCAAAACAAATAGTGCAATATGAAGGATACCCATTCACTGATTTATAAGCTAATATGTAGTCCACAATTATCTTTATGCATGCCTTCGTGAAACCATGGTCTATTTGAGTTTATCCATCAGTCCATCTTCTTGGTTTGTACTCCACAAACAACAGGCCACCCCCAGGATCAGCTTATCACCTGAAATCTAATTGTCTTGAAGATTTATTCAGTCTTGATGCACAGCATCCTTCTATAACTTCAGCTGCCTCTCCTCTCTGATTTCAAAGCTGGACAGCCCAACAGATTTTTCCCAAGGCCTCCTGTAGAGAGGGCTCTTGATTTTCCCACATAATTTAACTTTAGTCATCATTGGTTGCTCTATTTCGTTTTTACTCCACAAATATCATACCCCTCTAAGGATAACCTCTGCCCTCCCCAATTTTAAAATCATTTTTTGAATGCTGTCTTTCCCATTTAGATTATTAGCACCGTGGGAGAAGATATTATCCTTTTCTTATTTGTATTTCCAGTGCTAAACTCTATGTCTGGCAGGTAGTAGGTGTTAATAAATATTCAGTGACTAGTAACTATTGACACCAATTCCTCCAGGCCATCTCTTAGAGAACATGACTTGGCTCTCAGTCACTTAGAATCTATAACTTTGAATCTCTCAACTTCTGGGTATTTCCATCCTGATCGAAGAAACTTTGCTATATTTTGCTATTTCCAGGATCCTAACCATGCTTCACAGCCACCTCCATAAGCCTGATGTAGCATGAGTTTTTTTTTTCTTCTTCCTATACCTCTACCTTCCAGATTTTACTCAGCAAACGTTAAGTCAATAAACATTTATTAAGTACTTACTATGTGCGGGACATTATGCTAAGTGCTGAGGATACAAAGGAAGGATAAATAAGAAAATATAATAAAACAGTGTATATTTGCTTTTGGAGGTAACAGGGAGCCACTAGAATCAATTAAATGGAGGAAGGAGTGCGATATGGTCAGAACTGCATTCAAGGAAGATAAATTAGAGAGCCTAATGGAGAATAATCTGGAGTAGAGGAAGACATGAGGGAGGGAGACTGATTTGGAGACTTGGTATCTTGTTGAAATGAATACTGTCATATCTGAGTCCATTTTTCATCCTTTTGTGGGATAAAAAATGCTATTCCTTAGCTGCATATGATGCCTTATCCTATAATGAAGTTAGTTCCTTAAAGAAAGAGAATGTGTCTTTTCTATATGAATATCTATTTATATTTACTTCTTCATTTATTTCTTGTGTATTTGTTACATTGAAGTTCCCAGGTATTTCCCTTCTTCACACTAAAGAAGATATCATTTGCCTAAGTCAATGTTGTGGTTTTTTTCTATTTATCAATTCTTTCTCTGGTGGACACACACAAGTTATTATCTTAAGTAATATTTCTGTTTTTGAATGTAATGTTCTCTTAGTTCTGCTTTTGTTCTTTTGTTCTTCATGTTTTCATATATGTCTTCCTGTGTATGTTTTTTTTTTATTAACATACTCGTAATTTCTTATGGTACAATAGTATTCTATCCCAATTGTATGCTAAAATTTGTTTAGCTGTTCCCCAATTGATGGGCATCCTCTCAATTTCCAGTTCTTTGCCACCACTTATTGAGCTGCTATAAATATTTTAGAACATATATTCCTTTTCCTTTTCTTCTGATCACCATGGGGGAAATAAACAACAACTAATAATGATATTGCTTAGCCAAAGGGCATACACGGTTTTATTACTCTTTGGGTATAATTACATATTGCTCTCCAAAAGGACTGGATCAATTCATAGTTCCACCAACAGTTTATTATTGTCCCCATTTTTTAGATGAGTGCTTAATTTAATGCCTAAAATGTAGCCAAAACAAAACAACACAATAAAACTTATTCTAAAATTCAATTCATTTTCATTCATTCATTCATGGAGTTTGTCTCAATAAGTTTCCAATTTTCTCTTGCTTTAAACCAACTGGGAGTGTGTAGGAAACCAGGGGTGAAATCAAGGATATAAAAAGGAATTCTTTAAAAACTCTTCACAATCTGGCCACAGACTATATTTAGTCTCATTATACATTACCCTATTGTATATTATCATGCAGTCAAGCTCATTTTCTCTCTTCCTTGTGGTAGGGGTTGTTTTATTTCATTTTTTTCTATATGACAACCAAACATAGTCCCTGTCATTTAGCCAGTGTTTAATAAATTAATTTTGATTGATTGATTGAGTACTGGCATTCAAGTCTTACAGAAAAGCGACTGAGATATATGCTATTTCCTTAAAATACGATGTTCAAGGAATTATAAGCAGCAAAATGAGCCTGATCATTTACCTGTCCTCACCTTTGAGTTTAAAAGAAACAAATTTAATGTTATCAACTGAAACACATCATCTGTGTGATTTATGCTGTACTTCTTATTTCTAGTAGGGTGCTCACGGGTGTCCTACAGTCTCTTCAGAACAATTAGTACTTGGAATATCTTTTCAGCAGTTTCACAGAGGATCCAGCAAACCAACAAGGAATAATAAGAATTCAAAGGGCAATGCATTAGGGAATGTAGACTTAATCAAAGAAACAGCAAAGGGAAATTGAAATAATAATGGGCAGACTGAAAAGGTAATTACCACACAGTAATAAAAAATGGTTTCTGCCTTACTACAAGCAACCTAGTATGTTTCCAGTGTTTTAAAGTATGACCCTTAAAGTCTTGCTAAACAATCTAGCCATAGAAATTTTGCAAGTCTCCACAGTATTACTACTTGTCAAAAGGAATCACAGAGACTGTTTCTTAAGGGATACCTTCCCCATTTTGGGAGATAATGTTTTCATCAAAATCAATGAGAAATGTACAAGGAAATAAAATGGAAATATAAGCACAGAAAATTCACCAGATTTGATCCTCTAGGAAACAAATAAATTATTTAGAGATGGTTACTTACCCTTGATATATGTGTCAGAAGTTGGACTAGAACACAGATCTCTGTAAATCTACATGCCTCCCTCTTTTTATGATCTAGATCTAAAACTTGACACCTATTCTAACTTCTTTATTATACAGGTCGGAAAACTGAGGCCATGAGACTTAAATGAATTGCCCATGGTCACACAGTAAAGAGTTAGAGATGAGATTTGTATCAAAATGTTCTCAATTCCATGTTTTATGGACTATTAGTTTATCAAACTGCTTAAAGTGATGATGATGATGATGAAAGTAATTGCCACTTCCATAGCCTCAGATGAGTGAATGTAGAACTGAATGAATAGCATAGTGCTAAATACTGTGTTACTCCTACATCACAAAGATATACCGAGGCAGATATTTTTGTTATGTGATTATGTACAATCAATCAATCAATGAACATTTATTAACTTTCTGCTTTATGACAAGTTTGTGCTAGACTCTAGAGTTATATATAGAAAAAAGAGATAGCCCGTGTCCTCAAAGAATTTACATTCTCTCTCTCTCTATCAACTGAATAACTAAATTATAGATCTATGACTATTCATGATAGCCCTTAGAATAGTTCTCTAAATATAATAGATATGTAGGAAAAAATTTGTTTTTGATAATGATATTAATTATATAATTATCCCCAGTTGCTACCAGTTGATTTGCTATGAATATTCAATATTCATTATACTTAAAGAGGAAAAGCTATTTAAAATTGTATTGCTCAAAACACAGGCCTGGAATTGTTACTCCCAGGGAAATATATATTTCTACAGAAAATGAGGCATGGAGGACAGAGGTTAATGATGTCTAAGATAAAATTGTAAGTAGTTTCTCTACATTTGTCAACTCCAGGAGAAAACTTCCTCTGTTCCTGAGGATTAATAATAGTTTGTCTATAGTATTTTGTAAAGGATTTTATGTATTATGGATTTGATTCATTGGACCTTGTGAGGTTTTCCGTATTTTGCAGATGAGGAAGGCTGAGAGAAGTTATGTGATTTTCCCAGGTATTTTCTCAACTACGTATCTGAGGTATGATTTGAACTCTTGCTTTCTGACCTCAAGTACAGCACTCTGTCCTGTTACATGAAATAAGAGTCCCAACATTTATAATAAAAATCCTTAGATAAGGGGCAGCTGGGTAGCTCAGTGGAGTGAGAGCCAGGCCTAGAGACGGGAGGTCCTAGGTTCAAACCCAGCCTCAGCCACTTCCCAGCTGTGTGACCCTGGGCGAGTCACTTGACCCCCATTGCCCACCCTTACCAATCTTCCACCTATGAGACAATACACCGAGGTACAAGGGTTTAAAAAAAAATCCTTAGATATTGCAAAGTGCTTTTACTACATTATATTATGTCATCCTTACAATATTCCTTGGAGGTAGGCGCTATTTTTCCTATTTTGCAAAGGAGGAAAACAAAACAGGCAGAGGTTAAGTGACTTGCCAGAAGCATTCAGCTGGCAAGTATCTGGAGGGGACAGAGAATTTGAACTCATGTTTTCCTGAGTTCAGGTCCAGTGTGCTGCTTTAAGCACTGGAAATAGATGTACCATTATAAAGTATAGGAAAGCTCTGCTCCATCTGCTCTCCTATGGCTAGTATAAGGGAAAAATGCAAGTTTATATGTAGGGCAAAAAAAGGATAATATCTACTATTCACCAATGGTGACATAAGAATGATGAAGCCCAGCCTATAGTAACAGAGTTCCCATTATGTCATTATGACAGAGTTTTAAAAATGTCAGTCCTCTAAATACCTCAAAAAAAGTCAGATCTCCAGAAAGGAACATAAAACAAAAGAGGTTGAATTATTTCATTCTCTTTAAAATAGAACAGCAATTTTCTCAGATGGATAAATGATGGCTTGAATTTTAGCATGCCTTGTGTAAGATATTCTTCTGACCTGGAAGACTGCAACCTCAGTAGCAGCAACACATTTCCCCCTAAAGAATGGCTCTAAAGAAATACCCCCAGCATCAGTATGTGACTAACCTGGTCAATCTATATCTTAAGTGAGAAAATAATTCAAATGATAATTGTTCCTCTTCCCTTCTCATTCTTCAAAGTGCCCGGTAGATTTTTTTTCCAGCTGGAGTTGAACATTGCTATATTTATTCTTGAAAGTGTTTTTATTGTTTTTTTTCTTTCTTTCTATTCAAGGGCAATCAATTTGTTCAAAGTTGTGCATGAGATTAATAGTAGACCAGGAATGGGATTCTCAGATGCACTGATTTTAATCCCTTTGGTTACAACAAAAATTTATAGAAATGACTACAAATAACTGAATGACTACTTACCCCAAAGAAGTAATCATTTATATCAGCAAGGTTTAGAAGAATGTAACCTTTATTTATTTTTATCACCACTTTAACTCCTGAAAGGAGCATAGGATAGTAAATTGTACTTATTCATAAGGCCACTTAAATAATTCTTTGGATTTCTATTCACGATGGAGAAAAAAAAAGACCAGAATATATTCACCCTTCAGTAGCTATTCTCAGAGCAACAACTGAGGTTGATAATTCTCCTTCCAGGATTACATGGACATTATTTAAAATAATCCATATTATCAGGCCTACTATTTGAATCCATTGATGTGAGGGCATAGCTTTGTCAGCTAGAAAAAAAATCTATGTATTTTTAAAAGATTGTGTTCAAACAACAAAATCAATGAAATGGGGAATTTTTTAGCAGTATTCATTTATATTTCTGGATACATTTTCCTATTGAATAAATATTTTTCATTTTGCTCTCCAAGGCCACAGGAAATACAATGCCTAATTAGAGTGAAGGTGTATTCGGAGATAATTAATTATTTTCCAGAGCAGAAAGAACAATAATGAGCTAAGAATCAGAAAAGTTAGGTCCTAGTTCCAATTGGAGCATTTGCTCTATAGATATGTGACCATAAAAAGCAGATTGCTTATTCTTCAGATCATGTTTGTGTCTTTCAAAAGGTGATAAGAGATATGTTCTAAGATAGATATATCTAAGACCACTTAAAGCTCACTTTATATGATCATATAAGAAGCACTGAATTTGGTGTCACAGGACATGAGTTTAAATCATTGCCACTTCATATTTCTGGAAACTTTGTCAAATTATTTCAACTTCCTGAACTTTATTTAGTTTCCTTATCTGTAAAATAAGAAAATTGAACTAAATGATCTCTAATATCCCCTTCAACCAGTTTCCAACAATACTAATACTTAGTCACTGAAAAATTGGAACCATTATATATGTGTTGTCTCCCCCTATTAAAATATTAATACTTGAAGTAAGGAATTGTTTAGATTTTATAATTGTATTTCCCATTGCTTAGCATTCTCTTTTCCCCTAAATGAGTTTCATACATGGTTTTTCAACCATTCACCCACTCATTCATTCATTTTAGCTATAAATCTGTGGTTCTATGAAATTCATGAGTCTTAGATGTTACTTTATTATGTAATATTTATTATTCTGCAAGAATTTTAGCATGTTATTTACTAGGTATAATTAGCATTATGTAGTGTGTAATTAAATCTATTAGTGTGTTATTTTAAGATATTTTTAAAATAATGATGCGGCACTGAAGAGGATTCTGAGAGATGGACCAAAAAAAAAATAAAGAGGGGCAGTAAAAAGTATTATTAGAGACATTAAATACAATATGTTAGGAAAAAAGTGAGTAGAATACAAGATATATGTGAATTAGTAGGAAATATGGTAGGATAAATAATATGGACTAGAATTCACTTAAAGCTTTTTTTCTTATTTCCTCAACTATTAGTTCCCTTTTTACCAAAATAGAAATAAAAGTATTTTGAATGTATGTATGTGATATCGCTGAAATAAAATACAATGATGTACCAGGCTATTTCACATCTTTATATCCTTAGTATTTAGCATAGTGCCTAGTATGGAATACTTGACTAATAAATAATTGCTGATTGATTGGTTTGATTGATGGATTAAGAGACCTTTAAAGGTAAGTATAGAAATTTGAAGTAGGATGCCATTATAGTCTTGTGTGCAGGAAAATGAAATTTATGTAGAAAGTAGTGATTAAATAATATCATGTCATATTCCTGGACCTATTTTCTCAACACCCTGAGAGGTATAATGAAAATACAATTTTTACCAATTTATAGAAAATAAAATGAACTATAGAACAATGACATGACTTACCCATAATCATATAGTTCATAATAGAACTGGGACTTAAAAATCAACCACAGTACTCCAAATGTTCTTTCCATTATACAAAGCACTCTAATCAGACAGTCTTCTATAGATGATGCGCTATCATGGAGCAACTCAGACTAAAGAGCAAAGAGACAAGTTGCTATCCAGCTCTTAGATTTACTGAGTGATCTTATAGAATTCACTTAAATTTCCTGGGTTTCAGTTTACTTATATAATGACAGAGTTGAAATGCAAGATCCCTTCTAGCTCTGCCATTCTATAATTCTGTGTTTGAAAGAGAGAAGGGAGTGTAATAAGGAAGGGGCCCAGAAAAACTGTGATACAATTATACAAATTAGATTATATTTGGACACTGAATTAAGATATGTAAATATGAAATTTTAAATTTTAATATAGATTCTAGGAAAGAACATGACTATTTTATATTAAAATTCAAGATTAAATACATCCAAGGGATGGTAGACTTTAAAACTAGCATGTTGAGTTACTCAAAGGAAAGTTTATACAGAGGCTGAGTCAAAATAATCATTGAAAAAAGAAATTTAGAGTTAGAAGGGACTTTAGAGGACATTTAGTCTAGGACTAGGTAATGATAAGTGTTTAACAACAGGCTCTTCAAAAAAATAACACATTTTTAAATTTAGTATTAACTTTAACATTAGTAATATTAACATTTTCTCTATCACCTTCCTAAGTCTAGGCCATCAACAAAATAACAAATAATTTTCCAATTTCCAAGATTTAAAGAATTACATAGAAATTTTACTATTAGCTTTTCAGTAGATATCTGATCTAATCCAACCAAATAATTTTAAAGACACTTCGAGAGATCAAGAGAATTATCTAAAGTCATCAAAGCAATGGCAGAGGCAGAATGTGAACCTAAATACTCTGCTTCTAAATCTAAGGCTTTCCCCTCCCCCCCACTGTACCATGCAATATGCTTCCCACTAAATTGTATATTTAAAAATACATTTTACTGTTACCTTTAAACTGGATAACCAGCAAATAGATAATAATCAAATTGTGTGTAATAGGAGGGAAACTCCTTAAGAGCAGAACTTTTTTCCCTCTACATATCCATATTACTAACACATGACCAAGTAAAAGCAGATATTATATAAATGTTTCTTGAAATAAACTGAATATTAAGATACTTTAAATAAGCTCTGTTGTTAGATTACAGATTTTTATCTCAGAAAAATGAACAAAGATAATTGCGGTCTCAGTAATCAGAGAACAGTTGTGTCCCTACCCCTGCCCACTGAGGTCATACCTGACATAACTGCCAGTAAATATTTCATTGTCTTCATATATACTTCAAGGCAAGACAATGTCCAGACAACTAAGCAGCTAATCAGTGCCTTTGTAGTCTATAATAATTACTCTTGAGTAATCAAATGAAAAACACTGATAATGAGGGGCTAGTGTTTCAGCAAATTCTCCTGAAATTGTTACAGGAGAAATTTGCTAATATTACCATAGCATTTTGTCCTTTGTGTCATTTCTGTTTATTTCCCCTATTCAATGTTAAGGCTTTTTATTCAGGAATAAAAGTAAAACAAAAAAGGAAGTGAATTCCTTATTAAATCATCTGCCCAAGCTGTTCTATAGGAGAGCAAAGAAAAATATACTTATACATACATACATAAAATATATATATACATATATATACACACAATTTAATATAGTTTACTGAATATTGGGGAGGTGTAGATATTAAATATATATATATGTATACATGCATTTGTGTAGATATTTGTATATATATATATATATATATACACTATATTAAAAAATACACATTACACCTCAACAATGTCAAATAAATTACACTAATCATCTCTTTTGTGATATATTAAGATAGCTCCAGTGGTGATTTATCAGTTTACACAGAAGCTACTCTTCAAGCCAGTTGATGATACATATAGGTCTCTAAAGAATTTCCTATGATTTCCAAAAGTAAATCTCCTAGAAATAACATTGCAATGCTGAGAAAAAAAATCAATGTTTACCTTACTAATATGATTAAAACAACCTAATTTTGACTTTCCATCTGCCTGAGCCTTTTAACATTGGAAAGATGTGGAACCTGGAGTAGGAAAATTAATCTCACATTTGGATACCACGGCAACATGATATTTTCTTCAAATAGAAAATCCACTCTATTTAAGCTATTTTTAAAATAATTTTTCAGCAGTACAATTTCACCCTGCATGTGAATGTGTGTGTGTGCTTTTATGAAGGATTTTCAACTTACTACAAAGTGCTACTGTATGCAAAGAGTTTAGATTAAAGGAAAAACATATTTCTGAAAAAATTAAAGTAATTTATGGCATAATTTTAGATTAAAAATCCAATTGGATGACAATAGCTAATGAAATATTACAAAAGAAAAGAAACTATTCAATGACAAAAATACAAACTTGGTCTATAAACTTCATTAAAATTTTTCTCTGATTCACGTTTTGGAAAACTAGCATTTATATAAAAAGTTACTCCATTAAAAATGAAAATTACATTACTATATAAAAATGTTAAAACCATGATAGACTAGGGAAGATAGTAGCATAAAAGAGAAATTAGGGGTTATTTCTTATGCTGAAATTTTCATTATGATCTATTGAGGCTATATGTTAATTAGTCATCTAGCAAAAAGTGACTGCCTACTGTGCAAAGTACTATGGGGGATTTGAAGAATAACTACAAAACTTCCTGGCATGAAGATACCATTTAAAGTAGAAACATAATTAAGAAAGCAAAATAATATTAAAAATAACTATATGCATATGTGAAGCAGGGAAATGCTAAATATTAAATAACATATTTAGCAAAAGTAATGGAAGGTCCTACAAATGAAGTATTATGACATGGATTAGTGAGATAAGATCTCATCCTCAAAGAAACTATTTGAGTTGGGCTCCAAAGAATAAGTAGAATAAAATTTGGGTGAGAAGAATGGGGTATGGCATGTATTTGAGTCCAAGAGAACACTACTGAAAGCCTAAAAAACAGGAATGTGTGGGAATGTCATAGATATTTTTCAGAAATTTACAGTTTCAATTGGAAAGGTAAGTCGAGGTCAGCTTTTGCTTATCCTCAAATACTGGGATGGGTAGTTTAGATTTTGTATCAAGAGGGATAGGATCTTTGAACTTCTGGAGCAAGGGTGTTAATAAGGTCACAAAATTTAGGGTTAGAAGGTATTTTGAAATGATTCAGTACAATTCCTACAACTTCAGCTCAGTGAAGAAACTGAGATCCAGTGTCAAGAATTCATTTGCCCAAAGTCTGTGGCAGAACTAAAAAAGGAACCTGAATCTTTTTTATGAATTAAATACTTTCTTCTCATTGCATCTCAGTGATTAAAGGAATGTTAACCTGGTACTCTATGGAATTTGGAATTGAAAATGGAGAGACAGTATCAGAAGTATATAAATATTGGAAGAAATGTCAGGGAATACCTAACCAGAAATCTGGTCTATGGAATGTCCAAAAATTGTTCAGCTATACTCTACTGGAAGATATTAAGTGAGGGCTAACCAAATACCATCCAAATTACACCATTCTGCTTTTGAATTGCTTCATTAGGTCATTTTTCCTTAAAAGATTTCTAAAAGGTTTCTCTATGTAACTTTCATTTCATCCTCTTGATTCTGTTTTCTAGAGCCAAAAAAGAACAAACCTAAACCATATTCCATAGATTAGCATTTCACATCCTTGAAAATCTAAGGAATTTTCTTTTCCTACTAATACATCCCTAGATTCTTCAACCGATTTCAATAAGACCTAGCAACTATATCCACTGCCTCCTCTGGATTATTTTCAGTACAGCATCCTTGTTGAAATATGGTGCCAAGAACAGAATAAAACACTTTAAAATCAGTCAGCAATTAAATATTTAAATTGCACCTGCCCTCTGCAGTAAACTCTAGGGCAACAAAGTCAAAATTGAAAAAATGTCTACATTCAAGAAAATTACATTCAGTGAGGAAATACAAAGGGTAAACTTGCAAGTTTATACACAATATATTCTGTTTGGAACAGAGAGCAATGGTACTTATCTTGGACATTAGGTCACCATACCAAAGATCTTAGGAGGCATTTGAGTTACTGTAATATAAAACTTGTAGTCAACTAAAATCTCCTAATCTCTTTTTTCCCTTACAAACTTTTGTCTAACCACACTTCCCAGGAACTGATCCAGATGATCAATTAAAAGACGTAAAGTTAAAACACCGTCAATAAAGGTAGAAACAGTGGGAATTGAAAGGATGCTATTGGTATGAGTATGAAAATGTTGGTAACGGCTTGAATATGAGACCATGGAAAGCAGATTTTACAGTTTAACTATTTGCCTTAGTTTTGAACTTGAATGACTTCAAAAGCATAGTAAAAGTAAGAAAGTCAGAAGAGGAAGCTGATGATTAATTCAGAAAAGTAAAATTTTCATTTTAGGTAGTTTAAATGACAGTGATATACATGAGTAGAAATGTCCAGCAGTCATTTGGAAAGGTTGTACTGAAGTTCAGAGAAGTTAATAAGCTGATGACATGAATTTATTTTCTTTAAACTCTTAGTTTCTGTCTTAGAACCTATACTAAGTATTGATTCCAAGGCAGAAGAAGAATAAGGGCTAGGCAGTTTGAGTTAAGTGATTTGTCTAGGATCGCACAGCTAGGAAGCATCTGAGGCCAGATTTAAACCCAGGTCCTCCTTGGGCTCAATCTACTGTGCTATCTAGATGTCAGTTAATGACATAAATTTCTGTGTCCCCATAGATGTAATGGCTATTGATCTTAAAGTCAATGGGATTTATAAGGATGCCAAATTAAAGATCATTTTATAGTATCATCTCATCTAGTTCTAGAAGGGACTTTAAAAGTTATCAATTTTGTCTAATAACCAAAACTGATATCCGTGGAGATTAAATGACTTGCTTAAGGATGCACAGAACAGAACCGAGTGGAAATGCTAAGACTTAAACTAAGCCTCTCCAAATTCAAGTCCAGGAAATTTCTTACTCTACACACTTGCCCAGATAAGTTAGCCAGGAAAAAATAGTTGTTTTTTTTTTCTTATTATGAAGTATTATATGAGCAATATGGTAGAATGTATATAGAACTGTCTTTAGATTCAGACCAAATCCCACCATTGATACCACCCACCAATGTTAATTGTGGGCAAGTCATTTAAGTTCCCTGGGACTCAGCCTTGTCAATGGTATAAAGAAATCGTTGCTTTAAATGGTTTCAGAGACTCCTCCCAACTCTAAACTCTAAATCTCTGTTCCCTCAATGTAGGATATTATATAAGTTGGAAATGCATCTGTAGGTAGTGACTTCTTCCTCAGGAAAGTTCTTCCACCTAAGGCTGCATGACCACTTTGGAATTCTTGGTTAAAGTTTGGAAAATAGATTTTCCTTGTGGTATCTTTAAGATCTGAAATTCTAGAATTTGTTCATCTTTTCCTCCTTTGAAATATTATTATCTCTAAAACTTCCATCTCTTTCCTAAACAAATATTCCCTAAAAATACTGCTATATTGCTGTACTGTCTTGCTTCTTCTATTGTCACATGTATTATGTATTTTCTTACCAGTGAGGTTAGAATCTGCAGTTGGAAAGATACCATGATTATAATAGGTGATGTAGAGTAACTAACCAATAGATATTCATTAATTGATTATTATAACCAAAAATGCAAATTTGAGAAAACCAGACATGTTTGCTTAATTATTGATTTTGCTTAATGCAAGGTTGTTCTATGTGCTTTCTAGCTATTAGATCAAGGAAATTAACCAAGTAAAAAGAGGCAATTCAGTGCCTAAGTTGTCAAGAGTCTATGGACTATTTGGTTTATTTCCTAAGGTAATCAAGGGGAAAAGAAAGTAAATGTTTTAAAATATTTATAGTAGCTCTTTTTGCAATGGCAAAGAACTGGAAACTGAAGGTATATCTATCAATTGGGGAATGACTATATAGGCTGTGGCATGTGATTGTAATGGATTATTAATAAAAATAAACAAGATGATCACAGAAAACATGGAAAGACTTAAATGAAGTGATGCAAAGTGAAGTGAGCAGAACCAGGAGAATGTTGTACACAATAACAACAAAAATATGTGATGAACAACTGTGAAGTGACTTAACTAGTGTCAACAGAGCAAAAATCTAAGATAGTTCCAGAGACTTACAATGAAAAAAGGATATCCACCTCTGTAGAAGAAGCAGATGGAGTCCCAGTGAAGACTGAACCATACCATTTTCATTTTATTTCCCCCCCCCATGCTTTTTTCTCTAGTGTAAGCCATATGGGTCTTGTTTTACAACATAACAAACAGGGAAATGTGTTTATTATATGTACAACCTATACCATATTACCTGGCTTCTTGGGGAGAGGGGAGAGTTAGGAGGAGGGAGAAAATATGGATTGCAAAATGTCAGAAAATAATTAAAGTGTGTGTGTGTGTGTGTGTGTGTGTGTGTGTGTGTGTGTGTGTGTGTGTAATCTGGAAAAATTTTAAATTGTAAAAAAGGAGAGGAATGTGCTGTAGAGTAGAAGAAATCTGCCATGTGATACTTATCATTAATATGTGAGTAGAGGAAAAGAATTGTATGCTCAGGAAAGGAAATGTTTTGACCATGCAGTAAATGGGAAAGATTTGAGATTATCTGAATAATGCACTGATACAGAATGATTATTAAAAGACTCAGAGGAAATGCTTTATGGATTTAAGTGGATTGTCTTTATAATAATTGTGTAAAGATAAGCATAAGAATGACATAAAAAATAAGCAAAGGCTTAGATGGACTGGACGATATTTTGGTAGAGGGAACGAACGTACCATAGTAAATATTGTGCTGGGCCTAGTATTGATAGGAGCTGAATTCAGATCCCATCTCTGTTCCTCATAAGCTGTGTGATTATAGAAAAGCCACTGACTATGCTGACCCTCTGTTTTCTCATTCTTAAAGCAAAAATAACTTGTATTACATATTAAATAATATATAATATGAGCTTTAAGCATCTTTAAAAGAACTATATAAATATAAGTAATTTCCTTGATTACAAGAACTCTGTGCCTTTGCATTGACAGCTTCCCAAGGCTTTCTCTACTTGCCTTAAACTTTTAGAATCCCTATTTTCCTTCAAAGCTTAGCTCAAATGCTAATTTCTCCAGGATGCATTCCCTACTTCACTCACTTGTAGAACCTTCTACTCTAAGGATTGCCTTCTACAAATTCAGTATGCACCTTCTGTGTACTTAAATATGTACATATTATCTCCTGCAAGAAAATGAAAGCTCATTGAGGGCAGAGGCTTTTTTTCTCTTTTTTTATGCCTACCTCTTGGCATAGCACATTGCAACTATTTAATGTTTAATAAATAAATATTTGTTGGTTAGTAGGTTGGTTAGCTTCATATATCTATCTACTTAATTATGGATAAATTAATAAATTAATTTATTTTATAGATTATTTATATTGCAATCACAATGTAATATAAATAATCTATAAAATAATATAATATAAAATAAATTTGTTTTTTATAAAAAAGAACTATTTTCAATTGCCTACTGATGTGCCAAGCACTGTACTAAGGAATACCACTACTAGATTTATTTTTTATGATGATGAGAAAAAAAGAAAAGAACCTTTATATTCTAAAATATTTAGAGCAGCTCTCTTTATTATGGCAAAGAACTAGAAATTGAGGGGATGCCCTTCAATTGGTGGATAGCTAAAAAGTTACGTTATATGATTGTGATGGAATTCTACTGAACCTTAAAAAATGGAGAGCAGGTGAATTGGAAAAAAAAGAACAATGGAAAGATCTCCATGAAATTATAAAGAATGAAATAAGCAGAATCAAGAGATTATTATATACAAAAGAAATATCATTTAAAAATGACCTGTGCATGTCTGCCTCCAGAGAAAATATTGATAAATGGAAATAAGCAAGATGTAGTTTTATATATACACATATCTTTTTTTCAGATGATGCCTTCTCTAATGCAGGGTGGAAAGGGAATGATGCTGTTACCTGGAATTTTAAATATAATAATAGTTTATTGTGTTGTTATTATTAATTAATAAATATATTCTTTTCAATTAATTTAATTTGTAATTAATTAATTAGAGTTATTGATTAATTTTAAACAAAAATACATATCTTGCTTTTAAGAAGCTCTCAATTTAATTGTGAGGGACATCACATGTAAGAAAATTAATCTGGAGGGCAGATGGAAAGTTCCAGAATGTAGCAGCCACAGGTCCTTAGGTTATATAAGTAGGTATGACTCTATGGGATTGATGCAAAACTGGAAGATGCAGAATCAGGTCAGATGGTAAAACCCTGAGGACTTTAGAAGAATCTAAATTAGATAATAAGGTCTGGTGGTTATTCAAGTCATCAGAAAGAATAGAGTTGTAGACTCATCTTATCCAAGTCATATAAACAGTCAAACAGCAAGAAGTGAGAGTACCCCAAGTGGTGGTTACTATGTGTAGGGGTTCAAAATGCATTCTGGAATGGCTTAGAATCCAGGAGATAAGAAGGAAGGTATCAAAGTCCTTTGTTTGATTGCCCTGCAGGTTTCTCCCTAGATGGTTGCTCACTTTGCATATCCTATTCTATACCTTGCTCGAATTACATGAACTTCCAAATTTAAAAGAGTGGTAAAAATAAGTGTTGATAGTATAATCAGAAATTTCTAAACTAAAAAGGAATCAAATATTTAGTCAGAACTGTTCATTCTTCATTCTAAGATACTTTAAATAAAAATAATTCTTATCTTTGGCTAAGGAATCTTATTAATCAAAAGGATATCTAGAACTATAACATTTTTATCACTTTGCATAATTTCTTCCACATTTTAAAATATTATGTTATACAGAACAGTTAGCATATTTTAATACCATTTTCACTTAAACAAATTTAAAACACTGTCCTCTAAAAGAAATTTCTTCATTAATATTGTTAGAAAAGATATTTCTCCTTTAATGACTCAATGATTATCTTTATTTCCACAAAAATATGCTAGAATTATTTGTTTGGTAGAAAAGATAACACACCCTATTCTGCTTACTGATTCATCTAAAACAGTGATTCCCAAAGTGGGCACCACTGCCCCCTGGTGGGTGCTGCAGCAATCCAGGATGGTGGTGATGGCCAGAGGTGCATTTATCTTTCCTATTAATTGCTATTAAATTTTTAAAAAAATTAATTTCCAGGGGAGCTAAGTAATATTTTTTTCTGGAAAGGGGTCAGTAAGCCAAAAAAGTTTGGAAACCACTGGTCTAAAACATGTGCTTATTTGTTTAATTTCCAAATCTCCAAAATAGATCTTTAAGTGATATTGTTTAATTCAAACTCTTCTCTTTCTATTTTCTTTTTCTTTATTTTCTTCTTCTCACTTCCTTTCATTGCTTGTTTCTTTCTTCTTCCTCTCTTCTTTTTTTCTGCCTTCTATGTGTAAACAGATGTAGCCTAAAATCACATGGCTTAGAGAGTGGCAGCACCAGGATTAGAACATAGTAAAGCTCATTCCTAGTTTTTCTTATACCACAATGTCCTGTGAAATACACAATTTAAGGAAATGAGTAAATTAGAGATGCCAATAATAACTTATCCTTTTATTTGAGTCATCATCCATATCTTAATCAAATCTATAACTTTTCTCATCTGTAAAGTAGAAATAAAATTCTCATCCCATATCAACTTACAGACAAGTCGTAATAGTATTAAAATTCTGAATATAAAAGACTTTTAAAGTATTTTTTAAATTGTAAAGGGAATATAGCAATTTAACTTATAATACTGTATGTATAATATCTGAGCAAATAAAGGAATTCAATTATATAAATCTTAATTTCAAAACTTTGAATGAACCTTGCCTAGTTTATCATAAAATACAGTGTCAGCTCCTCCAGAGCAGCTGTGCTCTCTTAATAGTGAGTTGTTTGCTCTTGTTTTTTTCCCTCAATGTCCTCAATGTTTTAATGAGAGCATATGCTGAAGTCTTTTAATCTTAATCTTTTAGAGAAAATAAGGTGCTATTTTACCATAAAGGCCACTGCATTTCCAATACATTTGGATCCATTATTCTTTGAAACATTTCACTAGTCAGTTCCTTTTAAGGAGAATTTCCCACCTTTTAAACTTCACTTTAGAGGTGAGTAAGAGACACATCCTCGGAAAAAGTGAACAGTTAATTTAAAGGAAGCCAAAATACTTATGTGGGCAGAAAAGAGACCAATATTTAATGACAACTTCAGAGAATGTTAATGTGTCTATATTTTTTTTGTGGTCATAGAACCTCAAGGGCTAGTTTATAGATATTAATGTATTGAAAAAAACTATAATTCACTTTTTGGCTAGCTGTTATGGTCAAGAATTGCAGATGTAGTAATTAGTAATGAGTATCCAAATTCCAAAAGTGTTATCATGAGGCAAAGGCCTTAAGGGCATTGTTTCCTATATTGAAGAGAGGAAATTAGGACAAGAGAATTAAGCATCTTTTCTGTATAGAATTGTTCACAACTGTGAAAATCATGTTGTTATTTCTTCATTGTTTTTAAATCAGCAGTTTATAACAAGATCACATATTATGTAGGAACAGAGTTTATCTGTTTATTGAAAGTTCTAAGTTTATATCTATTTCCTAATTAAATCTAGAGTGCTTTAATAGGTTATATATAAATATTCTATGGAATTTTTGTTCACTTCATATTTTTTTCTCCAAGGCTTCAATTGCAAGAATTTACATCAACTTTTTTTCTTTCTCTTTAGTTTTTAAGACTCACAGGTGAGAAAAAAATGAAAGCACACATTAGCATATAATTATTTTTCTTATATTTTAAACTATAAAATTGAAAATATAATCTATTCACTTTCACTAGCATTTTTATGCATTTTAAAAGAATATTACAACATAGAACAAGATTTAGACATGTAAAGCTGTTTCTGTACAAGTTTATTACTATTTTAAGCATATTTCTAGTGAACAACTTGGTTCAAAAGACCTAGGTTTCATCTGTGGTTCTTCACAGATGTAGATCAAAACCTCCTAACACCCTGAAAGATGACTGTGAATTATTACTGTGGGGAAACAAAAACACTTATTACACAATCTTTTGTACTAACCATTTTTAATTTATCTATCTTGGTCCTCAGATACCTAGAACAGAATCCAAACCTGCTAGGGATCATATTTTACCATCAAGATATTGATAATTCTTTAACTTCTATTCCACAATAAGGTATCTCATCGTCATTTTGTGGAAGCCAACTGTTATCATCACTTTCAATTTACTGTTTTACCTTGCTGATATTTATTACTTTTTAAAACCCTTATCTTCCATCTTAGTAGGTAGGCATAATCTGGATATATGTAGATGTAGATTTAGATATATAGATATATATGTTTACTATTACACACACATACACACACACACATTTAATTGCAGAATGGCCTCATGTCAAAACTTTGTGCTCTTGAAATTTGTCAAGGAAGATGGAGTTGCTTCACTTACTTAAGTCTTCTAGTTCTTGTACCAGTCCTTCTAATTAGTTTTTCTTTATTTGGAGAAAACGATTTCCATTTATGTGGTTTTCTCCATTCCCAATGACTTGATCTTTAAGGCATAAAACTATGATTTCTCCCCAACTTTTCAAAAAGTTATTCATACTACTCTACATAATACCATATGCTGATCTCTTTCCAAACAGGTGAGAATTTGGCAAAGATTTTTACTGAATTCTCCAAGTACTCTCCATCTCAATGAGTCCTTAGTGATGAGATTTACAGTTTCTTTACTAAGTTCTGCAAGCTTTCAATGATTTAGTAAACCATTACAATTCTCTGGCACAAAGTGTTTTCTTAAGCAGGATGGGCCCATTTAATATGATGGAAGAGAACTAGACAATTTTAAAGAAATCAGTCAGCAAGCATTTATATTAAGCATCTACTATGTGCCAGAAACTGTGTTTGGAGTTAGGTATACCAATAAAAAGAATGAAATATTTTTTTCTCATAGAGCCTTTTTTCCCCAATTACATGTTTACATATCTATTCATATGTATTCACTTTCTGTTATTTCCCAATCTATACTCTCTCTCCCTCCCCTAAAAGACTGGCAATATAATACAGGTTGTACATATATTATTATATAATGCTTATCTCTATGTTCATCATGTTGTGAAAGAAAAGGAACTTACAATCTAATGGGGGATACAAACAGATTTATGTATTTTTTCACATACTTTGAGGGTCTAAATCAGTTATTCAATAATCATTTTTAGGCACTCTCCATGTGCTGTGCCTATCAGTAAGCACTGGAGATACAAAGAAAAACAAAATGAACGTTCATGATTTCAAGAAGTGCGAAATCTAATCAGGGAACAAGCAAATAACTAGATATAAATGACCTATTAACAAGAAAAATTAGAAATAAGGAAGGCAGAAGCTATTAAGAAGAAAAATAGAAATAAAGAAGGCAGAAACATTAAGCAGAATCAAGGTATTTTTAAAAATACTGTGGGCTATTTCTAATACTCCAAAATTGAGGGGGAATAAGCAATTATAATAAAATAAAGGGGGAAAGAATCCTAGAGAGCTTCAGATCTGAATTAGTGATTATAGTTTCCATAGCAATGAAATGATAGATGATTTAATATATCAAATTACTGTGATAATCATGAATTTCTAGCCTGTTAATCTGAAACTAAAAAGCCTAAACTTTTAGTTGAAAATATGCTTTGGAGATAGATACAAGTCTATTAAAAAAAAGATGTAACTCTCTCTCTCTACCTCCTAACACTGTGTTCTCAAACATCTATCCATCCATTCTTGCTACGTGTGTGGAA
Source organism: Gracilinanus agilis (assembly GCF_016433145.1). Classification (NCBI taxonomy): domain Eukaryota; kingdom Metazoa; phylum Chordata; class Mammalia; order Didelphimorphia; family Didelphidae; genus Gracilinanus; species Gracilinanus agilis. The sequence goes on along the minus strand of NC_058131.1, from coordinate 188,084,805 downwards.
TAGAGAGCATAACATATAATGTGATTCTACTGGAGCAAAATCACAGTTCTTAAGTTTTGCTTCAGTTCAATCCTTAAACATCAGTCAGAGAAATGTAGAGGTCTGGAGCATGCTAATTCTATGTAGACATCCTCTTTCTCTACTCTGGTCTTTAACCTTGCCCAAGCAGTGAGCTCAGATCGAGCTGAATATATGGAAGGAGTTGTAAGGGGGAACACTGCCAATGTGCAGTATTCATAAAAGAGTTGAATAAAACATTGTCCTATTTTTAGTTCTCAAAACAGATTTAGGATTTGTTAACAAATACTTAAATCAGAGGAATTAGCTTGAAATGAGAAGAAATTAAAGAATAACAAAAGAAGAACATGTTTAGATTTATATAATGACTTTCTGCATGACTGCTACAGAGCTTACACCTGTAGTCACAAATTATTTTTATAAGCAACAATCTCCCATTGTAGGAGGAGCTGTCAATCTGGTAGTTATATATGGAGTTAAGCATAGCATTAGTTAGCTTTTTAAAGAAATATTGCTGGTTATTCATCATATCACCTCCCTGCTGAATAACTTATTCAGAAATGAGGTATGTTGTCTGATAGCTGTTCTAAATCCAAATCCTACAGATTTTCATTTTTCAAAATAAAATATCTTCTTTTCATAATCTAAATTTTCACAATGTGTCCCCAATTCTCCCCCCTCTATAGTGCAAAAATTTTAATCAAGACTCAAATAAAAACAGAATGCTGTTCAACAATGTCAAACCAATATAAAATAGTCAAATATATGTAACATTTCACACAAAGAGTATACAAGGCTATAAATAGAAGAAAGTGATGTTTTCCCATATCTCTTTTCACAGATAACTTTGAATATTATAATTTCAAAGCATTCATTTTCAATCATGATTGTTCTTTACATTTATAGTTGTACATATTATTTTCCTGGTTCTGATGACTTCACGAGACTTGGGAATCTTATTCCACTTTGCATCGGTTTCTTTTCCATCCATGTTTACTCTGTAATCATCTCAATTGTTGTTTTTTTTTCGCACAACATTTTCTGTTATGTTAATATGTCACATTTTATTTAAACATCCTTCTTAGGGATAGCCACTTAATGAAATCCAAAAAAGCAAGCTAATTGTGAAGAACAAGAATTTAGGAGAGAGACTAATAATAGATATAGAAATCCAGGAAACATTTTTATATAGGTTATAATTGAACTCATGGGAGCTGATGTGATCACCAAGAAATAGTACAAAGAGAAAGATAAGAGGAAATAGGAGTGAATCTTTAGGATTCTCTATAGTTAGTAGGCGTGACTAGGGTGAAAATAAAGCAGAGTGAGGAGGGAAAAAAAGGAGGACCAGGAGAGAATAATGTAACAAGGAAATAGAGAAGAGATGGAATCCAACAGGAGAAGGTGACCAACAATGTCATATGCTACAGAGACTTAAAAAAAGAATTATTCATTGTCATTGAGAAGAGGCCAATTGATTTGTCAGTTAAAAGACCATTGTTAAATTTGGAAAGAAAAATATTCAGTTGAATGATAAGTTTGGAAACCAGACTGCAGTCATTTTAGGATAGAGTGCTAGGAAAGGAAGTTGGAAGTGGAGGAATTTAATAGAGATAGCTTTTACAATTAATTTAAACAAGAAGAGAAGAGAAAAAGGAATATAACAGGGATCCCACATCTTTGAGGGAAACATTCTACTGTTTCAGATGGCAGAAATCATGACTATAAGAGAACACCTGCTGACCTCCATTATATGTCATCCTTTTACTCATTCTGGCCCCTTGGCTGGCACTTAGGGGCCTCCTCCTAATCACCTCCTACAAATAAACTTTTTTTTAAAAAAAAGTGAAAGTGGAATCAGAAGAAATTTCCACAGAAGGCAGATTGCTGTCCATGTGGACTTCCAGTGTACCCTAAGCATATCTCCAGTTCTTCAGCTTGACAATGGATAACTGAAACCATAGAAAGTGAAAATGTGGAGAATGGGGACACCTATTATATATCTAGAATGCATATTCAAATCAAGTGAAGCACTTTTTTGGGGGTCATTTGTTTTAAGGATAATCAACTGAATAACCCTGAAATTATAGTGTTAAAGCTGGGGGGCAAAGTTGATATCACTAAATATGATTTTATTTTAAGGATGAGAAGAGTTTGATTGATTCCCAGCACTATCATCTAGGGGAGCAACCACTATGGAGATAAGTCCTATTATCTTCTCAACTTAAAAGACAAGCAAACAAGCAAACAAAGAAAAAACAACCACCAACAACCAATCCCTGCAAGGATATAAGGGAGCCAACCTCAGTGAAACAACAATGATCCTGAAAGGAAAGATAGGAATTGGTAATGTCAGTCAGGCAATTGACAAACCAGTGTCATTATCAACATAATTACTTTCCTATAGACCATAGTGTAAACAGCTCAACAACCTATATCTAATTGTCCTGGAAAGAGATAACACCCCTAAGCTATGGCTTTTGTTTCTAGAACACACAGAAACCACCATCTTTTAGAATAATTACTAAAGAAACCTGGTTCAGCAGTGGACTCAACCATTGCTATAATACCACTCCCTTGTACTCCAAACTTCCTCAATAAATATAACTTCATTATATTATTATTATATTATATTTTATTATGAATATATATATATAAACAAATGAAAGTTCTCACTTTAAAGTTCTTGACATTTTCAGCTCAACTTCAAAAATATAAATGTATTTGTCAGTATTGCAAAATGTAGTTACTTGGTTCTGCAACCTAAGGACCACTGAGTCTTTCTGTCTGTCCTAAAAGTGAACCCTCCTATGAGTAATATCTCCCCTTAAGAGCTTCTTGAAAACAGTAGCTACCTCTTTGCATTTTCAGGGCTTAGTACAGTCCTGGGCATATAGTAAGCTCACTTTAAACTTAATTACCTGTTCTTTCACTAATTCAGAGACTAAGTACAAAAGAAAGAGAGCATCTTGACAGAAGTCACATATAAAATGAACTCAATCCAGATTTCCAAAAATGTCACACACAAAATGCTTTCCAAAGTCACACACAAAATGATTTCCAGTCCAGAAAGCCTCCACTGCTACTTTACAATAAATAAATGACAAATTCTCTGTGGGGAGTTGCCATTTTCTGCAAACTGATTTTCCCTAGATTTTTTTTCTACATGTCCCAGGAATATTTTCTTTGATCCATATGTGCCCCAGAATTAATCAGGGAAGTACATGCTAAGTCAGGAAGAAAAGCAGAAAAGAATAATGTCTAGCTCATTTCTCTGCCTTAACCATCTCTGCAAGTATCAAAGAATAAGTTGATGAAGCTGTTGATTCTTAGGAGAAGTGTTTTAGTCCTTGACTTGAAGGAGTCCTTCTGCTTTCATCTCCTTAATAAGATGTCATTTTCCATAATTGTGTGATATCAACAGATGGTACAAGTCACGAAATTGAAAGGAGAATACTTCTTGTTCTTGGTTGATATTATGGGGCCATAAGCCCTGGAACATTTTATAATTGTGTATATGAGTATCTATAATATCTGTATATTATATATATACATGAACATGCGTATTCATGCATCTATATATGCATAGTACATATGCATTGTGGATATATGTATATGTGTGTATATAGCTTCCCAGAGTGTCCTATGCGCTCTTAGATATTATATTATATACAGATATGAATCCATAAACATATGTAAAATACATATGTGTAGAGATGTGTATACATGTATATATGGATACATCAATTCTGCTAGACTATCTGATAGTCTTTTACTTTGCTTTACCACTCAAGCTATTATCTGTCCTTTATTAATAAAAATCATATAAATGACAGCATTATAAGCATGTATATCTCAAGACTCAAACATGCCACTTCAGTTTTCACCCCACAAATGTTAAAAAACTAATTAAAGGTTTTCACCCACCTAATTAAAGTGAAGATGAGTGAATTTAATAAGCCAAAGGTATCTTCCTGGTGAATCTCTAATAAACTTTCACAGAGCATACTTAAAAAGGGGGTGAGGAGGGGATAAGAAAATTAAAAAAAACCTACATTTCAAGGATCTCTATCTACACTGAGCATATTAAGTTTCAGCCCAGGAATATTCCTATAACTCACTTAAAAACTCTTGTAAAGAATGAAGATTCTGACAATTTAAATACTGCAGTAATACTTTTATTTTTTACAAGGTTCATCATGTTACCTATGTGAATCAACAGTTCTGATTCTAAATTAGCACGGAGTCTTAATGAATAAATGATCTGATTAGATTTATCAACTTAATAAATAGATGATATTTTTGTCCCTAATTATTGTATAGTTAAAACAGGAGCAAAGTATGCAGGTCTTTAAAAATTATACACATACACAGATATATTCCTTGCTTTTGACATCACTCTAAAAAATAGTGACCACTAACCAAAGGAAATAGATAATTTATTGACTTTTCATTCTAGAAATGGATGTTTAAATTACATAAATGGAGCCATTAAGCTCTTCTTATATTTAATGATTATATGCTAAGAAACTGGTGGAATTTTAACAAATTAAAAACAAATAATCTGTAATTTGTCAGTCAAAATGCTGAAGGGATACCACCTGTACTCCCCTTTCTGACTCTAGGAATACCATTCATATAAATGCTGTGATTGCTTCTGAAAGGGGAATGGCAACATATTTTCCTATGGCTATCCTTATAATTACTGTGAATCTGTAGACAAAATTTCCCATCCCTGACTACCACTCACTTTTACAAGTTATCCATACTCATTATAATACAAATCTCTTGAGAATGGGATTATTTGATTTTTTTTATCCACTAAACCTAGCACAGATCCTGGGATATAATAAATAGTTAATAAATATTTGTCACTTATGAATCTATAATTAATGTCTTTATTGCGCCATTAATTTTTGTAAAGTATTTTCTTTAAAACATTCCCATGAAGTAAAGATATTATTCCACTTTTATAAATGTGGAAACTGAGGGCTTAAGAGGTTAAGTGATTTGTCCCACATGATCTAACTATTTTAATAGAGAGTTTAAATATGCTGATTCCAAATCCAAGATTCAATCCACTCCATAACTCTGCCTTTGTTTTATTTAATTCTTATAAAACTAATTACAAGGACATTGAAAAAGTAACAGATAAATAAGTGATAATATAGTCTATCCCTGAAGCATTCTATCTCCCTTGCCCTCATTTTATTCAACTGTAAAATAATATGGTTAAAAATGATCAGTGTTTCTTAACCTGAGGTTTGTGAAGTGTTAAAATATTTTTAAATATACTGCATATATAAGCAGTTTTCTTTGCAATTGTGTGTATGTATGTGTGTATGGATTCTTCTGAGAATGGGTTCATAGCCTTCACCAGACTGCTCAAGATATCCCTGATATTAAAAAGGCAACAAAAAAAATGCGGACTCCATTATGTCTCCAGTTCCTTATTCATCCAGAATTTTGATCCTACTAAACTACTACTATATGAGAAGAGATCTGAGCAGTATACTCTTTAAAATAGGCACTTTTTAATTAGAGGGCATTGAAATAATACTAAAATTCACTTAGAATATTTTCATTACATAATTTAAGAGAATAAAAGATATTTTTTCTTTTGTATAAGGAAGTTGACAATTTGTGAGCAACCTAAACCATGGTGATTCATGGTTTAGCAAAAGGTTAAACCAAGACCTCCAATCCCCCAAATTTGATCCGAATTGTTAGAAGGTCTCAGAATTCAGTCCCTGAATATAGCATGCACTTAAAATTCAGCTAGGTAACAAAAGCTTGCAAGGACAATGTTCCATATGTGTTCTGGAGCTAACATAATGCCCTATGTTATTTCAGACTTATGAGTTTCAGTTGTATTACTATCTAAAAAAAGCTTGGCAATTCTGGCAAATCTTAATTGAGGTTCATTTTGGAAGATTGCTTTTTCCTGGCCCACATCCCCTCTTACTACTCTTCTGCCCTCCATTCCCACCCCATTCCCAGCACCCTGCTCATCTGTTCTTATTATTCAAATCATCTATTTTCTCCATCTTCTCTAACACTACTGGACAATAAAAATCTCATTAGAATTCTTCTGTGGAAAATAGGCTTTCCCTTCATCATAGAGCTGGCAGAGAACTTAGGGATCTTCTAGTAGTTAAAACCCCTCCTTTTATAATGAAAAACAAACAGATCTAATGTCCAGAGAGGTTGATCAACTAAAGTAAGGTTATACAGGTATATAGAAGTATCAGCACCAAGACCTCTGACTCCAAAATTAGTATTCTTTCTGCTGCATCTTTGACAACCACAAATTCTGATCTCAGGAATGAGCTTGTATCCTACATATGTCATTATTAGCTCTGTGGTCAGACTTAACCAATATATATGCACACACATACATACATCTACATCTCTTTCATTTCCTTTCATTAAAATTCTTCCAGCAAAAGACATTCCATATTTTCAGACTCTCAGATCTTAACTCTAATCTGTTTTGCACCCCATTGATTTTAGCTTTAACATTGGGGTTGTTTGATTTAATTACTCTGACTGTAGGTTTATTGTAATGAGGTAAAATTGGGGACCAGTGATTTTCAGAACATTAGGCCTTGCTGCATTAATCTCAGTCCTCATTTGCAATGTGCCACTTGGATGTCACCCAACTGCCAGCTTTCAGTTCTCTCAGCTTTAAACTTAATACTTTCATTTCAAAAAATAACTTCCTCTCAATTTTCTCAGGTATTAACTTCTATAATTATCTTGTTAGGCTTATTTTTGGAAAGTTAAAAAGTCCAAATTTTAATAGAGATAGTATGTAAATCCCACCTATTATAAACAGAAGAAAATATTGTAGTCTTTAGCATGGTGAAATTCCTGCCTTTTCAGTATAAAATCTCCAACTATGGTTTCAACCAAAACAAAATTATAATATATAATAGAATAAAGATGCAACCAAAAATGTCCTACTCTGAAGGCTATTTGGAATTTGGAAAATAACAACCATTTTCCAAGAGTCATATAAGATAAAGTTTCTATAGCTCATGCAAAGATCCAAACAATTTGATATTTTGGAAGTATTCTATATAGTGGTAACAGATCAGTGCCCAAGTATTTAAATCATAGCTTATGAAATATACATGTCCACTTCAGAATTTTTTTCTCAGACTGAAAATTCTATTTGAATTAAGTGAATTTGCAATTTGAATGTTATCCACTCTTTCATGTTATATCTAATCATTTGGTTAAAATCATAAAGTATCTTCTTCACTCCATAGTATGAAAAGGCATCAATCAAAGATGATGTTTAGTTGTTTCACTCATGTCCAGCTCTTTGCTTACCCTATTTGGGGTTTTCTTGGCAAAGGTAACCGAGTGATTTGCCATTTCCCTCTCCAGCTCAGTTTACAGATGAAGAAACTGAAACAAACTGTGTTAGACGAATGTCCCAAGGTCATAGTTATTAAATGTCGGAGGTCAGATTTGACCTCAGGAAGATGAGTCTTCCAGACTCTGGGCCAGCACTACATTCACTGCTCTCAACTACAAAGCAACAAAAATGAAATGCCCTAAGTGTCAATGATTTTTTCATCTCTTCCAATAAGTACATTTCCTCAACAGTCTTCTTTCTTATCCCTAAAAGTAAGAGAGTAGGTATGTTTCACTGACATGCAATTAACAAATCAATAATAAGATCTGGTTTTATTATGATGGAAAGGCATCATGTGATTGGAAGGCCAAATCTAAAGAGCATAAAATAAACAAAGGAATACAGAGATGAATATTCTTGATATATGAGAGAATATATATGTAAAGCTCTTTGTAAAACCTGAAAGTCCTTCATAAAATTCAGCTAGTATTGTTATTTTTATTAAAACATCTATTGTACTGTGGTATGAAGATAAGATAAAATATTCCGAGTATTCAATAATATATGAAAAACATGTGTTTCTTTTGTGCAAAGAACTGAAAGTAAAAGATGATGGTCAGAATTTCAAAACCACATCATTTTTGTGTAATTGAATCTGACAAAACACCTAAGCCAGTTAAATTGGAGATCCAGAGTGAAGTTGAATTCTGAATTGTTTCAGGATACATCTTTATTTAGGTATAAAACAGAAAAAAATAATATCAGTATTGCATTTTGTAATAATAATATGCTACAGTGAATTTATAAAATGTTGATAAACTGGTGATTTTTCTCTGAGGATATATAAAATTAATGTCATTGCTACTTACTTTGTTATAAAGTGATAAATACTAACAATCTACCAGATTTTGTTGTTATTTTATGAACCTTTAAAATAGAAGGCTAAAAAGTTTAATTTAATATGCACAATCATTTTGGAGGAGGGCCTTCCTCTAATCCCTTTATTTCTTTCCTTTGGCCATTAATCTCCTTTTCAATATCATGTCAAGTACTTGTAACTAAACCTCACCCATTAAAACTGTTCTCAATTATTATAGTAAAAGCCTCAAAAACTATTGCAGGTTAGTTAAGAATGCCCTGCTCTGACTCAACACATCATAGTTCTCTTTAATCAAACCAACTTTCTCTCTATTCTCTCATGTCTCCCTTTTAGTGCTGCTACAAATATTTCCTTCCACAATTTGCACTACATTTGTTGGCCTTTGGATAATCTGTTATTATTTAAGGCTGTGTTTTTTGTTTTTTTAATTAAGGTCTTCCTTCTCTGTCCTCTTGCCCTCAAAATAATCATAATCACATACCCTTTATATCACTGGATCAAAGATAATTCCATTGGTCCCATCTTGAACAAGTGAAGCAGGGAAATTTTCCTAGGATATCTAAAACCGTGTGCAAAATCTGGCAGGTTGGAGTATAAGGCAGAGACTAACGGTAAATATGCCATGGACTTTAGTCTAACAGGTTCCATAAATTTCATGTAGGCCAATCCTCTCTTCTTTGAACAGATGAGGACACTGAAGGATGAGAGGATATGTGACTTGCCTAAGGACACAAAAATCATAATGAGTGATGAGGGTCAGGAGTTGAATCCATGTCCTCTGACCCCAAATTCAGAATATCTTCCCCACTGGATCTTCAGAATGAGAATCTTCTCATAAATTTCCTTGGAATCCTGAAATCACATTGGTCTAAAATGAAGGTAATGTCCAAGACTGCCCTCTGGTGAGGGCCTTGACACTGTAGAATTTAAAAATCCCACTCAAGAGGTTAAAAAAAGTTTATTTGTCTTAGAATTTTGTTTTCAATCTGGGGCAAAAATAATTGGGTATGTGATCCAGCAGAAAGGAGAGTATAACCATAGGTAAAATCATGCCAGGAGAGGAGGCCATCTGGCTATTACCAACACAGATTGGGGGTAAAGTCAGATTCAGGAGAAGGGCACCATATTGACAGTTCCTTAGGCAAGTTTCTTGTGGTTTGTTGTGATGCCAAACAGAAGAGAAGTACAAGGTAAGATTCCTGGGACAATATTTACCACACAGAGGAAGCAATTCCTCAATCCCCTACCCCATCCATTACAACAACCTGAGATAAAGTAGCATTTCCCTTAGACCAGTTACAACTGTTTTCTCTGGCTTAGGAAGACAATACATATTGCTGAATATACCTACATTAAATGCTTTCAAAGGAAACTTAAGAGTTTAATTTTCTACTCTTCACCTTAATATGTGTCAGTCTCTATAAGAAGCAAGGCAATAAGTGATAGTAAGGGGAAAAGACTGCAAGTTTTTGAAGAAAAAAATAGTATAGTTTAGAAGACAATTTTTTTCAGAGAAAATTCATTTAGAATTTATTAACTTCCAGGCCAGCTCTAAATATTGCTTCCATAAATCTGCCCCTTTCAATGTCCCATCTCAACTAAAAGTTTGTCTCTGAGGCCCTGTGCTCTGTCAGGTGCACTGACTCCCAGAAGCTGGACTTAATGTGACTTCTCTACTAGCTCCATACCATGTATGCCTCTGCTGACCAAAGGCAGCTTTGCTTGTGTGAGAAACTCCCTCACTTAGATTTAAAAAATAACAATAAGTACATAGTAAATACTCAATGCATAACAACCATTTAGTAAGCAGTACTACTGAAATAAACACTTAGTACGTGCCTTTTCATTCATTCATATCTCTGAAATCCTATTGTGATTTGGTTTGTAATATTTTATAGTAGATATTGGAATATATACATATATGCATGTTTATAGGTATACATACATATATAAGTAAATATGTCTGTACATATATGTGTATTTATGAGGGCTGTTTAAAATCCTTGCTCTGAAAAGAAAAAAAACTCTGGGAAAATATAAAAATGCTATATAATTTTTAAAATGTATTTGTAAATTTGAATGTGACCAATAAAATAAATATACCTACCTTCTACAACTGATCAGCTAGCTATCTGACCCAATAGCTCAACTCTCAGGCTTTCTCCTAACTAAATAAGCAATAGATCAACAATAAGTTCTTATATTTATTCATTGTATGAGGCCCTGGGAAGAAAAATACCAAGTATGAGATAATTTATCCTTTCAAGGAGTTTACATTCTACCTGTCAAATATCTTTCTAGATGCATCTAACTTACTTGGAAGAATGTGAAGAAGACATTTGATAAGACTTAAAGTTCCAAATATTGTCCATGACTGCTATGCATTTGTATTAACCATTTTTAGAAAGAAATGTGATACTTGTCTTTTCTTCTAAAATGGCACACTATGTTGGTAGGGTAGCATAGATTTTTTTATTAAATTTTAGATTCAAATGCATTGTCTGTAAGCAAAATAAATGATCTCAAGATCTCTAAATATAAATATTGGACTCATAAGTCCTATGCTAGGTACCTGCTCAAAAATGGAAAATAAAAGAATAAAAAAGAACAAACTTTGAAAAATTAATCATCAAGAATCATAATGTCTTTTACAATTTATCTTAATTAATCTCTGAACCTCAGCAAGTACTTTATTATTTTAGTATAGATCATTTTGTATTCGTTAGAATCAAGCACATCCCAAAAGCTAGCCAGTTCATGACAGTTTTTGCCAATGACTCAACATTTAAACCTTGATGCAAAAATGCATAGCTACCTTGTACTTAAGAGCCAAAGTTTTCCATTTATTTTAACAAAATTGTGTATTGATCATAATATATTTGTGTTTTTTGCTCATTTCTACAAAGTGCCCACTTTCTGAATGTTTCATCTAACCATTCAAAAGACATTATTTAAAAAGTTGTCCTAGTATTATTAGGTACCTCTCATCACAATTAGATATTTCTGAAACCTATTCAAATCATTTGCAATATACTTTTGGATAAGGAAATTACCATTGTGTCATCAAATAAATAAATTCCTGGCCCCAGTCTAAAGCAGGGAAATGGGGGAAAGGCTAATTTCAAAGAGGACTTTGACAGATAGGTGGCAGTATTCTCCCTGAGTCTTTAGACAGAGTCCAATAATACCTTTTTCTGTCTTGAAACATGGTGACTGTTATTACAGTAAACTTTTAGCATTATAAAGAAGTTGGCTAAGAAGAAAGTTTTACAGTTTGGAATTTTAAAACAGGAATGTAAATATATTCTATCCCCTCAATATGAAAAAATTCAAGACTAATAAATTCTGGCAGTCCACATATAAATTCTTAACTATAGATGTTCAGTTATGTCTATTGAATATAGCAATGGTTGAAGAAATATGTTCTCAAAGGGAAATCAAAATTTCTCTGCTCATTTCACTTCTTTGCAAATAGCACTAAATAATTGGGTGGTTGGTGATTGCACCTAAGTCCCATTGTTATTGGTATAAGAATGCATATAAAGAGAAATTTTACCTGTCTTTATAGTTGATTCATATTAGAGGACAACTGATTTCCGGTGTATTCTTCCATCAAAAATAAGCTGGTGATATGTCTATATTTATATGCATATCTGTTTCTCAACATGTAATTCATCAATGTGGGGAAATTTGGGGGTGGAAATTTCCTCAACTAAGGGAAATCTCAGAAACTCATTTGTATATGGAAATAGGGAGCTGGGTTAAAATCTTAGTCCTCACAGTCACAAACTGTTTGACTCCTGCTCATAAGCAAACTTTCCCTCTTTAAAGTTGTTTCCTCATTTGTAAAAAAGAGATTAATAAGGTTTACAATCGCTTTCTCACAATTATTATGATAGTTTCTTCTCTTCCTTTTTCTGCCTCTTTTGTACCCTCAACCAAGTTCAATGCTTAAAGATCATGAAATGCAGAGCTGGGAGAGGAAATAATATATATAATTTCATTTCCCTGTAATTATATCACTAGATACTCTGATAATGGAGGAACATTGGTAACATGTCACTGATAGATACATATGCAGATTCATAGTATTTAAGGGGAAGTTGGAAAGCCATATATATACTACCTCAAGTTTTTCTGACATTGTCGACAGTAGCCCAACTAGCTATTGGAAACCCACCTCAAGAGGTGGACTTGAAAATCTGCAGGTATAGATGAAAATGTCTAGCCCTCCTAAAGGCTAGAAGGGTAATAATAACAACGAACAACAACTAATAGCATTTATATAGTGCTCTGAGGTTTGTAAAGAACTTTATTATATTTTCTTAATGTATCCTCACAACAACCCTGGGAGGTAGTATACTACTATTATCTGTATTTTACATATGGGAAGCTGAGGATGATAGAGGTAAAATGGCTTGTTCAAGGTTACAGAGCTATGGTTGGATTTGAACTTTGGTCTTTCTGACTCCAGATCTAGCATTCTATCTAATGAGAGAATAACTTTGATAAGTCATATTCAGAGAGATCTTCTTTTAAAAAATGACTCTCCCCATCTTTTTGATTTTCTACTGAATACATTGATTTACCATATCAATATTGACTTTATACAAATGTTTGCTGCTGAACATACACAATACTCTAGCCAAGAGAGATTGCTTTGCACATTTCCCCTTTTCCAAATTTCATTCTGGACTGAAATATCACTCATTTAAGTGCTATGTAATATGGTAATAAGAGAAACAGACAAGAGTAGAGGAGCTATTTAATTTAAAGTAGAAAAAATGGAGTGACATGGTCATTATCTTCAAGTATCTGAAGGACTCTTATATGGGCAGCAGAATAGATATGTTTCCAGGGGCCAAAAATAATGTAGACATTATGCTGGTGGGAGCAGATTTGGGTTAATGTTCCTTCTAATGTTCACATTTTTTAGTGTCTTGAGAAATAATGGTTCTCTGAGGTTGGAAGTATTCAGATAGAGGCTGGATGACTATGCAATATCAAGGGAGTTGTAGACGGAAATTCTGCACTGAGTGGGACACTCACACTGGGCTAAATAACCTCAGGTCCCTGCTATCACTGATAATACATGAATATGCCAATGCATTCTATTTTCTGGATATATGCATCTAAAATACATATAATATATGTATATAGATATACAGATATGCAATCACATCTCTACTTAAATATTTATATAAATGTCTTTTGAAAAATGTTCTCTTAGAAAACATAAAAGTTATTTATCAGCTATGTAAATAAAATATTGATAAGATATCTGTATCATTTGCTAATCAGATATCTTGCTTTATTTTATTTCAAAGATTTAGGAAGGTAAAAATAGTAAGACTAAAACCCAACAACCACAATGAACAGAAAGTAGAATCTTCTACCTACTTCAATTTCAGGGGTAGAAATAAGGGTTTGAAACTGAATCAATTCTTTAAACCTTAAAACTTGCTCATTAAAAATTCTTATAAAATCTTAGTTCAATATCCTATCTCAGTAATAACTGTATATCTTGCAGATAACTGAATAATTCTTTGAGGATTCTGGATCATGCTATGCCTACAGACCATTACTCTGAAGATCCATTAGTTTGCCTTGAACTCTACTTAACCATTTTTCTGTTCTCCATATCAATTTCTGTCTACTCATCTCTGTTTTTTCTATTCTGCCACAATAGTACCTCTTCTTCCTCTTTGTATTTTCATGGTTGTCCTACAACCCACCAGCCCGGAAGTATTTGTTGATCTGAAAGGCTACATGGAATGGTAGGCAGAGATCCATTTAGTGAGTTGGGCAGACCTGAGTTCCATTCCCACTTTTGACATACAATGAGTAGGTGGTTCTAAACAAGTCACTTAATCTTTTAATACTCTGAGAATACTGCTGATCTGCAATGTCAGAGGAAATTCCTCAACTCCATGCCTCATGAAATCAAAAGTGGAAAGAATGTGTTTTATTTATATTCTTTAAAAATAATAAATTTAGATATGTAGGACATTTGGACTATTCATTGGGTAAGAATTTCTGGACATATGGAGGAATAGGGAAATTTGGAAATATTTTGAGTAGTTGCTTGAATTATCTCTAAAGTTTTACCATGCTTTTTAAACACTTCTGATGATATCAAGAAAGAATGCCTCAATTAGGGTCTAATCTATTAAAATTATTTAAAAAGCATGTGAACAACTTAAAAGAAGAATGGCAAAATAATATAATGTTTTAGGTAAGATAAATTTAAGTAGGGACTGCACAAGCAATAAAATAAGGATAAGAAAAGGAAATGTCTATAATGGTTCTGACTATAATTCACTCAACATCACTATTTTACTTTGACATCTAATATTATTGTGCAAATTGCCAGGACTACATAATACATACTCAGATATATATCTATGTATATGCATATATATATATATATATAAATTAGGAAATATAATGAGAATGTAGAGATAATAAAATTAGACCTACATATGTTATATGTATATATACAACATGTACATATATATGTATATTTTAGCTTTTCAAAGGACTTTATATAGTTTTTCATGTGATATTCAGTAGTGCAAACATTAATGTTATCCCCATTTCATAGGTGAAGGAACTAAGACAAAGGAAAAGTGAATGATTTTCCTGGTAATACACAATTGGTAAATGTCTACTTTATTAATTGATTTGTGAAAATGTGCATTAATTCCCTAAGTGATCTTAAATATTATCTTTTGGATTGAATAAAACAGTTACTTCTCCCTTCTTTGTCACTGTCATCTCAGGGGAAATAAAATACTGTGATTAAGAGTCAGAAGGCAAGAGAGAGGGATATTTAGTTTAGGTTTAGCTTTCTTATATTCTCAGAAGGTCTTTCAGGCTTGTTATCACACTGTACTTAGCACTCCAATTAACACTTATGTTGCAACAGTACCAGTATTCCCTTTGCCTTTCCATCTTTTGTCCCTAATCAATTTAGACACATTTTGGGTCTCTGATGAGTATATGGAATTTTCTGTCCACTTGTTCTAGATGTATTGGGGGGAAGTGTAAGAGGAAATGGAGTTAACAGGAGGAAAAGATAAAGATCAAATATAGGAAGACCATTCGATTATTCTTTATTTTATTGAATATGGCAACTCTAGCAAGTTGCTTAGTAAGGATTTGTTGTTGTTATGAGGAATCTAAGATAATCAATTCTCATATTTTTAAGCTTACACCTTGGATATAGGAGCTACTCGTTCATTGTTAGAGGCAGCATGCCTCTGACTTAGAAAAGATGATAGTGGCAGGGTTGAGCAAACTATGGAAGCTTAGACCAGAATCATGGCCAGACATCTGGAACCACTTCTTTGACCTTGCATGAGTGACTTGTAAAGCCTCTATTTGTCAATACAATATAAGATTTAAAATAATAAAGAATGGCCCCAATCTATGCCATAAGGAAACTGTGTCCATTACTATTCAGTAATTGTAAAGCACTCTGCAGATATATAAAGTGCCTTATACATAATAAATGATGCTTGATGCCTATGCTGGCTTTCACAAAGTGGAAAGTTGTTGGAGATCTAAAACTTACATGATGGGATACTTCAGATTCACAAGTGCTTTGTTCCAAGTGTGCCTGAGACCTCAAAAATGTATAGGTTGGCTAAAGGCAGAAAGAAACAGTATTTTTCAAAGGTACTTTAGAATATCCTCAGTATTTCCTCAGAAAAGTTAAATCAATGGATGTTATTTTAATGATAGAAACTATTTTCACAGGAAATAAGAGAAAGATTCTCAGGACTCTAAGATTCCCTCTAGTTTCACAAAGGAAAGAGTAAGTAGTAAAATATGAAGAAAATTCTTATTACAAAGGTTTTTTTTTTCTTAATTCAGCTAATTTGCCATAAAGCACTTTCAGGAGAAAGAGCATCAGTGACTAAAATTCCCAAGAAGAAGTTGTCATAGTTTCAAAAGTGATCCTGAATTACTTAGTCGAATCCATTAGAAATAAAGACTCAATCTCCTCATCTAGAACAGACACTTTTACCGTAACCCCCTACAAAGGTATTGATTTTGTCTGACAGTGTATCCCACTTAGAAAAGAAGTCATATAATTTTCAAGTGAGAAGAGATCGTCATATTCAAGTAGCTCAACCCACTTTGAGAGGATGAAACTTGGGCAGCAGTTCAGAGATGCTAAGTGACTTTCCCAAGATGAAACAAGTAATCAGTGGCAAAGATGAGGAAAGAGCTTATCCTTGCTACCACATCATATATTGACTAACCCCATTTCCCTAAACATACCTATGAACATTTTCAGAAATCCAAACTCAGGTCTAAAAAGCAGATAACATTTAATGAGAACAAATTTGGGGCATTAATAGAAGACAATATATGAAAATCCGTGGGGAATCTAGATGGTGGGGAATGGAATGAGTCAGACAGATATGAGGTAATAGAAATAGGAGAGGCAGCAGACAGGGAGTATTATCTTCCTGAGGAATTCAGTGGTTTCAACTGCTGCACTGTTTAAATAAGGACAGTGACCAAATGTGGTAGTAAAAATTATGGCATTCTTTTGACATCATCAGAAATTGTTTATGTATTTTTACAATAATAAACCAAGATAAGTTGTAAAATACCCATGTATAGACTGAAAAGTAGCCAAAAAGGAGCCAGTATAGGGATTCTTAAGTACAGGATGCTATGAAGTTCAAGACTTTGGCCTCTTACATGGTCAAATGCATCATAAAAGCAAGAGGAATTCTGTCTGCTTAAGGAGAAATGAAAAGTCAAGTGAGAATATACAGTTCAGTTCTTGGATGGCTCCCATGTTTTATGATGGATAAATGTTCTTAAAATGTTTTTAAGGGGGCAGCTGGATACTCAGTGGGTTGAGAGATATGCCTAGAGATTTGAGGTCCTAGGTTCAAATCTGACCTCAGACACTTCCCAGCTGTGTGACTCTGGGCAAGTCACTTGACCCTCATTGCCTATCCTTACTACTCTTCTGCCTTGGAGCCAATGCATAGTAATGACTCCAAGACTGAAGGTAAGGGTTTTAAAATAAATAAATAAAATGTTTTTTAAAATGTCTTTTTAAATGTTTTATTTTTTCCAATTACATGTGAAAAGCACATTTAATATTCCTTTTTTAAAAAAGATTTTGAGTTCTAAATTCTCCCCTTCCCTCATTTCTTTCACTCTATGGTGGATGAATCTTGATCTGTCTATTTCGTGATTATCTGCTTTCCTTCTTGTATAACATAACTCAATTTCCACTCTTAAATGCTGTCTTTAAAAAAAGGTTCAATACTAACACATACTTTCAAAGTAATATATACTGCAAAGCATTGATATACCTATATGTTGGCATATATATGCAGACAAATATAGATATTTAAGGAGATAAAGAGAGAAATGGAGATGGATTTAGGGATCCCTATTTAAATATGCTTTTATAAATGCAGATCAGCACTTTCTCTACAACTTGTAATATTAGAAAAGATCTTGGTGTACTTAGTGGTTAAATGACCTGACCATAATTCCACAATCAGTATAAATTAAAAATTTGCTTGAATCTCAAATTCAATATAAATGTAAGCACAGCATATAAGCACATAACATAGCATAGATATGTATGTATTATATGTAATATTTTGCAAATGCAAGTACAGATATATAATTTCAAATAACAATTGCAATAAAGAGAACATTGCTACTTGAAAATGATAAAACAATTCACATTTCTCTATTTTGTCAATCAAGAACATTTATTGTCTTCTCATTCTAGCATCATTTGCAGTAAAGATATGAAAAACACCATATAAAAACAGCCCATGAACTCAGGGAGATGACATTCTAATTGGTCAACAATATATACAAACATATACAAAATACATACAAAATGAATCCAAGGTAATTTTTGAGAGGTAATGCTCTTCCATTTATTTATTTGTCTATTTCTTTCTTTCTTTCTTTGTTTATTTATTTGCTTATTTCCTTTTTGCTTATTTATTTATTTGTTTGTTTATTTATTTAAATAAGATGTTCTTTTAGCAAGCTGGAAAGATCATGAAAGGCTTCATGGAAGAAGGTGGTGCCTGAGTTGAGTATTGAATGGAAACAGAAATTGAACAGGGCTGAGATGAGGACAGAACACCCTCCAAACAATGGAAAGAAGCACTGCAAAGATATGGACAGAGAAGGGGGAGCAACATGCAAATAAAACAGCAAATAAATCAGAGAGAGAGGTTTCCAAAATGATTTCTCCATAAGCACTCATGGCATTGAATGAGTAAACTTGATCATTTTCCTTTAGTAGATGAGGAACTTTATAAATTTTAAAGAGATAAAGCAAAACTCCCATATTTTGCCCAGAGGCCTATCCTTTCTCAATTGAAACTTTATTTCACTAAACTCAGATTCATCTTATATATGTTTTTCTTTTTTAAAAACTTTGCTGAATTAATTGACACCAAAATGAAAAAAAATGTGGAAGATACCTGCAATGCCTCCAAATAATCATATGATTTAAAAATACTGGCCACATATTCTTGGCATGTCATGAACACATTTTCATGTCCACATATATGAACCAAAGCAGAAAAGGGATTTTATTCCACAGGATCCAGGTGCTTTTTTAAAAACACATTTAGCAAGTTTATTCTTTCATCCAACACTTATTTGAATGAAGTTTTATTTCAGAACTAAAAATGATGTGGTAGGTATTTTGTATGTGTATTCCCACCAACAATCTACTTCTTTATCAAATATTCATTTAAGTAAGTGCCACTTTAGCAAGGCTGTATTTGAAGATACATTGAGATGCATTGCCAGTCACTTCAATAGAAGGAAGCAAGCCAGGCAGTGAGAAGTGAGTCGTAGTATCCAAGAGGTCTTGGAATGAGAGTGTATGTTGCTGTCTTTTCTTCCTGAAAATGCAATTTATCAGATGTCTCACATGTATACTTATATGGACCTTAGTAAGTGATTTGTGATCTGTACATTTTTATATACTATTGACTATCAACCTTGATTTTAGATTACATCTCAGAGTGGAATGTGGAATGCTTTCATGATTGTCCCTGTATTTATGTTATTTAATGCAGAAAAAGACCATTTGGAACTTAACGTGTTCAGTATTTTCTAATTCAGTTCTAAAAATAGATGTTTAAGGTGATTATGCCATCAGTCCAGAGGGTATTGAATGAACAAATACAGTAAAGTATAGATATGAGGGAAAGGGCACTAGGGTTGGAATGAAAGGGGCTGAATTTGAATATTGATTCCACTCTTTAATCCCTGTGTCACCCAAGGTAAGTCTCATTCTAGTTATGTGACCATGGTAAGTTACTTACCTCGCTTTTCCTCAGTCTCTTCATCTCTAAGATAGGAGCAAAAAGGTGTTAAAATTTCAGAATGAGAATTTATAATTTGAGAATCAGAAAATGCTTCATTTGTCGTTTTGTTGATCACCTAGACCAATGATTCCCAAAGTGGGCGCTACCGCATCCTGGTGGGTGCTGCAGCAATCCAGGGGAGCAGTGATGACCACAGGTGCATTTATCTTTCCTATAAATTGCTATTAAAATTAAAAAACTTAATTTCCAGGGGGCTAAGTAATATTCTTTTCTGAAAAGGGGGCAGGAGGCCAAAAAAGTTTGGAACCACTGACCTAGACTAAAGAAAATTATGGAGAAGGTGTTAATGATATGGATTAACCTTAAAAGTGTGTCATGTATTCAATTTCTATCTATAAAGACTATTGTTAAATATTTATCATCATACACCGGGATAAGGAATTTGGATTAGACAGCCTCTGAGTTCCTTTGTGATGTAAATCTATTATCCTGTAATCATTTTAACAAGAAAATTAAACTATGGTGTGTACTAGATGAACTTTACCATCCTTTATGACTCTAAATATTTTTATGCAAGGCCAGACTGATAACTAACTCAATAGATTTGACTTACAAGTCAAGTCAGCAAAAATAAGCAAATATCCAGAACATACACAGTAATAAATTATCTAGTCCAACCTCTTCCTTTCATGAATGAGGAAACTGAGACTCAGGGGAAGAAAGTGATTTTCTCAAGATCAAGCCTCAATTTGGGTAGGAAGAAATGGATTTCTAGTTGGAAAATGTAATGTAGGATCTCTGCTTAAGCAATCAAATTGGTGACACCCACATGAAAGGACCTTAAACCAACCAAATTTGTCTACCCTGAGTTTGAAAATCTAAATTATGTGACCAATGTTTTGAAATCTGTTGCTAAAATTAAGGGAAGACAATTCAGAGTAAAGCAGCTGGATCAACAAAAATTTCATTGTAAACTTTTTGAGGAAAATGATTGTTTCCTTTTTATTTTCCTATTCCCATTGCAATCTAGTACTTTTCAATAATGTTTTAGCTTGGGGGTTTTTAAGTTAGTGGTATTTTTAAATGGAATTGACATGAACAACAATTAAAGGAAAATGTTTTTTTTAGTTGGAAAAATGTTGATATCATTGAATTTAGTCCTAACTTTTGGGATACTATTATAATAAAAGCATCGACAACAACAATAATAACTAACATGGAATAGTGATTTAATATTTTCAGAGAATTTTACAGAAATTATCTTGTTTTATCCTCAAGCCAACACTGAGATGTAGGAGCTATAATTATTATCCCCAATTTGTAGGTGAGTAAACTAAAGCCAAAATCAAATGACTCATCCAAGGTTACTAGAAATGGATTTCAATTCAGGTCTTTCTAAGTCTTGGTTCAGGGCTTCATTCACTGTAGCACCTAGCTGCATCTGATTTCTAATAATCTAATAAATTTGTAGATTTATAAGGACAATTTAAAATGTTTCTGTCCAATTTTATTATTTTTATTTACTAAACAGCTAGGAATTGCAATGAATACAAGTAATATGATGGCTTTAGGAACTGACTTGATTAGTTGGTACAGAGTTAAATAGCTTCACCCATAAGGATAAATCCTGACATGAGGTAACTTGAAGAAAGGACACAAGACACAGTCAAAGGATTAGGGTTTAAGCTCAATTTGTATTAAGGATTCTTATGTGAGATTGAGCAAATCTCATCTCATTTTCCTGGCCTACTTCATGAGTAAAAGGAAAATATAGACATTGAGTAAAAGAATACTAAAGGACTCTTCTAACTCCAACCTGCTATAGTTCTCTATAATTGAAAATATGTTTAAAGCTTTGGTCTTCTTAAAAGAGGCTGAGTATCCAGGAATATAATCATGATAATCCCACTATTGTTAATCTGGTGAGACCACATTTGAGATACAATGATAATTTCTGAATGACATATATTTAGTAAGGACATTGATAATCCAGAGTGTACTTAAAAGAAATATCGCTAGATATTTTGGGAGGGGTGGCTTAAATATTTCAATACTTGCTCATGCCAAATGAATTTTAAACCAATCTCCCCCAAGATTGGTTCACTAAGGAATCAGAATTCCATTTAAATTGAACTTTATTCTTTAGCTCAAGAAATTGAGTACCATTTCTTCCAAATGTGATTTAAATCCCAATAAATACTTCTGAGTTTATGATAAAACAGTTTGCCTAATTGACTGTTATTTAGAATAGTATCTCTATAGTTTAAAGTTGAAGCATTTAAGATTTTTTCTAAAATGGGGATTTCAAGTTCACAAAACTTATTTCTATTACTAGATATCAAAGAAATTTTAATTAGCAGCATATTTTATTTTGAAATCATACTTAACTCATTTTAATCATCAAATTAAAAATCCAACTGTTTTTCTAAGTTGTTTACCTTGTCAAATTATCATATTAACTCCATATCTAATATAAAAACAATGTTATAGAAATCCAAGGATTTAAGGAATCAGGTTGACATGTATTTCATTAGTTTCCAAGAACACTATAGTACTTACGTGAAAACAAGTGAAGAATTAATAAATATTATTTCACATTTATACAAATAAATGAGCAAAAACAAGTATTCTGATATATTCCAAAATAATGTCTATAGTTATTAGTTACTATATTCATCAGACTTACAAAAGCTATTTTCACTCTGTGATGATTTATATCTCTTAATGGTTAGCTATTTTCCTCCTGATAGGTATAGAAATAGATATTGCATGATGATGGGTTTCACTTAAGATTTCCAAAACATGCTTAGGCAACCACTGGTACCACAGGTCTACCAGGAACATAGTCCTACCAGTCTCTTACTATTTTCCACAGGCAAATTTGTCTCCACATTTAAACATAAGTTTCTTTCCTAGGCAAAGCTCTTTCCTAGCTTTCTACCTTTTTTATTTGAAAGTTATCTCCCAGCTCCAATTCTCCCAAAGAGAGAGATGAATCATAGATTTAGAGCTAGTATGGATGTTTAATATCATCTAATCTAAATCCTTTATATATATATATTTTTTTTTGAAAGTTTGGTTGACTTCACCATGGTCATGGGGTCATTAAATGGCAGATTTGGGTTTCAAATCCAGGTCATCTGATATAAAATCCAACAATATTTCCACTGCACCAGAAAAATCCCTTAAGGATGGAATTGTTTATTCTGGAGAAGGGAAGACTTAAGTTGCTCTTTCCTATTTAAAGAATTGTATGTGGAAGAGAAATTCAACTTATTCAGTTTGGTAGAGGACTGAACTAAAAGATAAGGGTGGAAGTTGTAGAAAGGCAGATTTACTCTAGAAACAAGCCAAAAATCTACCTGTAAGGAGGGCTCCCGAAAAATGAAATGAGTATTTTAAGAAGAGAAAATTCTACATCATGAGTCTCCTAAAGGGAAATGAATGACCATTTGTATGTTATTGTTATACAAAATTTAAAGGCTTTTTATTTTTTTGTCTGAATGGCCTCTGAGGCCTACCTCCAGTCTGAGATTTTATGATTCTATGACACATCTGAAATCCTATGTAGAAAATTAATCTTCATCTTTTGGGTTCATTGATTGCTTGGTGTCTCTTATGGAAAAACTGCATGCGAAGGAAGAATAGCTTCCTATTATTTTGTTCAAAATCATCCTAATTTAAATTTATATTAGTCATAATAATATTCTATATTAATACTGAACATAAACATAAACCATTACCATTTAATTTTTAAATAGTGATACTTTATTTTATATCACCTTCATTTCCAATATACGACTCCCCTTCTCTTATTCAGAGAGATATTTCTAGTAACAAAGAATAAAACAAAGTTTTAAAAAGATCATCAAAAGTAACCAATTTATCAACAATCCTTCAATATGCAATATTCTGCACCTATAATGTTCCCTGCTGCAAAGATGTGAGAGAATTACATTTTCAAATCTAATGTTGGAATCGAATTAGCAATTGCAGTTTTCTGTTGTTTTTTTCTATTCTATAGTGGTGTAACTATGTGTATTTTTTCTAGCCTATATACTTAATAAAGTATCAGTATATATGATTCTTCCCAAACTTCTATGAATTATTTTTATTACTCATTTCTCATTGTGATAAAATATCTACATATAGGCAAAATTTTGTTTAGCTGTTCCCCAATTGATGGGCATATGCTTTGTTTTTTGCTATTCCAAAATGTTCTGCTATAAGTATATTGATATATCATGCTATGCCCTACTGATTGTGAAACTTTGGTAATTATTGATGGCTATTCTTTGTCAGATAATTAAAATTGTTTACCAGTAGCTACTAATAAAACTTAGAAATTTTTATTTCGACAGCCTTTGGATGTAATTATTCTAATTTATTTACATTTCTCTTTTCCCCCATTGACGTCTGGACCTAAGGACTATCATTTTTTTTAAATCACTCCTTAGGGAAATAAGATTTAGATTTAGAAAGTTATATGCAGTTAGGTTTATCTCATCCTTCTTTTTATCACTAAGAGTTGTCAATAGTTCTTTTTATCCTTTTCCCACCATCTGTGTATTATCAATAAAATGCATTTAGTTTGAATGCTTGAGAGCTTCTTATGCTCCAAAGACTATTTTAACATCCCATTTCAGAGAATGTGTGGTGCAGTTGAAAGAATAGTGGCCTTGAAACAAGAAGAACCCACCTCTGAATTTTACTAACTGTATGAACATGTACAATTTACATGAATTCTCTGAACTTTGATTTCCTTATTTGTTGATTTCTCTAGTAACAAAAAAATAAAACAAAAGAAAAAACAGATAAAAAAGAAACCTATTCATCACAACCCTACAATATTCAGCATTCTATACCTATAGTGTTCCCCATCGCAAAGATGTGGGGGAAGTACATTTTCACTTCTCTGGGATAAAACTATCAAATGCATTTTTCTGTTGTTTGTTCTCTTCACATAGTGGTAGATCTATGGGTATTTTTTCTATCCTATTTACTTACCAAAATATCAACACATATACATCTTCCTGTGCTTCTTTTTTATCCCATATTTAACTTATTTATATTTCCTTGCATGTTATCTCCCCCCCCCCCCTATTAGACTTTGAGCTCCTTGAAAAATAGAACTGTCTCCCTCTTTTCTTTGTACTCTCAGTGCTTAGAACAGTGCCTGACATATTCTAGGTATTAGATAAACATTCAGTGACTGACTGACTCATCTGAAAAAGGAGGATAATAGACAGGAGGCCTATATCACAGAGTCATTGTGAAGATTAAGTGAAATGTTGTATCTAAATTACTTTGCAAACAGTACAGTATTACATAAATGTCAGTTACACTCAAAGAAGGTCAATACAGCCAAACACATGAATAGAAAACAAAACACTGAATTAAATGTGGAGGTAAAAAAATATAAGGATGTAGCACTGCTCAGTGGAAAGATTACTAGACTGAGGTTTAACAGATCTCACTTCTAGCCCTGTCCCTGACCTTTCTCATCCCTGGTCTCTTAGACAAATTCTTTAACTTCTTTGTCTCAGTTTCCTCACCTGAAATAGGTAGGCAGCCTGAAAGAGAGTGGTCCTGGAGTCTTGAACACCTGATTTAAATCTAACCTCAGATAATTAATCTCTGTGAGTCATTTAGCTGGGCAAATCATTTAACATCTGAGAGTCTAATTTGACTCAAGTGTAAAATGGTGATTAAAAATAGAACCTTTTTTCCAGGGTGTTTGTGAGAATCAAATGGAATAACATTTGTAAAGAACTTAAAATAATGCCTGGCACATAGTAGGTACTTAATAAGTGCTTGTTGACAAAAAAAAATTGCTGACAGTTTTTTTCCTTCCTGAAAAATGAAGTTTGAGGTGAGATGAACTCTAAGAATCCTTTCTGCAATGAAATTCTTGAATTCATAAGTTTCTTTTTCTTTTGAATTCTTCCCATCCCTCTTAGAATCAATCCTGTATGTATTGGTTCCAATGCAGAAGAGTAGTTAGGGCTAGGCAGTGGGGGTTAAGTCCAGGATCACGCAGCTAGGAAGTATCTGAGGGCAGATTTTAACCTGGGATCTCCTGTCCCCTTTATAAGTTCTTTCACAAAACCCTTGGGATCTGGTCTGTACTTTTATCAAATCTTTTTCAATATGTTCCAGGAACAGCGTATCATTCCATTGAGAGGATAACATGTTCCCATCTTCTTCTAATCACATGCCCTTACCCTTTAGCTGTTCCCCATGGCATTGAGTCAAGGAAAGAACAAGAGAGCACAAACTAAGGACTGCAAACTCCTCCCTCTCCCAGGAAAAATCATTTCATTTTTTGCTGCTCAACTTTTCCTTCTTCCTTTCTCTGGCCACTTCTTATTTCAAAGAAAAAATGTAAAAAGAGTGTGGAGATAAATGGGGTCAAAAAAAGGTGGGTGAATTTTCTTCCTTGTGATAAACAATGCCAAAATACTGACAAGTGTGTGCGTGTATTTTTTCTTCCTTGCCTGAGGTCCCCATCTCTACAATTTGAAGGTAAGAATCTACTTCACTGAAGAAATGGGCATGCCCTTCAACTTGTCACCCACCAATTTCTATTATTTTATACCAACTCTTTTTAAAAGGACTGCTATTGTTCATCCATCATAAAAATTGAAAGAAAAACACATTTACTCTGAGATATAAATCATTGCTGAAAGTTAGATTTGACTCTAGTGCTTGTACTTCAGGGTCAGAAGAGTCTTCATCTTTTAAATACTCTGACAACATGGTCTTCTGTTTTCCTTCTGGCTACTAAATAGCTTGGTAAGAAGGTAATTTTGTAATTTTAGATAGAAAAAAAACAGTCTCTCTTTCCTTGTGTTTGTCTCAAAATAAAAAGTGGAGAGATAAAATAGTCATGGAGATCAAAATGACAATTGTAAGTTGACATCTCTGCTGAATAAGCTCTAATATCATAAAAAAAACATCTTCAAAAAGAGAAGATACAAACACTCAAAGTGCCTGCTGCTGCCTACTGAGAGAAAGTCATGAAAAAAGAAACACAAGTGAATCAAATAAGCCTGACAGACCTTAGATTTGGATAGGATATTTCAAAGGCAAGTTATTTTGACAAGTTATCCCTTTCCTTAGATGTGAATAAATTTGGCACAGTCACTTGGAGAAACCCTTTCTGACACCTTCTGTAGGTCATCTCTGTACTAACAGTCACTTCACAAAACATTATTTGAGGTTCCCACAAATAGCTGATGACACTAGTAAGGAATTATATTCCTGAAAAATACTCATTCACATTTTTTTCAATAGATATTTTCTAAGTATCTATTTTGCACAAGACACTCAATGTAATCATTAAATCTCAGGAGTGAGGACTCCAGAGATTATCTTATCCTCCCTATACCTCAGTAATAAAAGGACTTCTACATTGGTGGTTAGGTGTTGTGGCAGATAGAAAGAGATTGTAGAGAAGAGAGAAGGCCAGAGTTATAATACTGATATTGCTCCTTGGTGCCTTAAAAATATTCTGGCCTTCAGTTTCTTGATGAGTAAAATGAGAACATGAGACTAGGTGGTTTCCAGGGTAACTTCCATTGAAAAACATGATCTCTCTTTTCATGGATCACAGAGTTTATTTCAGTAACTAAGTCACAAGCAAAGTGACTGAAATTAAAAGCAATATAGCTTGAGTGCCTTATATACATAAAATAAATGCAAAGGAATGAAAAGGATAACAAGATATCTCCTAGAGTGATTAGACAAGTTTTCAGTGAGGGAATAAACTTTGAGGTGAGACATGAAAGATATTAAGAAGTGAAGATGGATGGTAGAAAACATTTTGGGTTGATGAGCAGCAGTAACAAGGTCACAGAAGTTAGAAAATCCAAATCATGTTTGGGAAATAACTAGAAGCATTATTTTTTTTTGGCTGGAACTGGCATATACTAAATAAAAAAATGGGAGATTAAGCAGGAAAAATATTTGAGATTGTAAAGAGAAGATTATGAGAGACCTTAAGTGTCACATAAAAAAAAAATTTAAACATGCTTATTGGGTTATTTTGAAACATTACATTTCTTAAGTGAAACTGAAAATAATGCTTTATAAATATTGATATAATTTTTATTTTTATGGTTTATTTGGTTTTTCTTCAGCTGATTTTATTTGCTGAGCTAGTTTTCATGGGGAGTCAATTTCACTAGCCAAAATTATTACAGTCTAAAGTAATATAGCTAATAATAGCTAGTGTATACATATATATTTAACTTTAAGCTTTACAAATATTTATAATTATTATTCTTATATCATATATATGCAATATTCTTATTTATAACTTTTTATTCTTACAACAACCCTAGAAAGGAAGATTCTGTATTATCCCCATTTTACAGATGAGCAATCTGAGGCAGATAGCAGCTAAGTGACTTATCCGGGGTCATATAGCCAGTTAATGTCTGAGGACAGATTTGAAAGAATATATTTTTTTTCTTAAAGATTGTCAGTGAGTAATATGAAGGTTAAATCTTAAGTGGGAAATTAGAGGCAGTGAAAGCATTTGGGAAGCCATCACAATAGTCTAGGGAAGAAAAAATAAATGATTGGCAATGATAATGGGAATGGAAAAGGTGACTGCAAAAAACATTTTGAAAGAATTAATATAAATTCATTTTTGATCAAATATAAGGGTGAGAGACAATATCAAAATATAGGAACTGAGGGACTAAGTACTATTCACACAAATGGAAGAGTCAAATCAAGCACATGGCACAATAGAGTACTGGACCAAATATGCTGTCCCAGCTGTTTATTAGCTGTGTGACCCTGGGTTAGTCACTTAACCTCTCATATTTTCCTTAAATGTAAGATGAGGAAAATAATATCCCCTACCTTACAAGGTTCTTAGGAGGATCACATGACATTTTTAACATGCTCACCAGAATAACCAGTACTGTATGTCTATTTTCAAGTTCCAAGAACAAATATATGTATATTACATCATAGGCACAATAATATTTGATGTTTTTTTCTCCTACTTTGCTTTTTTTTTTCTCATTCCTTATTGAGGGTAGAATATGTAGTAGAAAGTTCTACTTCAAGAGACCTGAAGTGTTTTTTTTTCTTTGCTTGTTTTGTTTTGAAAATGGGGTAATTTCCATTTCCCAAAGTCAGGCTGCCTCTCATTTTACTTCACAGTCAAAATAAAATGGGAAGGGGAAACGTTACAGAAATTTGGAGAGGTTTTGAGCTTGCCTAAGGAAATGACCCTGTGGCTCAATTTCTCACGTAAAATAATTGGACTAATTCAATAAGAAGAAAAAGACAAAAACATTATATATATATATATATATATATATATATATATATATATATATATATATATATATATA
>NC_058131.1:187986713-188045906 GCF_016433145.1 Gracilinanus agilis | reverse complement strand
AATAGAGGGAGAGAGAGAGAAAGAGAGAGAGAGAGAGAGAGAGAGAGAGAGAGAGAGAGAGAGAGAGAGAGAGAGAGAGAGAGAGAGAGAAGCAGAAGGGGAGGGATATATCCAGACTAGAGAGAACACGGCAAAGAGCACAGTAGAC
Source organism: Gracilinanus agilis (assembly GCF_016433145.1). Classification (NCBI taxonomy): domain Eukaryota; kingdom Metazoa; phylum Chordata; class Mammalia; order Didelphimorphia; family Didelphidae; genus Gracilinanus; species Gracilinanus agilis. The sequence continues at coordinate 188,045,758 of NC_058131.1, read as the reverse complement.
AGACTGCTAACAGTACAAGGAGCTGCTACTGATTCTGGACTCAACCATCCCTTCCCACAGAGAGGGGAATGGAGGTGGTAGTAGGGAGGCACAACAATCCCAAACAAACAGACTTAACCTTAGAAAGAGCCCTTTTGCTCACTACAACATATTGCTTTCTTAATGTCAGTCAGCTACTACACTTAGGAACGTAGACTTGTTGGCTTCTGCAAAGGGGAACACTTCAAAATATATAACCTTAGGGAATAAGCAATGCAATCAGTGATTGGAGACAAACTAGAGGAGACGAGTTCTAGGAGGACAGAGATGCCTTGCCTGCTACACCCTGCCTGCCAAGAGTTATTAACTCTGTCTTCTAAGTCATAAAAATAAATAAATGAATGAATGAATGAATGAATAAATAAATAAATAAAAATAATGAAGGTGCAGGTGCATTGGTTGAAGGGAGAAAAGAAGGCAGGCTGGACAGCTCCCTGCTATTCTAGTGAAGTTGAAGAAAGCCATTATCCAGGCAAAGTAAAGAAATGTTTCTGACCAAATTGACTACTCTTGCCTCCATTCATCACTTCATTTCTATAACCAGTCCTAAATTTTGACATTAACCCTTTGAGAAGGTAACTAAGTTAATGGCTTGGAATGGTGTTTCTACTTCTTTCCTCAGGACACCTAAAATGTCCAAGTCTATGATCATATCATAAGAGATCTAATAGTTATATATACAGAAAAGATGATTAGTTTTGAAATCAAGATCCTTGGTTCAATTCCCTGCTTTTAAAAATTATAGCTATTAATGTCTTCTTCATTTTTTCCCATTTCATGCATCTTAGTTGTCTCACTTCTAATTCATCTCAATCTGTCTCTGAGATCTTTAAGATCTCTTTCTAGCTTTAAATTCCATAACCCTATTTTCAGGAAGTGGAAAAAAATACTGGCATTGGCAATGTATTTTCTCTAATTATGAGAGATGTGTGCTTGAAAAATATAATTTATAAAACTATTCATTTAAACTCCATGTAGGAATTTTAGTGTACAATTATTTTTATCAAAAGGAAATCGGGAAAGGTTCTGAATAGAGAAATAGATTGAGCCTTTGCTTGTCTGTTCATGAAATACCAAAAAATTTATTTGGAAGAATTGGAACACATAGGATCAGGGAGAGATGGAACAATGGAACATCACTTTTAATATTGATTAGAATTGTGAGAAGATACGTAACGGTCAAGGTTACACAGAAGTTTTCTGATCACATAGTAGATGAAGATACCTTAAAAGAACAGCAGTGCATTAATGGAGAAACTGGAAGATTTTATTAGGTTTGAGTAAGATGAAAACCAAGAAATCTACAATATTTGACAAAATTATAAAATTAAAGTATTAAAATAGTAAAAATAATTCCAGGGCAAAACATTTTACCAAAGTAGTAGGAATTCTGGAAATGGCCAGACCTTACAGAGTTTAGGATAGTCTAATAGCAAAGGGTAAACTGAAGAATAACTGAATTTCTAGACCATAAGAATAGGGGAAAAAAACCAAAAACACAGCTAGAGTGCTGACATAGCTATTCTATTAGTCATTATAATGCCAACCATCCCCCTTCATGCTCCCATTGAAATGAAATTTGGTTCATAAAGTTAAAAGGAAAATAACCATTTTGGAGGTTAAATGTATGATGAGTGTAAATCTAGATATGAGTTGTATGAAAAGCATAACAAAATACCAAGTCTAGGAAATTTGTAATTATGAAATAATTAAACGCACAGAGTATATTTTTCATTATGTTCTATATGTTGATTACCCATTATCATTAACCTATATCCTTAATATTGGAAGTCTAGAAAATTAAAATGTGGATTCTCTATGTGAAGGATGGGTTGGGGTGAGAGGGCAACTGAAATAATTGCTAACTAACTCATTTTATCCCCATGGTACATTTTCGCACGAGAAGAAATATTTCTGATTGTACAAGTTAGTCTTCCCTTATTGTGCCAAGAATAATTGAAGACATAAGCATACACGAATGGGAGGGACACAACTGGGATGTGGGGAGTAGGGTGGGAAGTGGAAAGATAAACAATGGAAGGAGGACATGAACCAGGGACTCCTCTGCTCTGAAAGGTATACCTAACTTAAGAGTTTAAATTTTCCTACATGTAACCTTAAGTTATTAACTGATATTCCTACTAAGAGAAGTAGAAGAGAAGGCAGCTTGAATGTATCCCTATGGAATTCATAACATATAATATGTGTCCTGTTCTTAGAGCTGAGCTAGGGGTGTATGGGGGAGGGTCATTCACTCTATGATCTTAAATCAGACCTTGGGCAGTATCTATAGCTCAGCAATTGAGAGAAAATGCTTTTTAAGACCCATTAAGTGCTCCAATAGTTCATTTCAAGTTTCTCATCAGAACAAATTGATCTCCTTTGGGAGCTAAAGAGCTGAAGTCTCCTTGAGAAACGGTGTCTTGTCTTTCCACTGCCATTCCTAATGACTCGTGTCACCAAGAAGGATTTCTGCCATTAAAAAACATTTCTAAAATCCAACCATCCTGGGCTTGTGCTCATGAAAGATTTTTACTTTAATATGATTTCAATCAGTAGCATTCGAAGATTCCAGTGTAAATGTCTACTCTAGCATCTAATGGTAAAGTTATCCAGTAGGGCCAGGAGGATTTATTGAAAAAATTATTTTCCCCACCCCCACAATATAAAATATTATACCTGGAAGAAAGTTTAGAGAATATTTTGTTCAATACACTCATTTTAGAAAGAAGAAAATTTGAGTCCTGAAAAATGAGGTTACTTGACCAAGGTCAACCAAGGTCACATCAGTACTAGTAAACTTCAGAGACAATACTTGAACTCAGATCTTCTGACTCAAATTTCACTGCCCAATGATTTTTTTAAACCACTCCACAAAAATTCTTCTTTGTCCACTATGAAAGAAAACCTGAAGGATCATGAAACTTATTTACTTCAAATCCATGAAAAATTAAAATCTAGACAATCAGGGACTCTCAGCCCTTTGCGACATAATTAATGCAGGATCTTTCCTGCAGTCACCCTTTTAAGAGAAGCAGAAGGATGTATTTCAAGGTTATTCACTTAGATATCTATTTGGCTATAAGATTCCCTGTTTAAGAACAAACAAACAAACAAAAGAACAACAAAACATACTAGATTGTTTTCTGAGTCTGAGTCTAAGGAATGTGGGAAATGGCCATCAAATGAGATGGGATGGTTTTGTAATATGCTTGTACTTGTGTATTAATGTTGCGAGTTTTACCCAGAATCTCAAGGCCCTATTAATTTGCAAAAGAAAGATGTGGCACTGCTGCCATCTAGTGACCAGACTTTTTCGTTTTGTTTGCAAGGAAATTAGTGAGGTAATATTTTTCCCTTTATCTCATCTTTGAGATGAAGAACCTGTTTGTGAGTGACATTCTCAAAATGTTTATGTCATTTAAATTGCCTTCTAATAGGACTATGTTAGCTAATATAATTAGATTTTTTTCTTTTCAAGTATTAAGGAGAAGGAGAGATTTTCCATGTATACCGGGATGCTTATACAAGGGACTTAGGTTGGTATTCACTCAAATGGATTATTGTAGATGCAAGACTGCAACTACTTCTCTGTAGGTTGCTTTATAAATGTTTCCCAGTATTAGACCTGGAACATTTCTCAATTGGAGTGTATTACTCATCTGTAATCCCCAGAACAGGGAAGCTGGAGTACTTGAACACTGGATTCTGTTAAGGCCATGCCAGAAACATTTGGGAAGTACCCAGGATCAGAGATCCAGACACATTTTAGTGGACAAGAAACAAAAAGGATTAAAAGAACCATGGAAGTGGCTTATTAGGAAGGTTAGCTAGATAGATACAAATATTTGTGTCTGCATATAATTAAGATTGAATGGGAAGAAAAGAAGATACCAGCATTTGGAAAGGAGAGTCAACTGAAGTGGGGGGGGGGGGTTGGGGCGATAGTATTAAAATGTTCCCAGAAGATAGAGGGAAGGCAAAATTCTTTAAGTAAGATCTTTCAGGGTAAAATTCAGAAATGTGCCACTTTTGCCAAATCTAGGGATGCCCATTTCTAATGTGAATAGCCCCGAAGACAGTAATATGAGGTTAGCCATGCAGTAATTGACAACAGAAGAAATATTCAAGGAGTGATAAAGTACTATTGGATGGGAGATTTAAAACCTTATGAGGTACAATGATTATAAAAATATAAACAGAAAGAAGAGTAACAACAAAATAATTGATAGTAAATGTTATAAAATTTTAATTAAACGTGGCTCCAAAGAAGAAAGCCGAGAAGATCTCTCCTCCAGAATTTTTGCAGAGGTGGAAAGGGTGTGGAACATTGCTTATGTCAGAATTTTTCAATTTGCTAGGTAATTTTAAATGCCATCCGTACACACCTTTTGCTCTTTTTAATAAAGTATTCCTTTGAGGAAAGAGGAAGAAAAAGATGCAGATTCAAAAATGTAAGTGATATAAATACAAGAAATTAAACAATTTTTTTTCAATGTTTCATTGGTTTGGGAAAATTATGCCTAAGCAATGGGGAAGAAATCTCTTCTTTTAGAATAAGTCAGGCTTAAGATTTCTATAGTCATTTTCTTTTCCTTATCAGGTGTGTTTGCTGTAAAGAGAAGACAAGAAAGGAGAGGAGAGGACAGGAGAGGAGGTTAGAGAGAAGAAAAAGAGAATAGGGAAGATAGGTGAAGCTTATGTCTCTGAAGATTCTGACCTCCTCTTTGATCTAATGCCATGTGCCAAACCTAGAAGTCATAGAATAAGTAAAAGTGCAGGCTCAGTGTGGACTTTTACAGACTTCAAAGGTTTATCAGAGGAATAGCTAGTATTTGCCACTTTTTTTCCTTCTGAACCTAAACTTCAGATAAACCTCGTGGTGTTCAGGAGTAGAGCTAGGCCTGGGGTGTAGGAAGAAAGAAGGAGTTTAAGTTGATGAAATGCCTTTTTTGTAAATCAGAGTTCGAGGCCAAAAGCTCATTCAAGAATTGAAAATAAGTGGGAGAGGAGAAAATAAATGGAAATCTCCCTTCCCCTTTCTCCAACCTATTTTAACTACATTCTTTACTCTTTGTAAGAAAAAAAGAGGAACCCTTCTCCCAAGAACTGACTAATGAAATATCTATATACTTGAAAACACACACACACACACACACACACACACACACACACACACACAATATTATTCTCTTCTCATTAGAAAGGAAAATCTAAAAGCTGAGATGAGAAAGGAATCCACATCACTTTATACTGCAGGCCTCAAAACTTCTGGCTTGGGAAATGCCTCCAATTGTTAATTTCTGACAATCCTGAATGATTGAGAATTCATTTTGAAACTCCAGCCAGTCTCTCTCCAGTCATCCTTCTAAGAGATTGGTTTGATTATTACCTGCTACAATTCCATCTTATTTTAGGATTTTTTGAGGATTTTTGTGAAGCTAGCTGGTGAAGTCAAGTACTGTTCCAGGAGCCAGGAAGACCTGAGATCAAATCTGGCCTCAAACACATTAACTGCGTGATGCTGGACAAGGCAATTAACCTCTGTCTCCCTCATTTTCCTGTAAAATATGTACAAAAATAGCACTTCCATCACAGAGTTCATGTGAGAAACAAATGAGTTAATATTTGTAAAGTACTTCATAAACCTTAGAATCCTGGATAAATGCTAGCTATTCTTATTCTTAGTGTTATTATTATAATCGAATTATTTTTACTCTTCAGATCCTATGCATAGTATTAAATATTCTAAGTTTCTTCTAAATCTCTTAGCATTTGTTTTTTGATCCTCTTTTGGAGTTCTTCCAGGATCTCATTTTGGGCTTGACATCCTTTCACTTTTTCCTTTGAGGCTTCACACATTTTCATTTTTGTATTGCTATCTGCTTTTGAGCTTGCATTTCAGTCATCTCTGTTGCTGAAATAGTTTTCCAGTGTGAGGCTTTTTTTCTGTCTTTTGGTCATTTTGGGGGGCTTCTTTCCTGATTTTGACTATATATTGAAGCTTAGCTTTTTTTTCCCTTAGGATGGAAAGAGTACTGTCCTAAGCTTGCTGGTGTTCTATTCCAGTGCCTGGGGCCAGCTTAGTGGTCTCCAGTCCTGGATGGAGCACTGCACAGAGGCAGACTGGTTGGCTGGCTGCAGCTCTATTAATCCTAGCTGCTTTCTTTCCTCTGTTGCTGCTTGCTCCACTCTGTATCCCATATGAGTTCTATCCCAGCTCACTCAGCATTCTCCTCATTTGGCCCAGTGAGATGGGCTCCTGTGCTCTCCCTTCATGATTTCTGGCCTCTAGCATGGCTTCACTCTGTCTGCTATTGGCTCCACCACTTCAGGATTTGTTTGGAGGTGGTTTTTGTTGTAGTTGTTGTTGTTGTTATTGTTGTTGTTATTGTTGTTTTAGTAGTCTGGAAAATGGTTGGCCAGCTCTTAGCAATTTCACCTCTGCCTTCTTATCAATCAGAAATAGAACTTCCCTAAGTTTCCATAATTCTGCTTGGTTCATTAAATAAAATTATCTAGGTTAAAAAAACAAATAATTATTTCCCATGCTGTTTGTATTGGTTTTATCTGCTTATTTAATAATATCCATATTACAAGGGGAAAGTCTTGGTTCTCTTAGTATTATATTCTTCATTTTGCATCATATCCTATATTGCTGTGAAGTTATTTTGCATTCTTCACATTTACCATTATTTATAGTTCTTTTTAAAAATATGTTGGAGCATCTCCCAATATGATAGGATTTTAAAATAACATGTGTTTATTCCAAAACTCTTAGTTACTGATATTTTCACTAAAAAATGAACAAACTATATAATGCCTTGAGAATTGTAAGGATCATTTGTTCCTCTAAATTTCATTTTCAAGGGATGCAAAGATGGTTATTTCTTCATTTCCTCTCTTCCATTAGAAGTTCTGGTTTGAATAAGAACTAAGATAAAATTTAATGATTTTTCTAGTTTCCAGATTTTGGCCATATACACTAAATGGTCCCTGTTTAATTTGACACCAAAAATAATTCAGATGTCAACAGTCATTCATCCCTTCATAGTTCCATTGTCCCTTCAGTGTGGAACAGACATTGTATAAAACAACCATTTTAGGCTCCATATTTCAAAGCTAGAGTCCCAAGAGAAGGCTAGAACTCTATATAGGTTTAGTAAGTTGAGTGTAACCTTGATTTTCCCATATACTTTTCTTCATGACCATCTTCCCAAAGAGTCAATGATACAGCAGGGAAAAGAGTAAGGAATAAGTCAAATTGGAAAGTCAAGTTTTATGAAAAAAGTTCCAGTGTTCCAAAGCACTCGAGATTTCAGTCATAACTGAAAGCTACAGATAATAAAGCACATACGACTCAAAGAATTTCATGTATGTGATCTCACTTGAGCAATCACACTAACTTTTTGAGAGAGATACTTTTAAAATTGTTGAAGATTTTTTTGTGATTTTATGTATTAGAAAACCTGAAGTGAAGTACTTTCTTCACATCTCTACTCTAATGTGTATAGCGACTCAGCTGTAACTTTTAATCTTAGCGATTTTCCTGAAACATTAAGAAGTTAGTGTCATGTTCATGAAAAGAAAATAACACAGGCAATATTATCTCAATTTTACAGATGAGGAATATCTTAAATTTGCCACATAACACAATCAGAAGGTTTTAGAATTGAAATTGTAATCTGGATCTCCTTACTCAAAATCAGTTATTCCTTCCATGGCATTATACTACTCCTAATGGCATTATTTCATTTTAGTGATATAAAGCATTCATTATATAGAAGTACAGAGGAGTAAAAAGTGAATGTAGGAGCAGTTAGGATAAACATTGTGAAGGAGTCAGTTAGATTGTCAATAAATAGTTATTAAGTACCTGCTATTTGTTGGGCATTGTGCTAAGCACTAGGAATATAAAGGTAGAAAATATTCCTGAATCTCAAGGAAATTAATTGAATGGAAGAGACAAGATGCAAACACATATGTACAAAAACGAAACTGAGTATAAGATATGTTGGAGATATTTATCAAAGGGAAGATATTAGATTTCTTGTAGGTTTATTGTAGGTTATTGAATCTTGGAATTCAAAGAAAGTCAATGCATTTATATTGGAATAAGTGAGGAGGTAAAACATTCTAGGCATGGAAAACAATGAGTGACAATATTTGGGATCTGAGAATGGGGTGTAATATTTGTGAAACAACAAGAAAGCCAATGTTACTAGACCATAGAATACTTTGGATGAAGCAACAAAAGGTATAAGAAGATGAGTTGGGTGTGGAAACAGGTTATGAAAGCCTTGAGCTCTAAGGATTTTATATTTGATTCTGGAAGTGATAGTGAGCTTCTCCAGTTCATTGAACAGGGGAATGATATGTTCACATTTTCACTGTGGAAAAAACACTTTGGCTGTTAAATGGAAGATGGATTAGAGTGGAGTGAGTCTTGTAACAGGGAGACAAACAAGTAGGCTATCAAAATAATCCAGATATGGAATGATGAAAGCCTGCAACAAATTGCTAGTCGTAGCCAAGGAATGGTTATATACAAGAGATGATACAAAAATAAAATTGACAGACTGGCAACAAATTAGTATGGGGAAGGTGAGAAAGAATAAGGAGTCATCTATGACACCAAGATCTCCTACCTCCAAGGATAACTGGATCAGTTTATGGTCCCTCCTTTTGCTTTATCTATGCTCCTTAACCCCACCTTTTTTTTTCTCACTTCCTCCAGCATCAAGCAATCAAATAACTCAATGTTCCCTACCAAAACCTAATCTCTGGAAAAGCTTTGGTGCCCTCACATTAGAGACAATTGATTTATATATAATACAAATGTATCAAGCTCTAATAGGAAGGGGTAGGGCATTATTCATACATAAGGATCCCTGTCAGCTCTTTAAAACTTTTAGTTTTAAAATAGAATGCTTTCTACATTTTATCCTGTTTTACTTATTTTGTTAAGCATGTCCCAATCATTTTGCATTTTAATGTAAATTCAGGCTGCAATCTGCAGTTTGGTAGGTCAGGTGTTTCACACAATGTGTTACATTTCCAAAAGTAAGGCCAATTTTAAACAAAATTCAAAGTGGTAAGTCAAAGGAATGAATATCTAACTGTGGACTTTCAGACATTAGTGATTTATAGAAAATAGTGTGCTTTTTTCATTGGATGCCCTTCTTGATTTTCAAATTATATAATCCTTGCTCCCTGAATTCATTTGGTGACCCTGAAAGAAATTTATTTCAGCTTAGAACAGTCTCTCAAGAATGCTATTTGTGGCAAGGTGAAAAGAGCACTGGATCTGGAATCAGAGGACCTGTATTCACCTCCTATCTCACAATTTTACTTGTATGAGTTTGGATAAATCACTTCCCTTCCCTAGGATGAGGTTTCCTCATCTGTACAAAGAAGAGCTTCAGACTAAATAAACCCTAAGGTCCTTGTAGCCCCAGATCTGATCCTATTACATAACAATCCCACCAATCTTCATGAATCTCAAATATGTTGCAGGCACTTGAGTGGATTAAAAAAAGATCTTTTGAGGGCATTTTTTCTAAACATTGAAAAACAAACAAATACAAACATAACACTGCCATCTTTCCTGTAAAATTTGACACTTTCTTACTATTAAGAAAAAAAAGAATAGCTGTATCAGCCCACACTAATTACTTTGTCTATCATTACAAGGACTTTGCATACGTATGAAATGTTTATCAGGATTGGCCCTGTTAAGTATTGGGTAACCATAGGTTTGTATTTCAAATCCCACAATTATTAGTGGTGTGGCAATCATCAACTCACTTCTCCTCTCTGAACTTTGGCTAACTCATTAGCTTAATTATAATGGCACCACTTTCCTCAAAGAATGGCTGTGACAAAAAAATATTTATAATCTTAAAGCTATATCCAAATATAAGTTGTGAATTATGCAATAATGTTGTTTTGTTATATTAAGGCTTTAAAGTATATGGGCAGTTGAATTCAGTAGGATAGTGAGTCGATAAGAATCTATTTTTTTAAAATTGTCTTCTCTGACACTATAAGATCTACTGATGTTAAAGGACTTATCATGAATATTTATGTATAAATTCAGCATTTAGTCTTAATATAAGATTATTTTTATATAATTTATATGTCTTCAACTTAAACATTACAAAAGTTGAGAATATAATTTTAAGGTTAGGACTACAGATACCATGCAGTGCTCATATGGTGACTTTTAAATGCAGAAAACTTGATTGTTTTAAAAGAATCTTAAAACTAAAACAAGAGACTTAGAGTCCAATTCTCCTCATTTTATAGGGAAACTGAGGCCAACAATAGGAATGTGTTTTTTTCTCAAGTTATTGAAGAACCAAATTTCATCCCAGTGCTGAAACCAAATGCCAGTGGTTTCCATAATGATTCAGTGACTTAATCAGAACTAAGAAGCAGATCAACAGAATCCCAGTCCCCTCTGATTATCACACCTTCCTGGTATATTCAGGTTTTTTATGTGATTATTTAGTCAATCACATTTTTATTTAGACATAATATAATTAACTAAACAAGTTTAGATAATCTCATAACTGGATCCCTCCTCCCTTTTTGAAATATTACATTTCCAGTCATTTCAAAATTCTTCAGACACTCCATTCTGGCAAACCGAAGTTAATTTTCCAGACACTGTTTAAAACTAGGTGGATTACATGAAAAATAAAGCTGGCAAACATACTGTGTCTCATGCAAATAATGCACCATGGTAATATGAGGAAAAAATAAAATAAAACAGAACCCTACAGATTTTTCCAAATAATGTATGTCACATTATTAGTGAATAAACAGCCTAAGAGAAACATCAAAGAGAATGATTACTTCCCCACACACACCCCTACCACCCTTATAGTATATTTATTTAATCCCTCCTGTCTGCCAGAACAAGATTTTCCTTTATCACAGTTCTAGTGTTTGGTACAATCTAGCTTTAAATGTCAGAGTGACTGAGCTTCCATCACTTTTATTAGGAAGCTGTTTTCTGGTCTGGTATATCTATCTTTCTGTGAAAGGGTAGTCCTGATACTAAGCCTGAAGGTTTGTTTCCTCAACTTTACTGAGGGCATGGAGGGACTCCTTGATCAGCTGCCATCCACTGTACAGTAACCTCTACCAGTCATAATATCTTAGGTAACCTGAGAGAACTGAAAAATGGAAGAGTAAGAGATTATGGATGAGTTGACAGAGACCTATATCCATCATAAAAGCATTACAGCTGGAAAAGAAATAGAAAAGGAGAAATAATGTCACCAAGCATAGCATCCTCCAGGACATATCTTATGAAATTACTATGTTCTTTGTCTTTTTTTCTAGAGAATCCTCTTCCCTCTTGTAGTGAAGAGAGGGGGCATAACTGATTTGCAGAATTCTTCTGTCAGTTAAGGAGCTCTTCAAGTCATAGTTTTATGTCAGCATCATTAGATATGGTTTTCCCAAGCTATATTTTTGCTCATTTTAATCTACCTCAGAAAATAATTTGTCTTTTTTTATTACTTCATAATTTCTGACTTGAGTTTTAGAGCTTAAATGGACCTTCTTTAGGAATTATCTAAATCAAGTTCAGATTTTAATATAGAGGAAAATTGTGTCCTAGAGTGAGGAAAGGATTTGCCCAAGGTAACACAGATAATAAGTAGCAAAGCTGGGATTTGAAGAAATTTAATCAGTACAAATTTAGGACCCTTGCCTCTCAATAATAATATCTCCCTTATGTTCTTTGTCTGCACACCAATTTCCTCAACAGTATATCTGCTCTCCAATACTAGAGTTTCCCTAGAGAGAATTCCATGACATTTCTCTCATAGGAGTATAATAAAATGATTTCTTTTTGGAAACTTCAGTGTTTTCTAACTTTAATAAATAATTTGTTTTCCTGAGTTTGTTTGTTTGTTTCTTCATAGGATGCATAATTCCATGTTCATCATATTGCAAAAGAAGATATAATATTGCTTATACTAGATAAAAATTCATTAAGGAAAGTTAATAGTATAAATCAATCTACATTTATACTTCAGCAATTCTTTCTATGACAGTGGAAAGCCTTTTTTTTAAGGGTCCCTTGGAGTTGTCCCAGATTCTTGCATTGCTGATAATAATTGTCATTAACAGCTGATAATCAAACCCTATTGTCATTACAATGTATAATGTTATCCTGGTTGTGTCCACTTCACTTTGCATTACTTCACATAAGTTTTTCCAGCTTTTTTGTGATTGTCTTATTAATTATTTCATATAGCCTGAAAGTATTCTATTATAATCATATACCACAACTTCTTCAGCTACTCCCCAGTTGATGGACATCCCTTCAGTTCCCAGTTCTTTGCCATCACAAAAAGAACTGTTGTAATTATTTTTGTACATTTAGATCCTTTTAGCCTATCTTTGGTCTCTTTAAGGATACAGATCTAGTAGTGATATTACTGGGTCAAAGCATATATATACATTTCAGAGACACTTGCTACAACCCCCCCCAGTTTTTTGTTTCCCTTCTAATTTCAGTTGCATTGGTTTTATTTGTGCAAATCCTTTTTAATTTAATATAGTTACCTATTCTACATCTCATATTTTGTGTCTTGTTTGGAGAAATAGTTCTTTTATCCATAAATTCACAAATAGTTCCCTTATCCATAGATATGATGCATAAACTATCCCATGCTCCTCTAGTTTTTTAATGGTTTCACCTTTTATTCCTAAGTCAGGTATTCATTTTGCCTTTACATTGGTATATGGTATAAAGTCTTGGTCTGTATCTAGTTTCTGTCATATTGTTTTCCAGTTTTATTATTCTACTTATTATCTCAGCTATATCACAAACTTCCTAGATCTCAGATGTTCCCACCATAAAGTAAAAGACCCCAAATAAATTCAAGCTCCTTGAATATAGGATTCATTTCCTTTTTGTTTGTTTATTTGTTTTATTTTTTGTATCCTTAGCCCTTAAGAAATTTTCTGGCATATAGTAAGTTCTTAATAAATGCCTTCTAAATATGTATCAAGCCTGCCATGTGCCAGGTTCTATGCTAAGCCATTTACAAATATTATCTCATTTGATCCTCACAACAAAACTAGGTAATAGCTCCTATTACCACCCTCCATTTTATAATTCAGGAAACTGGGTCAAACAGAACCTATTTGACTTGCCCAGAGACACACAGCTATTAAGTATCTGAATTTGAATTTAATTTCAGATCTTTTTGACTTAAGAATCAGTGCTCTATCTTTTGTGCCACCTGGCTCTTAAGAATTGGACTAAATAATATCCAAATTCTTTTTCAGCCCTGGTTTCTATAGAGCCTATGGATCACATATAGTTTAACAAAAGCCCAGCAAACAGGGAAATATATTACATGATATGTATACAACCTAAACAATACATCTATTAAATGTCTACTATGTGATATGAAAAAGTAAAAAATAATCATTTTCTTCAAGGAAATTTTATTCTTACAAGGAGGCAAAATATATAAGTATATAGAAAATATATTAAAATACAGGCAAAATAATTTTGGTAGGGAAGGTACTTGTACTATCACTAGATAGATCAGAAAAGGCTTCTTGTAGAAGGTGATGTTTCTGTTGAAATTTGAAAGACTTGGGATTCTCAATGTCAGAGGGTAAGGAAATGCATTCCTTGTATGGAGGATAGCTACTGCAAAGGAACATAAATGGGAAACATATTGCCCTTTATGAGAATCAGCAAGACCAGTTGGAACAGTAAAGTATATGGAGGGAATAACACATGATGACTCAAGAAAGGTAGCTTGCAGTCAGATTTTTTTAGGGGTGGCACTTTAAATGCCATAAAAGATAAATGTAGGTCTGATTCCAAGGATGAGAGGGAGTCACTGGTGCTAACTGAGCAGAGTGTTATGAACAGACTTGTGCTTTAGAAATATCACTCTGGCAAATGTATGGAGAATAGATGGGAAAGGAGAAAGACACCCAGACAGAATACACGAGAGAAGAAGGATCAGAAGAAAATCACTGCTTTCTTTCATGCATTTGGCCTTTATTTAGTACTTGTGATGTGTAAGGCATTGAGGTAGGCACTGACAAAGAAACAAGGGAGAACATGTCACATAGTCAAAGGACAAAGATCAAAGACATAAGAGATGAAGAAGAAAAAGACAGAGACTCTGATTTTTCCTCTCTAAGAATTCACCATCATTGTTCTTAAGAGTTCTCCCTAGTTATCCTTTCATGGGAGTTGGGTCTGATGAGACAGAAAGAGAACCAGACTAGAAATCAAGAGACCTTGCTCCAGGTGTTGGTTTAGTCACTTAGCTTTTCTTTACCCTAGTTTCCTTTTCTCTCAAATAGAATTTAATATCTACTACAGAGGGTTGTGGTCGGAATTAAATGGTATGTTCTGTGTGTTCAGAAAAAATATAAAAAGCCATATATATTATTCACTTGTGTAAAATTCCCTAAGGGGAGGAATTACTGCTTTTTACCCTTGTGTACCTAACTTTTCAGAAAGTCTCATTAGCTATTTGAAATCACTCTGCCTTACACACCAGACTCAAACTTGCTCTTTCTGGCATTATTCATTCTATATTATCTTAATTCATTCTCTTTAGGCACTTCTGTTAGCATCATCTTCTTCTGAGACTTTTACTGCTACAGTAAACACTAATTTCATTATTTTATCTAGTAAAGAATTCAATTCCTTTCTTTCTTTTCCTCTTATATATACTTGGCAGGTTTTGGAGTTTGACCCTGATGAGAGGTGGGAAGGAAATGAAGAGCAGATGTTGGTATGTGTCATCCTTCTACAGATGTACTTAATGTGATATGGGTATGATTCTCAATATTTATTCAGCACCAACAATAAGGATCTGCTTTAAACATATTAGTGGTTTCTCTTGCTACTAGTACACTCCATCTGAATTGTGTTAAAACTTTGGCATACCTTTTGTGAAAGAGCACTGACAAACCAGGCAGTGTTCATAAGAGGGAAGTCAATATAGTAAAGAGAGTGGAGGAAAATCAATAGAAGAAAACTGGAAATATTTAGCCTGGGGGGAAAATGTATATGGAAGAATATGAACTGTAAGTATTTAAAGAGGAGTTACATAGAAGTACTGGAATTTTTTGTATTTGGCCCCAGAAGACAGAATAAGGAACAATAGGTAGAAGTTACAGAGGCGAATTTAAAATTTATGAGGGAGAAGGGATGGGAATATAATATCCTAACATTTAGCAGTGTCACAAAATCTAACCTCAGAGGACAGTGATTCCCTCATCTCTGGAAGTCTTACAACAAAGACAGGGCCACTTGTGAGAAATCTAGAGGATCTCTTGTTCAGGTATGAATTAGACTAAAGAGCCTCTGAGATTTCTCCTATCTCTTTGATTGGCATAATATTCACATATGTATAGAAATGTACAGAAAAATGTGTATTATGTGTTTGGTTCTGTGCATGTAAAAATAATTTCCTGTGTCTCAATGTCCTTACCTGGAAAATGATGGGATAGGAAAAGTGGCAGATGTAGAACTGTCTCTGGAAAAGGTCCCAGGTTGTTTGTTTGTTTGTTAATTCCAATTCTAGTCTTCATTCAGCTACAATTCAGGCATCTCTAGCTTTATCTGGTACTGTTTAACTGTTAATTATATGTTTATGCCATGGAGGGGAAAACTTTAGAATTACTGATAGTTTAAGGTAATAAATAAAATCTATTGTAGGGAATTTACATTTTATTAGAATCCTTTATTCTTTTTTAAAGCCCTGATCCATTTTGAATTGAAACAATCATTTAGTCTCCCAAGAAGAATCCTCATTATATGTTGTCACATCTTTAACTTCCACCCACAAAAAGTGACAAAAGTTAGCTTTTTACTCAAGGATACCTCATTCTGTTCCTAGAGGTTTAGAAGTAGTCAAGAAAATCCCAGGTCCAAAGTATACAGGGTTCTCAAGGCTTACATTCTACAAAAAAATTTGAGTGCATAATAATTTGACTTCAAGCATTAATACCATTTCTGTTGGTCCTTATTATTTAAAACAAAGTCTGAAATGACACCATCTTTTTTTTTCCTTTTCCCCTTTATCATAAATATATGAATTTATCCACATCATCATCTAAATGGCAACATTTAGTCTCTGTGCCTTGTTATTACTAAAAAATCATTAATAGTATTTTCCTTTAGATGGCCTTTATCTGTGTTGGGCAAACCATGGCAAGGTGCCCAGGTGATGGGAGAGACTGCTCCATTCCTGCCTCTGCAGCACCTGGGGACATTTTTATATGCCCCACCCATCTGCCCAGCAGCCTAATGCAAGCATTTCTTCTCTCTGCTCTCTTGGGTAACACAGGGGGCTCATAGGCATGTTGAAAGTGCAGTTTGGGCATGTAATTTTAAAAATGTTATCCCATGCTGACCTTTATCATTTATACTTATACTCATCTATGCAGTCATTCATTCACCAATTAAAGAGTAACTAGAGTATTCATGGCAATGTCTTAAAGCACACCTGCAAATGAGTCAAAATACAAGGACTCTGTACTAAAAAAAACAAAAACTAAGAAATAGTATGGATTTTAAAATGGATTATACTGAAAAACCAAGGAAGACAACATTTTTAATAATCCCTTACCTTGCTGTTGTTCTCTTTCTTGAGTTTTAGTGTATGTTTGTTTGTGGGAGAATAGGGGGGGAGATTAATGATTTCATTAATATAAGGAACTTGCAGTGTGGAAAAAATTTTTCACAGATGCAAGTGGCCATTTTTCTGCACCTACAGGCTTAGAATATTGATTGAAACTGAGATTCTTGAACAGGTGGACAGAAGTAATGTGTGTTTGAGATGGGACTTGAACCCAGATAAATCTAGCTTCAAGTTCAACCCCCTATTAAATACTCAATGGTTGCTCTTTTAAATGGGTTTGGAACTGTGAATTTTATTTAACACTTTACAGACAATGTCTGCCTTTGTGCTTCACAGTCATCTCATGAAATAGATTGCCTATATTATACCCTTATTATATGTTTTATGAAGAAAGTGAAGGTCAGAGATATTAAATACTTCTCTCTATCCATTCATTCAACAAATATTTATCAAGATTCTACTATGTGCCAGATACTGTGCTAAACATTGAGGATACTAAGGAAAAAAATAAAAAGAATATTTACCTTCAAGTTCCTTATATTCTGTTGTGGGAAAAAACAGTTTCCTATATTAATAAATAGGAAATAAAAGTCAAGTATTTTTAGAGGAAGCTAGAAAGTGGGGGGGAATCAAAGAAAGTTTTATGTACAATGAAGCTTATGAGTTGGGCTTTTTAAGAAGCTAAGGATTTTTAGTGTAATTTTTATTTCTTTTGAACATTTACAATTAACTCTTATTATGATTAGAATATATTGCTTTGGAAAGTAGTAAAATTCTCATTCCTAGAGTTTGTTAAATGGAGTCTAGATGACCCATTGTAAGAGGGTTTGTGAGTGGGACTCTAATTTTTTTTTCTTTTTTTAATTTAGAATATTTTTCCATGGCTACATGATTCATGATTCCCTCTCCTTCCCTCCCTGTCCCTGGAGCTGACAAGTGCACTGGGTTATACATGTATTATTGTTCTAAACCTATTCCCATATTTTTCATATTTGCAGTAGAGTTATCCCTTAACATCAAAGCCCTAATCATATCCCTATCAAACTATGTAATTGATCATATGTTTTTCTTCTGTGTTTCTGTTCCCACAGTTCTTTCTCTGGATGTGGATATCATTCTTTCTTCTAAGTTCCTCTAGATTGTCCTGGATCATTCACTGCATTGCTACTGGTAGAAAAGTCCATTTCATTTTATTGTACCACAGTGTATCAGTCTCTGTGTACAATGTTCTGGTTCTGCTCCTTTCACTCTGCATCAATTCCTGGAGGTCTTTCTAGTTCTTGTGGAATTCCTCCAGTTTATTATTCCTTTCAGCACAATAATATTCCATCACCACCAGATACCACAACTTGTTCAGCCATTCCCCAATTGAAGGGCATCCCCTCATTTTCCAATTTTTTGCCACCACAAAGAGTACAGTTATAAATATTTTGTACAAGTCTTTTTTCCTTATTAACTCTTTGGGGTACAAATCCAGAAGTGCTATGGCTGGGTCAATGAGTAAGCATTCTTTTAAAGGAGTGGGACTCTAATTCAGGAAAATATTCATAAGAATGGCCTTAGAGGTTCCTTCTAACTCAGCTTCTGTGAGATGATACAAAGAAATATTGTCAGATTTTAAAATCTCAGTGAAGGAGAGTGTCAGGTTATTGTAGGCTACAAATGGATGTATTATGGAAGAAGTGCTGATGGTTTGAGAAGAGAAGGTTAAAAAAAAACACTGTTAGAAGTGAACCAAGCAATCAGAGATGGAGGGGCTGTGCCATTTTGGATGATGTCTATTGTAACGGGCAAAGCCAGTTCTACGTGAAATTGTCAAGTAGTCAAAGTGAGTCTTTAGGTCCTTCATTGTCCTTTTCAGTGTCCTCTAGGCTACAGAATGCAGAAGAACAGGAATGTTATCAGTGACATATATGTGACATGAACCTGATAATCCTGTTAAAGGCAGAGTGCAAGTGTCATAGAACTGGAGTTTTATGAAAGAAGTTCTAAGGGAGCAGGTAGGTTGTGGTATATGATCTGCATTTTGCTAGAGCTCTCAGGTGGCTCAGTCCCTTGCAAAGACAATGCCAAGAGCATGTTCTTATAATAAGCACATGATAGCAGCAAAAGTTGAATAGGTAGGAGCATGAAGGAGGAATGTAGTGACCCTGATATTGGAGTGATAGGGGAAAGAGGATGTAATTACAAAAGAGAAGTAAGCAACTGAAATAATGATTTATAGATAGTAATAGAGACAGACAATTGAAATCTGAAATCATGAGAATAAAGCATCATCTTTTTTGATCAAATCAGATTTATAATTCTGCTAATTTGAAGTTTGAGGCTTCATTCATCATCGTTTGTCCCTAGTCCTTTCCTGATTCAAACATATGTCAGCTCAATATCATGGAGCTAAATATCTCATACTGTCAGAACATATCCATTTTTGTTCCTGGGATGTAGGATGTGGGAAGACCAAAAATTGGGAGAAATATGAGGGGAAATAGTAGGAGAATTGGGGGAAAAGTGTGAAGATGATTACCAACTCATTTAGCTCTAGAGCTTTACAAGGGGTTCCACAAACCTCATCTTTTTTGATTTTCATAATCATCCTTTTAATGAGGGATAATTATTATTATCTCTATTTTACAGATCAAGAAAAAGCAGAAACTGAATCAGGTTCAATGATCTGCCTGAGGTTGTATATTTAATAAATGCAGTAGGACTCAAATCCAGGGTCTTTAAGACCAGTGGGTTTTCTCCTAAAATTTGAACAAAATAGTTGGGGTGGGATTCAGAGAGCAGAATAATTGAAAACCCTGGGGGAGTAGCTGCCATTTTCTCCCCCTGCTCAGTTCTCAGAATTACCTCATTCTAAATATTTTACATTAGACATTGTTTGATAAAAAGTCCCTCAAAGATCATAATTACAAAAGCATAATCATTAAAAATAAAAACAGCAACTTGCCTAACCTAAATCTTGCCTTATAATATTTCTAACCTATCATTTCTTTGGAAATTAGGTTTTCAATGTATATAAACTGGGAGCTCCTCTTTGACCAACTAAATCAAAGTGCTGTGCTCCTCGGGAATGAATTTGCTGCCATGGAAACACCTGTGAGGTCACAAAGACATTTTCTATTGCTATGTGATATACAAGTCACTTATTTACATAACTTGCATAATTGGCAATCATTTTCAGCTCAGCACGGAAAGTGACAGCATTTTGTACATAAAATGTATTTAAAAGTTGTTAATTGGTGGCAAGCTCAATATTGTGTATCAAGACCTTTTTTTTTCTAATCCGGAAAAACATCTGAGCACACTGAGTTCACAACATCACTTGTCTAAGTAGCTTTGATACAAGCCAAGTCTCCAAAAGGTTAAATATTCCTCGGTTCATGCAAAGATGACCTAAAACAGGGAAAATTGCATAGGATAAAATGGAAAATGTCGAGTGATCTACCCTTTCAATTCTACATTGTTTATATTTAAAGGCCTTAAAGAAATGCATCTAACTTATTAACTTACACAGACCTGATAAATGGTGGCTAATTCAATGAAACAAAAGCAGCAGTTATATGTCAGCCACTTCTCATGTATCAGATCTTGATTCTCGGTTACAAAATCCGCAGGTATTTTCCTCCTTATGTTAAAAGGAATTCAAAATGCTGATCCTCTACATCCTGACATTTTGGCCCATGGAGAAAACGTGCTCAACCCCAAAACATCCTAAGCCATCATGTCAGGTTCTATTTGTATGGGTAAGATACCTGAGGATGTTGCGCTAGGAGCTGTCTTAATTATCACACTGAAAAATCTTAAAACACTAAAGGGAATCTTAGATCTAGCTGCTGAGTGCCCTGCCTGGTACACTGAAGGATGAGATAACCTTAAAAAGCACTGAGTCACAGCCTTCCTTCGCTGTTCAGGGGCTTCTGGGCGAATCCCTTTCCACTAAAGGAGTTTGTTTCCTGACACTAGGTAGATGATGGTTTAGACATACGACAAGCATAGCCTCACCACTTATTTCACCCAAGATCATTCTGGAATAAACTAAAAATGTGAAGAACACTTATCTGTCTTAAGTATGTGCTTTCAGACACTTTCGGCAATAGCTTCATGATAACAATTTAATTTCCTTATAGAGTAATCCCTTGGTCTCTCTCACTTAAGATTGCATCTGACAGATTGAAGTGAGAATATCAGATTAATATGTCTCAGTTTAGTTCGTTGGTCAAGATATTTCCTTTTAAAGCCTTCACTGGAGCAAGATTTTAGAGTAACACAAAGTGAGCAAAAGGAGGAAAAATGTTCAATAAAGGGGAAAAGATATTTAGTTTTCAAAGTCATATGGGATGGGTCTGTTCATTCCCAGAAGAGGTCATTCAGATATGAAGGGGAGGATCTGAGTCCCCTCTAAGTTGTCTCTTTTTTGTTTGAAAATCACTGTCCTACAGAAAGCTCTTAGCTTAAACAGCTTGATAAATACATAGTCAAAATTAACATCCTTCCAAATGCTTGCACACCACTCCTGGAGAAAAGCTTCCTTTCTCCCTTTAGTTTTGAAAGGGCATTAGAATCATAACTAGGTTTCACTCTTGATTCCATTATACTTTGGGCAACTTACTTTCCTTTCTTGGTTCTCAGTTTTCTCATTTTTACAATGGGCCTAATATTCTATGAATTAAATTGAGAATATTTACCTGCCATCCTTTATTCCCTTTAGAATAATTTCAGGTTAGTCCTTTTTAAGTTTATTATATGCAGATCACTGTGCTGAGAAAAATACACCATTTAGATAACCCACAGTTGTCCCCTCCCTTGGGTAGCTTATATTCTAATGAGGGCATCCCATATGCCCAGACAATTTGTGTAAAATCATAACAATAATTGTATTAAAGCAGGGCAAGAGAAAAGAGTCAGGCAAAAGGGGAATTAAAGAAGATACAATCACGGAGGTTATATTTGATTTGGGGTTTAAAGAACTGGTTTGAATTCTACCAGCAAAAAATGGGAGTTAGGCTATTCTAGTCTTAGGTAATGGGGTAGACAAAGGTACAGAGGTGGAAAGTGTATAGTGTATTTTGGGACTCCAGCTTTAATGGAGTATAGATTATATAAAAGGGAATTGTTAAGAAATGAGATTGCTTAGGATCAGCAGGAGACATATTCAAGAGTTGTAATGTCTGTCTAAGGAATCTGAATATTATTCAACAAGCATTGGGGAAAAGCTAAATATTTTTGAGCACATAACCAACACAGTCAGCTTTATGCATGAGGATCTCTTCATGGTAAAATACTATGATGATGATAATGAGTACCACCATTATGATAGCTATTAATATTACCATCTCTATTAATGATAATCATAATAAAAAACTTCATCCTAAAATTGTTTTGATTCACTCTTTCTCCTATACTGAAATGACCAATTGATTTCATCTTGTGGGAAAAGGGAGATTTAGAAATCACATTTCACTGCTTAATTTCTTTTTTTTATTATAAGAGATGAATATTATGGAAAACCTTCAACTTGTAAAATATTCTTTGAACGAGTATCATGCCTTTTCACTTAGGAGCAGATATTATGCAAGTATCCTCAAGTGACTTACCTTTGACTTATAGGATGAAGGCAATACTTGAATATTTATACTTAAGTCAAACTATTTGATAATCTTATATAAGCAAAGGAATAATAATATCCATTGGGACATTACTCTCTGTGATGATAGAATAGGTTTCATCAGAACTGTCAGATCTGTAATTCTAAGCTGAACCATGGACCCAAATGTTCAAACTCTCCTAGCTCTTGCAATGATGACAAAATAATAGGATCATATGAAATGTTCAAAGTATATAGCACAAGAGATCATGTAGTCATAAAATCAAAAGATCTGAATTCAAAAACACCTCATTTGTCTTTTCCAATCTACACCTCTTTCCTCCTTTGCTCTTACTTTTTGTTTTCTTTTCCCTTTTTCCTCTTTATTCCTCTTTCTTTTTTCTACATCCTTTACTTCCTCTCTCCCTTCCTTCCTTCTGTCTCTTTCCCTCTCCTCCCTTCATTTCCCTTCTCTTTACTCTTCTTTCTCTTTCTTTCTGCTCCTTTTCTTTCTCATCTTTTCTTCCTTCCTCTGTTCCTGCCTTCCTCCTTTCCTTCCTTCTTTCCTTCCTTCCTTTCCTTTCTTCCACCTTCCTTTCCTTCCTTCTTTCCTTCCTTCCTTCCTTCCTTCCTTCCTTCCTTCCTTCCTTCCTTCCTTCCTTCCTTCCTTCCTTCCTTCCAATTTCTCATGGCTGGGAGCAATACCTAGGATCTTCTCAAGGCCCTTAACATTTTGCTTTTTCTTTTATGTTTAGCTCTATTGCCTAAATTGCTTTAAAATGATATACTTAGATCTTGGGAAGAAAGATGCTTATGTTTTAAAATGGATTTTAACACCACCTCTTTTTGAATACACAATATTTATTAATTTGTTTGTTTATTTGTTTATTTATTAATTTTAAACCCTTACCTTCAATACTGTGTATTGCCTCCAAGGCAGAAGAGTGGTAAGGTTAGGCAATGGGGGTCAAGTGACTTGCCCAGGGTCACACAGCTGGGGAAATGTCTGAGGCCAAATTTGAACCTAGGACCTCCTATCTCTAGGCCTGGCTCTCAATCCACTGAGCTACCCAGCTGCCCCCTGATACACAATATTTAGATTAGTAGTCTGTGTTGATTACATTATCTGAATAATTGAGCTTATCTTTCTTATATAGATATAGTTCTTTTTGATTTAGTATCTGGTTCAGGTCTCTTGTGTTGTTTTTGCTTTTATTTTGTTTTATTTTGTTTTATGCTAACAAATATATGAACCAAGGTAGATAGAAGCTATTTTATGGTTTCGGATAGAAGTATTTTATAATTTAAACTTAGAAAATAATTATTTTAAGATTAATAGTTAAATTATATGCCAGTCTTGATTTTAAAATTTTTCACAAAGATCTCTGGCAAATTTAAAAAATGTAATAAGGTCTAGAATGTGTGGTTGAACATGGTGATAATAAATACTTTATTTTACAATTTACAACTGACTTTGTGATATAGGAAATACAAGTATTATTTTCTCCCATTTAAAGGCAAGGAATTGAGGATGAAAGATGCTAAGTTACTTGCCCAAGTTTATAAAGCTATTAAGTGGAAGACTCCATACTGAAACTCCTTTCTCCAAATGTGGAATTTATTTATTATATTATACTATCTCTCAGCAAACCACCCTGTGTGTGTATGCATGTATGTTGGAGGCTATGTGTGCCCATGTCTGACTCTGTGTGTGTGTGTGTGTGTGTGTGTGTGTGTGTGTGTGTGTGTGTGTGTGTGAGTCAAGAAAGAAAGTTCAACAGTGCATACTGGTGCAAATTATCATCAAGACCACAAGGATCTAAGAGAAAATTAAAATAACAACTAAATTAAATCTTAGAAGATAAAGTAAGCTTGTTTCCTCAGTGAATTATGGAAGGAAATACAAGAATTTAACATTAAAAAGAGTAATAATTTAATGTAGTTTTTGAAAGAAATTAACCCTTGCAGCACCAATGTATATAATATAGTGACAAAATTAAAATTAAGCAGTTTGGGGAATTTTTTAGAAAGGCAACTCATAAACTAATCTCCACTCCCCAGCCTGAGCTTCTTAAGCTGCTTAAAAACAAAACCTACTAAATATTATTTTTTTTCCTAGGAATGTGCCTATTCCTTTAATTCAGAACATGTATTCTCTATAATTTGTGGTGTTTGTCCATTGGTACTCCACAGAATATCCTTCCATATATGTTGGATCTTCTTAGAGAACTGTTTACATTTTATGAACACCAAGGCAGTAATTGAACTGACCACTTGTTTTTCTATTATTTTTTCAGAATCCATCTCAGTTTCTTATTATGCATTAACTCATCAATATTCTTTAGTCCATTTCTTATGTGTTGATTATTATTGGAAAGATGGTAGAGTTTACATATTTTGACTCTTCTTTTCATGTACTTTGTGTAATATGCAACTTATATTTTGGAAAGAATATATTGTTCCAATATTCACAACTATACAACATTCATACAGAAATATTTTGTTACGACATATTGGCCTTTGTACCTGGAACAGATTATGATCCTTAAAAGTCCCCTAGAATTTCCCCACTCTCTTCTCTAATCCATTGGTTCTTAATTTATAATCTACATATATCCAAAGGTTCCACTCATTTAAAAACTTTATTCTGAAAACCTGCTCATATAATTCAATGTACTTTTGAGATCAATGGCAGAGAAAAAGGTTAAGATCCCATCTCTTTTGAGAGGGGGGAGGGAACAGAGAGAGAGAGAGAGAGAGAGTGAGAGAGAGAGAGAGAGAGAGAGAGAGAGAGAGACAGAGACAGAGACAGAGAGAGACAGAGACAGAGAGAGACAGAGACAGAGACAGAGACAGAGAGAGAATTCTTTCACTGTTTCCAGCCACTCTCCAATCTATTGAGGAAATAAGCAGGATGACATCAATTATATATGTGAAGTCATGCAAATCATATTTACTAATGGGAATGTATCTATTGGTAATATCATATAATTTTTGGTTGTTTTTTCTTTATATGGTCAATTATAATTAGCTTTCCTAATATTAAAGTAGTTCTGCATTCCTGAAATAATCCTACCTTGTCATATTTGATCATTTTGATACATATTGTAATCACCTTGCTCACATTTTCATTAACATTTATTTTTATTTTATATATAAATATGTAAACATATAATCTATATAATATGTGTAAAATAATTATATATTACATAATATGTTATAAATATGTTATAAATTATAATAAATGTACTTATCCAAGAAAAAACACATTTTCACATTAGCTCTGTCAAAAAATCAATGTCCCGTTCCTTTTCTCCCCTCTCGCTTCCCGAAAAAAAAAAGCAGGTAATATAAGTTGTAAATATATTATAATATAACACATATTTCCATTTTCATCATGTTGTTAAATAATACATATTGCTTACACGAGAGAAAAATTCATGAAGAAAATAAAATGAAGAATTTTATATATATATATATATTTTACATTTTTAAACCCTTAACTTCTGTGTATTGGCTCCTAGGTGGAAGAGTGGTAAGGGTAGGCAATAGGGGTCAAGTGACTTGCCCAGGGTCACACAGCTGGGAAGTGTTTGAGGCCGGATTTGAACCTAGGATCTCCCGTCTCTAGGCCTGGCTCTCAATCCACTGAGCTACCCAGCTTCCCCCGAGAATGGTATATTTCAATATGAATTTGGACTTCATCTATTCCTTCCAATGTGATGGATAGCCATTTCATCATGAGTCTTTTGGAGTTGTCCTGGATCCTTGCGTTGCTGATAATAGTTAAATCATTCACAGTTGATCATTATGCATTATTGCTGTTACTCTATACAGCATTTTCCTGGTTCTACTCATTTTACTTCACATCACTTCATATAGGTTTTTCCAGTATTTTTATATGTTCACCTTTTTTGTGATCTCTTACAGTACAATGGTATTCCATTACAATTATATACCACCATTGGTTCAGCCATTCCCCAACTGATGGATATTCTTCCAGTTTCTAATTCTTTACCACCAGAAAAGAACTCCTATAAATATTTTAGAACATATAATTTATTTTCCTTTTTCCTTGATCACTTTAGGAAATAATCCTAATAGTGGTATAACTAGATCAAAAGGTAGGCACAGTATTATAATGTAATTCCAGATTGTATTCCAAAATAGTTAGATCAGTTAACAGTTGCACCAACAATGTATCAGTATCTCTATTTTTCTATATCTACTCCAACATTCATCATTTTACCCTTTTATCATTTTAGCAAAATTGATAGGTGTGAATTGATATCTCAAAGTTATTTTGATATGCATTTTTCTAATCACCAGACTTGGAGTGTTTTAGAGTATTTATAGCTTTGATTTATTCATTCAAAAATGTCTATTAATGTATTTTGATCATTTGATCTTTTATCAATTGGGGAAAGGCTCTTATTGTTATATATTTATCAAAGTTCTCTATGTATTTTAGATATGGCAACTCTTTATGGGAAATTATCTATAAATTTTTCCCAACTTATTGTTTTCTTTTTAGTCTTGATTATAATTCATTTTAATTGTTGAAAAAAATTTTCAATTTAATATATTCAAAATGATCCATTTTACATTTTTAACTCTTGCTCATAAATTTTTCTTCTATCCAAAGTATGATCAATAATATGTTCCCTATTCTAATTTATTTATATCTTCCTTTAAATCAAGATAATGTATCCATTTTGACTTTAATAGTGAAATAAATTGCTCTATATCCAGTTTATGCCAGACTATTTTCTAGTTTTGTCAAGAATTTTACCAACTGGTGAATTCTTATTTCCAAAACTTTGATCCTTACCTTTGTTAAAGACAAAGTTGACACAATTCTTTTATAACTGTTCATATATAATACTATAGCCATAGTATTATATATGTATATGTATATATATATAATATCCTCTTCTGTTTGATCCAAATTAATAGTTACTGCTGAATAATATAGTTTGAAATCTGGCATATTGCTAAAATTTCTTCCTTAACTATTTTTTCATTATTTCCTTTCATATTCTTGGCCTTTTGTTCTTCCAGATGAATTTTGTTATTTTTCCTAGTTAAATAAAATAATGTTTTGGAAATTTAATTGGGATGGCATTGAATAAGTAGATTAGGTGTGGTAGAATTTTCATTTAAATTATATTGGCTCTAATCACAAATGAAAAATTAATATTTCTCCAATTATTTAAAACTGGTTTTATTTGCATAAACAGTGTTTTATTATTATGTTCATATAGTTTCTGGATATGTTTTACTTGTAGCCATTTTATTCTGTTCATGAATAGTTTAAACATGCTATATTTAATTATTTCTACTTGCAGGACATTGTTAGTGATACATTCACATACACATATCATCTATAAAACATTTTTCTATAAATTGACATTACATTTAGTACATTTATGTAAAGTGAGTTTTCTTATCTTTGCCCATTCTGACAACTTCCATTTCTTTTTCTTTTCTTATTGCTAATGCTATCATTTCTATTTCTTATCTATTTCTAAATAATATTGGTAGTAATAGGCATCCTTGTTTTACTCCTAATCCTATAGGGAAGACTTCTAACTTATTCTCATTACAGATAATATCTGTTGCTGGTTGTAAGTATATACTTCTTATTAATCTAAGGAATATCCACTTATACCAATGCTTTTAAGAATTTTTAATAGGAATGAGGGTTGTATATTTTTTAAAAAGCCTTTTCTAAATCTATTGTTATAATTGCATGATTTATGTGCCCTTTTTGCTAATGTAATCAATTATGCTAATTGTTTCCTTATATTAAACCATTACAATCCTCTTTGGTCATAATTTTAATCTTTGTGATATATTGTTGTAGTCTCCTGGCTAATATTTTTATTCAAAAATTTGCCTTTGTATTTATTAGGGAAATTTTTCTCTGCTTTTTCTCTGTTTTTACTTCCTCTTCCCCCATTTATTTATCAAAAACATATTTGTGTCATACAAAGAATTTGGTAGCACTCTTTCTTTACCTATTTTTTCAAATAGATTAAATAATATTGGAATTAATTATTCTTTAAATATATGTAAAATTCACTTAACTAACCATCTACTCCTGTCAAGCCCTCCACACCGTAGGTAGCTCATTTATACCTTCCTCAATTTAATTTGCTAAGATAGGTTTAAGTATTATATATGCTCTTTTGTTAATCTGAGTTATTTATATTTTATAAGTGTTCATCTATTTCCCTTACATCGCCAGTTTTGTTGACATATTAGACAAAATAACTTCTAATAATTGCTTTAATTTCATCTTCATTGGTGGCATCTTCACTCTTTTCCTGTTTAATAACAGTAGCTTTATTTTCTTCATTTTTAAACAAATTAACTAATTTTCTTTATTAATTCAATTTTCATACTTTAAATTTTACTAATATCTTCTTTAATTTTCCTGACAACTATTTGTTGATTAATTGGATATTTTTTATTTTGTTCCTTTTCTAGTTTTATTTAATTGTATGACAAAATCATTTATTTCCTCTTATTGTTGTATATTTTTTGTTGTTTGTTTTTTGTTGAATTTTTTTTCTGATTTACTATTTGGTTGGATCCCACAAATTTTGCTATGTTTAACAAGGAATATAGGGGGCAGCTGGGTAGCTCAGTGGAGTGAGAGTCAGGCCTAGAGCCAGGAGGTCCTAGGTTCAAACCCGGCCTCAGCCACTTCCCAGCTGTGTGACCCTGGGCAAGTCACTTGACCCCCATTGCCCACCCTTACCAATCTTCCACCTATGAGACAATACACCGAAGTACAAGGGTTAAAAAAAAAACAACAAGGAATACACATAGCTAATTTAAGGATCACAGGTCTCCAAAAATATAAAAAATAAAAAATCTTTAAAAAATAATAAATGAAAACTCTCCCAAACTTCTGAATATAGTTAATAATATATCAACCAGGAGATTCCCCTATTTATAACCAGATTTTCTACTAATAGTTTTTTTAGAGAAGTATTAATTTTGTCTTTGATTTTTGCTAGCTTTTTGAGTATTTGTCTCTCCCAGATATATCTTGTAAAACATTACCACAATGATATAAAGGATGTGACAATCATCATGGATTCCATTAGCTCACATTTGGTGTAGCATACTTTCCTGTCCACATTCTAATTCTTTCAAAAATGGTGATGACAACAATAGCATTTATATAGTGTTTTAAAGTGTTTAATATAATTTACAATTATTATCTTATTTTATCCTCACAATATCTGGCCCTATTGCAATTATTGTCAACATTTTACAAAGGAGAAATCTAAGGCAGCCAGAGTTTAAGTGATTTACCCAGACTCCAGTAGCTGGTAAACACGTTAGGTTGGATTTAGTATCAGATTTTCCTAATTCCAGTCCCAGTGCTCTCACCACTGTACAACCTAGCTGCTTCATAGTACATCAGAGGCTGAAATATTAACATCTCATTGTGTTGGCATTTTTATTATCAACATCATATATTATGTTAAATAGCTATTTAATCCTTTTCTATCCATTATATTATTTGGTTCTCTATCAAGTCCTAAGAAACAGGAAATGCAAACTCTTTTTAGTAGTGTGGAAGTCAAATCAAATAGAGGTCAAATGGCAACTTCAATATAATATATTTATTGTTTTTAATCCATTTTTAATATAATTCCTTATTCAGTGTCAGAGCATGTTCTGCTATCTATGCGCATCCTATAATTTGTATTCACTAAAAATTATAGGCTATGAGATAAATACATAGGAAAGATTATATTTATAATCTATATTTATGGAAGAAGTACCTGTTTTGATGAAACCAATATTCATATATTCCAGGTACTCCAGTAACAAACTATTATCTCAATGTTAATGTTTTATTGGTCATTTGTTATTCATTCCAATTATTTTTGAATATATAAACCCAATGATTTTTTAGCGACTGCTGCTTTATAACAAAGAAATATTAAGTAAAACTAATGAACACGATAATTGAGTTTCAGAGCATATGCTACTTTCTTTGTTCAATGTTTCTCATTTCTACAAGGAAAAGATAATCCTGAATGTCTCTATTTTTTCCCTCCGAGGCCAAGATTAAGTATTAAAATTATATAATATTTGACTTTATTTTCATTTTCTTTTTATTTATATTATTCCAATAATTAAATACATATTTTCCTCTTTTTTGCTTACTTTGTTCAATAACACATGCAATTTTTTTTCATTTTTTTTGCTGAATGATTTGTATTTGCTCTATCATTTGATGTAATAATATCTGTATATGAAAATTCATTTACCCATTCTTTAACCAATGGGCACCCATTTTGTTTCCACCTTTATTGTAACACAATAAAGTTCCAGAAATAATAACTGATATAGTATGGAGCCTGCTAACAATGAATACCTTTAGAACCACAGTAATGCCTATAACTTAATGCAGGATATGCTCAATTTGATACCATTGTCTTTGTCCAGTCTTATTTCCTCTCTGTTACACCTTTATTAGCATTTTTTACTCTAGAAAATTCCTCAGTCTAAAAATAGATCTTATGTTTTTATACTCTCCTGTTTTTTTCCCTATTGTTCCTTATAATTAGGATATTTTCTTTATATTGTGATGATACTTTAAAACGCAATTTAAAAATCACCTCTATTGAGGATTTCCCCTTCAAACTTTACATACATTAATCCTTTCTTTTGTGTCTCTCCAACAAACCATTGTAAGGTTGTATATTTAAGGTTGTATACCGAAGTCTTTGACTTATTCTCCTACTAGATAAACAAATTCTGAACAATGTCTTATCTAAATTTTAGCTCTTGATATAATCCAGAGATTAAGGGTCCAGTGACCCATGCTTACATGGCATTCTGCAGATAGTAGATCTTTAATAGATGAAGGGATAAATATCTCTCTGTGTATCAATGAATTACTCCTAATTAATTATGTTTTATCTAGGGCATTATTAGAAATCTGATTATATAAAAATGTAGAGGTCTTTATTATCTTATATGAAATGTACTATTTAACATCTATAGCTTTAAAAAGTACAAATACTATACCTTAGCAAATTATTTTTGTCCAATAATTTATAAACATGATTTTCATTTGTTTAAAGTAGTTTCCTTATTACTCTAATTTTAACCATGTTTTAAAACTCAACTTAATACCTAATGAAGTAATTTTGAATATAGAACTGCAGGTATCAAAAATAAAGTATGTCCAAATATGAACATATATTTAGGTTAACTGTAATAAGTATTTAATAAAATTAAAGAGTATAATAGATCAATTTTCTACTTGTTAACACAACTAAAAGGTAGTTAATGATCAATGATAATTTCATTACCAAAGAACACCATGGTACAAAAGGAGTAAATAAATTATTTTCTGCATATAAATTTTAGCAATTAAGCTTGAACACAGAATAACTCAGGCTTCGTCATCCTATATATTCCTTTTCATAGACCTAATCAAACAGACTTGGAAGATAACTCAAATGATTCTTGACTGAAGGGAAGTTAGTATGAGGAGAATAAAGTATATACTTAAGTTTGAGAAAGTGTATTTCTGAACATATGACAAACTGTCATGGTTTGGGGTAGCCCTAGCTCTCTTCTAGAATTCTACTCTGTACTTAGTCACTTGTAGCAACACTCTATCATTATCATTTATAGTCTTCATTTAATTTTAAGTCAGTCAATGCCAGAGATACTCATGATGACACTGCAGGAACATTAGATTTAAAGATAGCCTGGTTTGAAAATCAATTCTACTTTATGACTTTCAGGAATAAACTTGTGGAAGCAAATTAACAGTCCCATTCCCACTTTTGTCCTTCTTTTAGAATTAGTAAGAAAGTGATGTAAGCTAAAGTTTGACCACTTTCTTTTAGGAAACTATTTTAAAAAAAATAAGAAAAGTTCTAGATATTGGAATGAATGGAACCAAATTTAAAATGGTTAAAATCTAGAAAGGTGATTTCTTATCCACAAGCATTGAAAGAATTAGATTAATGTTCAGACTAATAGGGAGAAAAAGCAAGTCTTTTAGAAAATCTCACATTCAAATACAATACTGAAGTGATATATAAAAAGGCAAACATGAAAGAATAATCATAAGGGATTCAATAAAGTTAAACTCTACCTTCTTATATTTGAAGGTTATTCGTATAACTCCTAAGAACGTTATCATTAATAGGAGATTTAAAATTTTACATAAACAGAGGGTATGGGTATAAATTGAATATGTTTAGGTGATCTCAAATAAATGAAGAGGTAAGAAAGAGAGGTGACCTGGGAGAAGAGGGAAGGGAGAGGCAGAATGGGAAAGATAAGTGGGCATCTGGGTGATTCAGTTGATTGTGAGCCAGGCCTAGTGGTGGGAGGTCCTAGGTTCAAGTCTGACCTCAGATATTTCCTAATTGTGTGACCTTGTGCAAGTCACTTAACTCCCACTGTGTAGCCCTTACCACTCTTCTGCCTTGGAACCAACACACGGTACTGATTTTAAGACGGAAGGTAAGGGTTTAAAAAAAGAAGGGAATGGGGAAATATTCTCACATAAAAGAAGCACCCAAAAATCTTTTATAAGAGAAAGGATAATTGAGGACTGAAGGACAATACTTGAACCTCAATTTCATCAGAATTCACTTAAAGGGGGATAAATATATACACAGTTGTTTTTAGAAAAGTAACTTGGTAATATGCCTGGGCATTTCCAAGACCAGGTCACATGAAAATATTTTAATTCTATAAGACTGTTGCTCTAGGATTTCTTGAAATTCATATTCACATCATAATGTTATTGATTATAAGTTGAAAACCACTCATTTTTAACATGGTTTTCAAAAATCTATCAGATTTCTTAGTACAATTTACAAAATCAAGTTTGCTCATTCTCAGGAAACATCTCTAAATTCCAAGTAGAAAAATTAAACCTGGCTCTGATTCTATATAACATGTTACTGTCTCAGTGGCTACTATGATAAAATTACCAGGGATTTTTATAAGTCTATATGCTTATGGTTGTTGGTGTGCTGCCATTTTTCCCCACAACTTTCTTCAATGTATGTAAAGTGATGAAATTTCCATTGGGATTAAATTAATGAAAAATCTGCAGGAGATAATTCCCTTTCCTACAAACTATCATAAACGCATATTCTATGCCCCTTGTCTTTACCAACAGGTAATCCAGAATTCTATTTGTTCAGAGTTTGTTCCATTGAGAAGAAACAACCTGAGCATATGGCCTCAACATGAAACTCTGAATACCTTCCCCTCACCAAGAGCCAATGCATTCAAAGAAGAAAGCAATGACTTGTTTAGACTCCTTTCAGCTCAGAAGCTAATATTCTGAAATACTTTTTCATTTTTTACAAAGTTCAAGTCATTTCTTTTTACCTACTGTTAATAACAACAACCTTGAGAAATGTGAAACTATGTTTGCTTTTGTTACCAGCTACCCTACTAGGACCACCACTGCAGGAGAGTTCTACTCGACCTGAAACAATTATTCACCACTAACTTATATAGTTGATGCCTTCTCCTCTTAATTTCCCTTTCAGACTAGTTCAAAGTCTCTCTTTTTCCTTTAAGACATAATTGAAAATCCATTTTGTGTACGAAGACTTTCATGATCCCCCCCCAATTGCTAGCACTATTCCTTCTCAACTACTTTGTATTTATTGTTTTATTCACTTTATAATATATTTCTTAATATGTATAATTTTAACTCCTAATAAAATATAAGTTCAATTTGGTTAAAAAAAAGAAAGGTAACTTAGGCAATGAAAAAATAAGAGGTAAAGAAAATGAAAGGAGCAGGGATGATAAAAGGGAGAGTAAATTAATGGAAAAATGTTTAGAATCAAAATATACTTTTTAATAATAGTTTATTTTATAGTTATATGTAATAATAAATTTAACATTATTTTTTAAAAATTGAGTTCCCATTATGGTGAAAATTCTCTGCAGTAATTAATAATTATTTATTAGATAGTAAAGGTTGGAGTTAGAGAAAGAGATATAGTCATATGATCACCTGGCCATACCTACATGATGTCTTATCTCCTTTCCCTAGACAAAAGGGGCTGCATCAGGAAAAGACAAATGGTCCTACTTTCTAGCCAAAAACCATGTGAGTCATCCCACAAGAAAAGTCTCCAGACCAAGAGCCCTAAGAGCCAAAAAGCCAAAAAAGACCTTCCAACTTCCTCATTCCCCTCTCTTATAAAGTCATTAGCATCACTCCTTCTAGTTCTCCCTAGTTGGACAGACTACACTTCAGTCTGGGTCAGAGGCCAGTCTTCTAGATGTCAGGAGACAAGGGAGAAACTAGGTAAACATCTTCTGGCACACCTGGGGCCCACAAGATCTCTGGTCCTCCCACAGTATGTATGAACACCCAATCAAAGGGTGTGGCTGAGATATTGGACAGAAATGGATTTTTAAAATTGTATTTTATTTTAAAATTTATTTAATTAGAATATTTTCCCATGGTAATATGATTCATGATTTTCTCACCCTTCTTCCCTTCCCCCTCCTGGAGCTGACAAGCAATCCCATTGGGTTATACATGTGTCACTGCTCAAAACCTATTTCCATGTTATTCATATTTGGAATAGAGTGATCTTTTAATGCCAAAACCCCAATCACATCCATGTCGAACCATGTGATCAATCATATATTTTTCTTCTGCATTTCTACTCCCACAGTTCTTCCTCTGGATGTGGATAGCATTCTTTCTCATAAGTTCCTCTGGATTGTCCTGGATCATTACATTGCTGCTAGTAGAGAAGTCCATTACATTCAATTGTGCCACAGTGTATCAGCCTCTGTGTATAATGTTCTCCTGGATCTGCTACTTTCGTGCTGCATCAGGTCCTAGAGGTCATTCCACTTCACATGGAATTCCTCCAGTTCATCTTTCCTTTCAGCACAATAGTATTCCATCACATCAAATACCATAATGTGTTTAGTCATTCCCCAATGATTGGACAACCCCTTATTTTCCAATATTTTTCCAATACAAAGAGTGTAGCTATAAATATTTTTGTACAAGTATTTTTCCTTATACTCTTTGTGTTTGTACTCTTTGGGGTAAAACCCAGCAGTGATATGGATAGATCAAAGGGTAGGCATTCTTTCAGATATGGATTTTCAATACTTTCCTTTTAAAAAAGAAAAAGTAGTATAAATTTATGTTAATTTCACACAGCTCCAAATTCTCTCTTTCCCTCCAAACTTCCTCTATAACCTTCCTGAGGAGGCAGGCAATTTGATATGGTTTGTACATGTGCAATCAGGCAAAACATATTTCCATATTTGTCATGTTGTGAAAGAAAATACTGACCAAAACATGCACACATGCAGACCAAAAAACAAAATGAAAAATAGTATGCTTTCATCTGCATTCTGAAAATTCATGGCATTTTTCATTATGTACTTTGATGAAAAAAATGTTATATACCTTCAGAGAGAGAGAGAGAATAGATGAGTTCTTATAATATTCCTTCTTATACTATCTTCTTATAATATTCTTCTTTCCCTCCCCTTTGTGTGGTATAGATTATCCTATTTTTCTTATTCCTTTAAGTTTCTCTTGGTGCAATCTTCTATTCCCCCACCCCCTTTCCTTCCTTCTTTCTTTTTGTGTGCGTGTGTGTGTATCATCTTAGACCACTCAGTACCCCAACCTTTCCCTATGTATAGTTATTCTAATTACTGTAATAGTGAATACAATATTTGAGAGTTACAAATAACATTTTCCATATAGGAATATAAGTAATTTGATCTTATTGAAGCCCTTAAAGAAGGATCTTTAATTTTTTTTTCCTTTCCCCTCTCTTTCTTATTTACCTTTTCATGTTTCTCTTGGTTTTTGTGATTGGATATCAAACTTTCCATTTAGTCTTGGTCTTTTCTTTGCAAATACTTGGAAATCTTCTATTTTGTTAAATGCCCATACTTTCCCCTGCAAGTATATAGTCAATTTTGATGGGTAGGTGATCCTTGGTTATAGACCCAGTTCCCTTGCCTTTCTAAATATTATATTCCAAGTCTTGCAGTCTTGTAGTGTGGAGGCTGCCAAATCCTGTGTAATCCTGATTGTTGTTCCTTGATATCTGAATTGTCTCTTTCTGGCTTCTTGTAATATTTTCTCCTTAAAATGGAAGCTTTTGAATTTGGCTATTACATTTCTGGGGATTGTCTTCTGAGGATTTGGTGTAGAGGATGTTCTATGGGTTCTTTCAATGTCTATTTTGCCCTCTTGTTCAAGGATATCAGGGCAGTTTTCCTGGATAAGTTCTTGTAGTATGATATCTATGTTTCTATTTGTCTCTGATTTTTCCAGAAGACCAATAAGTCTCAAGTTGTTTCTTCTGGACGTGTTTTCTTGATCTGTCATTTTCTCATTGAGATATTTCATGTTTCCTTCTATTCTGATAGTCCTTTGACTTTGCTTTATTAATTCTTGCTGGTTTGTGAGATCATTGACTTCTACTTGTCCAATTCTAGCCTTTAAAGACTGGTTTTTGGCTATAATCTTTTGGTTTTCCTTTTTATGTCTAGTCTATCTGGCTCTTCATGGCTTCCAGCTGATCATTTCTGATCTTCAATTTGCTTATCATTTCATTTGATTTCTTAACCTCACTTTCCAATTGCAAAATTCTCCCTTTTAAACTGTTATTTTCTTTTTGAACTATTTCCCACTTTTCTTGCCAAATCTCTTCCACCTTTCTCATGATCTCAAATTGGAACTCTTCAAGAGCTTGTGACCAATTTTCATTTTTTGGGAGGGTTTGGATGTGTTTACATGTTTTTCCTCCTTTGTTATCTGTTCTGTGGTCTGTATTTTTTCTATGTAAAAATTATCTAGAGTTAATGGATTTTTCTTGCTTCTTTTGTTGGTTGTTTTTTCTTGAACCTTGCTAGCCATTACTCTGCTGTTTCTTGCTTCCCTCAGAAGTCTGGGTGAAGAGGGCAGCCTCTTTGTGTACGGAGCTATGGAGCAGTTTTTGCCTGAGGCTAATTTTTGAGTCTGTGCATGGTTTCTGCTGTATGCAGCCCCAGTCCCACACCCCTCTCAGAGCCCAAGGTGCGCACTATTCAGCCTTTTGGGGTTTCAGGTCTAGCTGCTCTCAGGGATGCTCTTGATCTGCTGCCAAGAAATTAGAGGTTGTTCCCCACTACTTTAATTCTTGGCTGCTGGCTATGAATCCTGTCCCATAGATGAGGGTGGGAGAGGATTTGATTAGCTTGTGGTTTGGAGGGAGATAATTTACTTCCTTATATCATGGAAATACCCAAATCCCATGTACCTTCAATGCTGTGCCCTATTGTGAAGTCCCTTCACTCATCTGAACTTGGCCTTTTTGTTCTTTTGATGTATCATACAGGGCTGTGGTGGGGAGGGTAAAAGTTCTGCAACTACTTTGCAGCCTTCTTTACTGGAAGAAACACTTCTGTGACTTAAAATAGATGGCTTGCCTCCCCCCTTAGATGGCAGCCAGATATTCCACTTTCCTGGCAGTCATCACAGCCTGCAGGGTCCCAGCTCCTCAGCAACTGCATTCAATAGTGTGTCTTCCCTCTTCCCTCTTCTTTATCCCAAACCAGGGAGTTTGGAGAACATAGCAGTTTCACATCCTACTCTTCCATCTTCCCCACCTCTACTTCTTTTCAAAATTGTCCAATTCAATAAGAAACTAATAAAGTTTAAAAAATTTCCCAATGTCCTACTCCCTTCTAATCACTCAGAAAATATGATATAGATTTTGCCTATGTTATCATATAATATATATTTCCCTGTTTATCATGTTGTGAAATAAGACATATTGATCACAGTAGAGATAAATTAATGGAGGAAATAAAGTGAAGAATCATATGTTTCAATTTTCATTAGGACTCCATCTGCTCCTTCTGTGGTGGTGAATATCCCTTCCTGGGATTTGTCTTGTATTCTTGCCATATTGATAAGTCATTCACAGTTGATCATTATATATTATTTTTGTCACTGTGTACAACATTTTCCAAGTTCTGTTCACTTACCTTTGCATTTACTTGATATGTCTTTTTATTTTTTGTGATTGTTTTAATTGTAATTTCTTATGGCCCAATAGTAGTCCATTATAAATATATGTGTGAATTGAATATCTAGGGGGCTTCCCATGCAGTCCAATTCTGGCAAAGACACCCCAGTTGATAACGAAAGGAGTGACAGAGTCATGTGTTTGAAATGACCTCATGATGGCACCATGGAAGCCAGACAGAATGATGTATGAAACTGTTGACTAATGGAAGGATCAAGGGGTGGGAGGTTAGGTTTGAAAATTTAGCTTGGGAAGCTAAATCACTCTTTTTGCTTCATTTTCTGTATCTGGTATGACTTTATTTCAGGGCTGACTCTTTCTTTGAGTCCTCTTATCTTAACTTGCCATGCAAGCTGCAGAGCAGAAGGATTTGAGCTAGCTGTGATGTCAGAGCAAATTCTGACCTTAAGTTAGAAAGGTTTGAAACCTCATTTCTCTCTTATTCTCTCTTTTTTGGATAAATTCCTATAAATTTAGTATAAAGCTTCCAAGATTATTTTTATAATATGTATACTGCCACTTGTTTAGCCATTCCTCAGTTGATGGATGTCCCTTCAGTTTCTAAGTCTTTGCCACCACAAAAAATAATTCCTATATGTATTTTAATATTTAACACAAATATTTATAAATATTTTAAAACTTTAATATACTGAAATGATTATTTATGAGGGTTTGTATTATATCTTGCTACTTTGCTAAACTTATTGATGAATTCAACTTCTTTAGTTAAATCTCTAGTATTTTCTAATGATATCACCATATTGTCTATGAAAAGAAACTATTTTATTATCTCTTTGTCCTCCTGATTCCTTCAATTTCTTTTTTCCTTTCATTGCTATTGTTAGGATTTTTGGTACAATATTAAATAATATTGTTGATAATGGGCATCCTTCTTTTATTCCTTTTATTTATTTTTTCCTATTTTATTCCTATCATTTATAGAAAAAGCTTCTAACATATCATTACAAATAATGTTTCCTAATGGTTTTAAGTACATAATTCTTATTAATCTAATGGAAAATCTATTTGTATTTATGCTTCCAGGTGTTTTTTAATAGGATTGAGTATTATATATTGTCAAAAGATTTTTCTGCCCCTGTTGATATAGTCACATGATTTTTATTACATTTTTGTTGATAATCAATTATGGTCATCATTTTCCTTAGATAAACTATCCCTGTATAAATTATATAAATCCTCTTTTGTTATAATGTTTAATCTTTGTGATATATTCTTGTAATCTTCTGGCTTATATATATTTCTAAATTTTTGCAACTATATATGTTTATGAAATTGGCCTGTTATTTCTTTTCTCTGTTTTTGTTCTTCTTGATTTAGGTATCAGTATAATATTTGTTTCTTAAGTGGAGTTTGGCAGGACTCATTTATACCAATTATTATAAATAACTTATTTAATATTTGTTTTAGATAATATTTTAATGTTTGGTAAAATTCACCTGTAAATCCATCTCTTCATGATGCTCTCTTTTTAGGAAGTTAATTTGTGGTCTCCAATTTCATTTTCTAAAATATATTTATTTAAATAATATTTTTCCTTCACTGTTACTCAGAACAAGTCATACTTTTGTAAGTAATCCTTCCCTCTAATTAATTATTTAATTTATTAAATTAATTAAGCAAATTATTTAATTCTGGCATATGCAAATTTCAGAAATAATAATATGGCAACATAATTTTTAATAATTGCTTTGATGTCATCTTCAATAATGGTAAATTCATTCTTTTTCTTTTTGATACTAGTAATTTCATTTTCCTTTCTATTTCAAATCCGATTAAGTAACAATTTATTTATATTGTTTTTATGCAATTTATTATTAGTTTCATTCATTAATGCAGTGAATTTTTATATTGAATTTTTTTAATATATAGAATTTCCAATTTGTTATTTAATTAGAGATTTTTAATGTAATCTTTTTCCATTTTTTATTATATACCCAATTAATTGATTTCTTTTTTCTCTTTTTTATTGGTATAAGCATTTAGAGATATAATTTTCCCTCTAATTACTGCTTTTGCTGTACTCCATAAGTCTTCATAGGTTGTCTCATTATTATTAGTCTTTGTTGAAATTATTTTCTATGGTACTTTTTAACATAATATATTGGTCCCATTTATCTCATTTAATTAGATCTATTACGGTGTTAACTTTCTCTGAAATCATTAATGCTATCTCTGTTTCCCCCCCCCCCTTAGCTGAAACATAATAAATTCTTCTCCATCTCTTTATTTTTACCCTGTATGTCTCTCCTAATAACTACATAATCCCAATTTTTTCTTCAGTTCCAGTTTTATTTTACTTTCCCACCCTTCTGAATCCCTACCTTTTTTCCTCCTCTTATCATCCTATTTGATAATCTATTTATCCTTCTGTGAGCCCATTCCTCTCTTGCCCACTTATTTTTTTAATATAATCTCTATTACTCCCTCCATTATCTTATTTCCTTGCCCTCTTTTTTAAATCTACAAGCCCTTCTAAGATTCCTTCTTTAAAATCATTAACTTTTGCCCTTTTAAATCATATGCATTAAAAAAATTGTCATTCTACATATATTAGTTCCTCTTTTATCCAGATCAAAGAGAATAAGATACTAATATTACCACCAATACTCTCCTTTTCCCTTTCATTTTAACATTTATTTCATTCATTTCTGTTTTATATGAGATTATTCCATTTTTTCTCTCCTCACCCAAATTTATTTTGTTAACTTATTTTATTATATGCAATTCAACCTCAAAGCTTCTATGTATAAATGCTCCTTCAAATAACAATTAGTAACATCATTCTTAAGGTTTAACATATCATTTTCCCATGTAAGAAATAAACATTTTGACCTTATTAAATAATTTTAAATGGGTCTTTCATCATCTCCTAATGCTTCTTCTCATTCTTGTATATCAATTTTCCATTCAGTTATGGTCTTTTCTTCAAGGATATTTGAAAGTGTTTTATTTCTTTAAATGATCATTTCTTTTCTTGCATGATGATATCCCTCACAGGGTAGATTATTCTTGGTTGCAAGTCCATGTTTTTTGTCTTCAAAATGATATATTCCATACCCTTCATTTTTTAATGTAGAAGCTGCTAAATCTTGTGTTCTCCTTATTGTATCTCCACAATATTTAAAAAAATTTTAGTTCCTTTTGTAGTATATTCTCTTTAACCTCAAAGTCACAAAATTCAGCGTTAATATTCCTGCAAGTTTTCCTGTTGGGTTCTTATACAAGTGGTGATTGATGAATTTTATCAAGTTCTACCTCATCTTCTAATTCCAAAACTTCAGGAATTTTCTTTAATAGTTTCTTGGAAGAGAGTGTTTAAGCCCTTTTGATCATAACTTTTAAGTAGTCCAAGGATTCTTATATTGTCTCTTCTCAATCTGTTTACCATTTCAGTTACTTTTGTAATAAGGTATTTCCTACTTTCTATTTTTTAGTTTTTAATTGAACTTTATTATTTCTTGCTATATGAATAAGTAATTGGTTTCCTCTTACCGAATTCTAATTTTCACTGAATTATTTTCATTGGTGAATTTTTATATTTTTTTTCCCAATTGATTGAACTTTGAAAAGTTTCTATATTTTCTGGCATTTTTTCCCTAATTTTCTTAAACTTCTTTCAATAGTTTTTAAAAGTTTTTTTTTTTCCAATTCTCCAAAGAATTTCTTTCAAACTTGTGTCCATTTCATGTTTTTTCTTCAAAGTTTTAGAAGTCGATACTTCAATTTCACTGTCATCTGAATTGAATTCTGATCTTTATATCCAAAGAGAATATCTCTGATTGGGTTCTTTCTCTTTTGCTTACTTTTTTTAGCAGCCGATTTTTTAATTTCCAATTTTACGCAACTGTCATGTTCTTCTCCCTATATGTGTATGAAAATGCCTCAGTGTTTAGTTCGTTGTTCTTATTGTTCTTGTTGTGGTGGTGGTGGTGGTTGGTTTTCCCAGAGCTCTCCATGTATCTCTAATCTCTTCATTTTTAAAATTTCTATATTCCAAGGTACCTAGGAATACCATCAGTTTCAACACTCTAACTCCTGTGGTTTCTAAAGAGTCTATAAGGTTCTTCTTACTCCTCTCTGCAGGAGCAGCAAAAAGGAATTCTCTTCTCTCAGGGTTCAATCACTTGTGTATATTCATTCTCCCTCTTCTGTAGACACTGTGTGATACAATATTTTGTTAGCACATCTAGGCACCAAATTCTTCTCTCAGTCAGCTGCTCACACAGTCATTTTGGTGAAGATTCCAAAGCTCAGGCTGTGGACTACACAGTTACTGACAGGCCATGTTGTAGTTTTATTTGGTCATTAGACCACCATCTAGAGGCCTTCTGGCTTCTTTTCAAGTTGTCTCATGTCAGACAATTATTTCTACCCAATTATTAAATCTTTTGCCAGTTTAAGGTTTATTCAGAGTCACCATTTTAAAACATTTATGGGAAATTTGGAGAGTGAGGTAATCTGTCCTATTTTGCCATGTCCCTTTCTTAATGTTGATAGAGACTGTCCCAGCTCAAGCTTAAGGTGGCCAAGAACCTGAATTCTCTGCCAATGCTTTAATGTTGTATTTGTATTGGCATATCTGACCCACATTGAGAATGTGCATTTTTTCCCCTTTGACATCAATGATTCAGAAAATCATTTCCTCTCAAAAAAGGGAGACAAAAATTTGATCTATGTGGTATTATCTTTATGTCTGTTCTCTAAATGAAGAGAAAAGACTGAAATGACAAAGTGGGGATTTATAGTTAATTGATTCAGTTCTAGTTCTATATGCACTGCTTCACTTGCTAAATTTCAAATCCTTCATTAACTTTTCTCTAAATTAGGGATTTTCACTAGTGGTTCATGACCCCTAAATGTGTCCAGAGAAATATTT
The DNA here is from genome assembly GCF_016433145.1 of Gracilinanus agilis. NCBI lineage: Eukaryota > Metazoa > Chordata > Mammalia > Didelphimorphia > Didelphidae > Gracilinanus > Gracilinanus agilis. The sequence continues at coordinate 188,002,495 of NC_058131.1, read as the reverse complement.
CATGACATCCATGAACCCAAGTGGGAATCACACACACACACACACACACACACACACACACACACACACACACACACACATATATATATATATATAGTACATATATGCATATATATGTATAAAGCAAATAAAAATACATAGACATATGTACTTTTATTTTTAACCATATTAGTTTTATCTTATGCATTTAAAATAGTATTCTGAGAAGTGGTTCACAGTCTTTGCTAGAATGTGAAAGAGATTTTTGATTAAAAAAATTGATCAAGAGCTCTACATATTGCATGAATAAAAGGGACTATGTAGTTTTCCTGCTTTCTCTACATGACCAAATCTTATGACATGCAAATCAATCAACAAATATCTATAAAGTCCCTACTGTGCATTAGACATTTAAGTACAAAGAGTGAAATAACCCCCATTACTTATACTTTAGATTCAGTCCATTAGAGAGTAAAGATTAGAGACTAGGTAAAGTTATAAAATATTTACTATATCAGAAGAGGGCAGGAGGGCAAGCATTATTTCAATTAGAATGGCTATTAAAGGGCATGTAGCAAAGGGCTTATGTTTAACCTTCCTCTACCATAAATCTTTTGCCCAGTGCTTATTTACAATAATAGTGCAGCCTATAAAGCTTTAAAGAGAAAAGAATCATTTGAAAGAATGTGACCTAGGAAGAAAGTTAAAGCATTAGACATTTACTTAGAAAATATAAAGCGAAGAGTTGGCTCATTAATGTTTTCAAATATACAAAGATTTATCATGTGGAAAATGAGGCCTTTATTTTGTTTTGTTTTGTTTTTTACATTTACTGAAGCAATAACAAAAGAAAAATCATTTAAAATCATATAAAAAGAATAAGGTTACCTGCGAAAAGTACATTTTATTTCATAATTAATTATATTCTCTATTATGTTGCCTGTGAGAAGCTTAATTTTAATACCTAACATTTAAATAGCATTATAATGTTTTCAAATTACTTTAAAAATATTTTTACTGCCATTGTAACCTTAGCCAGTAGGCCTTACCATTAAACCCATTTGTATAGATGAAGAAATTGAAGCTGGAAGAGGTTAAGTGAGGTTAAGTAACTAACTAAAGACCACATAGCTAGCAAATGTCAGAGACAGTATTTGAACTCAGATGTACCTGACTGCAGGTCCAGGTCCACTGGTCCATTTTGTCACTGTCCTTTTTGTCTTTCTTAATGTGCATTTATTCTTTGAAAAGATTATATGTATCTGAAATTTTTAGTTCAGGATCTGTTTTTGCTGGCAATGGAAAATGTTACTTTCCCTAGTACTGGCAATAGAGCTATCAGGTTTCACCACCCAACATGCTTTTGCTCCTCAGTGGCTATAACCAAGCTGGCTAAGCAAACTTCCACAGCCTAGTGTCAGTGTTCTATGACACTGGAAAGAGAAAGCAGAAAAGGGGAAGAAATTTAGACATTGGTGAAAAGCTGTGTCTTGACCTTGGGTCTGTTAATACAGACTCTCTACTGGTAACATTGGAGGTGAGAGTAAGGTGCTGAGTTCAAGGTCAGTGACAATCAATTCTGGACTTGGTTTAGTTTTAAAATCTTCTTTTGGATTCTTGGTGCACTGGATCATAGAAATTGTTAAAGTTTCTTTCTTATTACCTCACAATTTCTCATTTGGTGAGGTTTGAGAGGTTATAGAGTTCCCAGAAAACATCTTGTCTGTCATTTTGTTGCTTATGTGACCCTATGACTAATTCTTTTTCAATAAAACAGAGAATTCATCTGCTAAAATCATCAGTAAACATTCTTTTTGATGGGGATAATCCCATTGAAGCCATCCCAATAAGATCAGGCGTGAAACAAGGATGCCCATTATCAACACTTTTATTCAATATCCTACTAGAAAAACTAGCTGTAGCAATAAAAGACAAAAATAAAGGAGTTAGAAGACACAAACAGGAAATAAAAAATTATCACTCCTTGCAGGTGATGTGGCAGTATATTTATATAATCCTAGAGAATCAACTAAAAGAACTAGTTGAAATAATTAACAACTTTAGCAAAGTTGCAAGATATAAAACAAACCCACAGAAATCATCAGAATTTCTTCATTTTATCAACAAAACCCAGCAGTAAGAGATAGAAAAATAAATTCTATTTAAATTAACTGTAAATAACATAAAATGCTTGGGTATCTACCTGCTAAGACAAACACAAGAATTACAAAGCACTTTCATATAATATTCATATATTCATATAAAACATAATGTTGTTTGATCTATACAATTAGAAAAATATTAATTGCTTAAGGGTTGGCTAAGGCAATATATAAGGATGAAAATCTTATCTAGAAACAATAATAAGAAAATTCATCTGGAAGAATGAAAAACCAAGAATATTAAGTTAATAAATGAAAAATATGTGAAAGAAGGTAGCCTAGCTATACCACATCTCAAATTGTATTACAAAGTGGTATAATTGTCCAAACAATCTGACCCTGGATAAGAAAAAGAGTGGTAGGTCAGTGGAATAGATTAAATACACAATACAAAGTACCAAATGACCAAAAGTATTTTAGTGTTTGATAAACCCCCCAAAAAGTCAACTTTTTGGGACAAGAAATCATTATTCAACAAAAACTTCTGACAAATATGAAATAGTATGTTGTAGAATGGGCACAGGCCAACATTTCACCTCATACACAAAATAAGGTCAAAATAGGAACATGATTTAGATATAAAGTATGCTATTTTAAGCAAATTAAATGTAACTGAGATTAGAAAAATGTTGAATGATGAGAAAATTTTATAGAAAGTATCTCTGATAAAAAGCCTTATTTCTCATTCATAGAGATAATTGCAGTTAATTCATCGTGCAACTGTTTAATGGCTAAAGTATATGAACAGGCAGTTTTAGACAAAGAAATCAAGGCTATCTATAGTCACAGGAAAAAATGGTCTAAACCACTCCTGATTAGAGAAATATAAATTAAAACAACTTGGATATCCCACCTCCCACCTATCAGATTGACTAATGTGACAAAAAAGGCAAAAAATATTTCATTTAAGCTTTGCAATAACTGTGAAGTTAGATGCTGTAATTATTCCCATTTTAAAGATGAGAAAACTGGAACTCATTGAGATTAAGTAACTTGCCAGAATCAAAAACAGTTCCTGTGGTAGGATTTAAACCCATGTCTTTCTGTTTCTAGGCAATCTCTCAATAGCTCCATTAAATGAACTCACCCTAAAATTGTTAATGGGGCTGAATTAATCACTTTAGATATATTGATAGTTCATCCTAGACAATTATAGGACACTAAGCAAATCCTTATTCTTCTTTTAAGTCTTATACTACTAATCAATAGAGAGATGTTTTAAAGATGGATTTAAAATGTTTTAGGAGGTATTATTTCATAGAATTTGTATCTATATCTTACTTAAGTATTGGGTTTCAGTTTGAAAATGTTCAGCATCCTCTGAAGGACATGTACAATCACAATATTTTCAAAGAGATTTAAACATATTTTGCATTATTGCTAAATTAAGCGTATCCATATTCCATTTTTTAGCTTTTTTTTTGTTTTGACCTGTGTATGTATTATAACTTATATACAATAGTCAATGTTATTTCCTCATCTTATAAAGTAAGAAAGGAAGAAAAGTGGCCATAAACATAGGGTACAAGGAATTGGTCCCTATTTCTGTTTTCCTTACTAAACTTGTTTTTTGTAAGGGTATTTGATGTCATTAAATGAAATTCTTTCATGTATATAAAAGGAAACAACCATATTTTCACAAAATCATGTTTATGGCAGCTCTTTTTGTGGTTGTAAAGCATTAAAAATCGATGGGATAGGGGCAGCTGGGTAGCTCAGTAGAGTGAGAGTCAGGCCTAGAGACAGGAGGTCCTAGGTTCAAACCTGGCCTCAGCCACTTCCCAGCTGTGTGACCCTGGGCAAGTCACTTGACCCCCATTGTCCACCCTTACCAATCTTCCACCTATGAGACAATACACCGAAGTACAAGGGTTAAAAAAAAAAAAGGATCGATGGGATATCCCCAAATTGTGGAATAGCTGAATAAGTTGTAGTATACTATTTATTTTGTTTTCTTATATTTTCTGGATTACATGTAGGTAAAATTTTAAATAATCATTTTCTGATATTTTGTAATACACATTCTCTCTCTCTCCATCCAATCCCATATATCTCGAGGAGTTAGATAATCTAATATACATTGTACCAATGTTTTAATGCAATACATATTTCCATATTACTTATGCAGTGACAGATGACATATACAATATGAACACATAAACAATAAAAAGGTAATTAAGTAAATAAAGTAGAAGATGGTATGCTTTGACCTTCTTAACTTTCAATTTTATTAGTAGTTCTTTTAATTTTTAGGTTTTCCAATTTGCTATTTAATTTGGGTTATTTATTTTCTTTGTTTTTTAGTTGCATGCTCAATTCATTGATTTCTTCTTTCTTTAAATTATTGATCTAAGAATTTAGATATAAAAATTTCCTTCTAAGTACATCTTTGGCTATATCCCATGATTTTTTGTATTTGGTATGTTGTTTCTTTATTGTTATTTTCTTTAGTGAAATAATTGATTATTTCTCATTTGTTTTTTTGGCACATTCATTCTTTAGAATAAGATTAAGTTTCCAATTTTTTTTATTTTAAACCCTTAACTTCTGTGTATTGACTTATAGGTGGAAGAGTGGTAAGGGTAGGCAATGGAGGTCAAGTGACTTGCCCAGGGTCACACAGCTGGGAAGTGTCTGAGGCCGGATTTGAACCTAGGACCTCCCAATTCTAGGCCTGGCTCTCAATCCATTGAGCTACCCAGCTGCCTCTCCAATTAATTTTTAATCCTTATGTTATCCTTTTTATTGTAAATTTTAGTGCTTTATGGTCTGTAAAGGACACATTTAATCTTTCAGCTTTTCTACATTTGGTTATGAGGATTTTATGCTTTTATACAGTCAATATTTATGAAGGTAGCATGAATACAAAGAAAAAGATATGTTCCTTCTTGTTGCCATTCAGTTTTCTCCAGGGTTGTAACATATCAAACTTTTCTAAAGTTCTATTTACCTCCTTATCATCTTTCTTTTTAATTTTGGTTGGATTTATCTAAATCTGAGAGGGTAAAGTTAAGGTCTCTCACTAGAAATGTTTTACTATTTCCTTTCTCCTGTCACTTGTCTAATTCCTTCCTTAGAAATCTGGATGATATGCAGTTTGGTGCATATATCTTTAGTATGGGATATTGTTTTATTTCCTATGATGCCTTTTATCAAGATATAATTCCCAGGGAGCACTTGGGTTGCTCAGTGGATTGAGAGCCAGGCCTATAGATGGGAGGTCCTGGGTTCAAATCTGGCCTCAGACACTTTCTAGCTGAGTGACAATAGGCAAGTCACTTAATCCCCATTGCCTAGCCTTTACTGCTCTTCTGCCTTAGAGCCAATACATAGGATTTATTCTAAGATGGAAAGTAAGTGTTTAAAAAAAGATATGATTTACCTCCTTATTTCTTGATTAGATCAGTTGTTACATTTTCTTTGTTCTGATGTCATGATTGCTATCCATTAGTAGATTCTGTAGGGTCCTTAACTCTCCTCACCACTGAACCATACATACCTCAAAAGGACAAAAAATATAAATCCAGAAGAACAAAGGTACTCCACAATGGGGCATAGTATCAAAGGCATATGGAGTTTAGGCATTTCCACTCTATAAGGGGGTGAAATAGATCCCACCAAAATGTGAGCTGATCAACCCTCCCCCACCCCACCTATGGCACCCGAGTCAGAGGCAGCACCCAGAATTAGAGAGAGTATGGGGCAATCACTAGGTTCTGGGCAGCTGACTGGGGCTTGCCCCTGAGAGCAGCAAGACTTGATACCCCAGGAGGCTAAAGAGAGAGGACCTTGGGCTCAGAGATAGAGAGGAGACTGGCAATAGACAGTGGAAGCAGTGTGCTGAGACTCAAAAAGGAACCTTGGGAAGAAAAGCAAACATGGGGCAATCTCTGGGCAGCTGACAGGGACCATCAGGACCACAACTTGCCCCTGATAACAGCTATACTTGAGACTCCAGGAGACTAAAGAGCACAGACCTTGGGCATGGGGATAGAGCTGAGAGGGTGGCAGACAGTAGAAGGCTAGCAGACAGTAGAAGCCACACTGACTCAAAAAGTAGCCTCAGACAAAAACTGCTTCATAGCTCCACACACAGAGCCTACTCACTTCACTCAGTCTTCTAGCTGAGAAGGAAAAACCAGCAAAGTAATGGCTAAAATACCCAAGAAATTTCAAACACCAGAGAGAACAAGAGAAAGGAACTGACCCTAGATAATTTTTACAGAGAAAAAATCCTGACCACAGAGGAGACAGCAGAGGAGGACAAACAAATACATCCAAACTTTTCCCAAAAAATGAAAAATAATCATAAGCTCTTGAAGAGTTCAAATCTGAGATCATTAGAAAGATGGAAGAAATTTTTCAAGAAAAGTGGGAAATAGCTCAAAAAGAAATTAAGAGTTTAAAAGACAGATACTCCCAAATGGAGAATGGTGCCCAAAATAAAATGAAATATATGCAAATTGGAGACGAAAATTAAACAGATGGAAACCATGAAAGACAGGATAATCCAAACCAAAAAGGGAAGTCAAAAGATTATAGCAGAAAAATCAGTCTCTAAAGACAAGAATTGAGCAAATTGAAGGCAATGATCTCAAAAGACAGCAAGAATTAATAAAGCAAAGTCAAAAGACTGAAAAATTGAAGGAAACATGATATATCTCACTGAAAAAAAATGACAGACCAAGAAAACGGGTCTAGAATAGACAATTTGAGAATTATTCGTCTTCTAGAAAAATCAGAAACAAAGAGGAATCTTGACATCATACTATAAGAAATTACCCAATCAAGATTAAACAGGATCTGTCAGCCTCCACACTAAAAGACTGCAAGGATTGGAATATGATATTCAGAAAGGCAAGACAACTGAGTCTACAACCAAGGCTCACCTGCCCTTCAAAACTGACTATATACTTCTAGTAGGAAGTATGGACATTCAACAAAATAGAAGATGTCCAGTATTTATAAAGAAAAGACCAGAACCAAATGGAAAGTTTAATATCCAACCATAAAAATCAAGAGAAACATGAAGAGGTAAATAAGAAAGAGAGGGGAAAGAAAAATATTTTTTTAAATTTGCTTCTTTAAGGGCTTCAATAAGATCAAATTATTTGTATTCCTATATCTAAAAATGTTATGTGTAACTCTCAAAAATTGTATTCACTATTTTAGTAATTACAAGAATTATTCATAGAGAAAGGTTGGAGTACAAAATGATCTAAGAGGATATGCAAAAAAAAAAAAAAAGAAAAAAAAAGGAGTTGGGGAATAGACGATGGTACCAAGAGAAACTTGAAGGAATAAGAAAAATAGGATAACCCATGCCACACAAAGAGGTGCATGGGAAGGGGAGGGGAAGAATACTATTTTAAGAAAGAGAGGAAGAGAATGTTGATAGGAAATACTTAATCCTTACTCTTAGTGAAATCAATTCTGAAAGGAAGAGTAGCTAGATCCATTGGGTTATAAAATTCTATCTTACCCTATGGGGAAAGTCAGAAAAGATAAACCAAGGGGAATAGTGGGTCAGGGACTTCAAAACAGGAGGGAAAGAGAGGAGGGAGAGAATTTAATAGCCCTTAAAACTAATAAGAGGGGAAGGAAAAGGGAGGGGGCAAAAGGGAAGTAAAGTAAGGGAGGGGATAAGGGGGACTGATTAAAAGCAAACGACTGGTTTAAAAGAAAATTGTGAAAGAAGAAAGGGCAGTACTAGGAGAGGACTTCAAGTTGTTATGGAATACACAGTTGACAATCATAACTTTGAATGTGAATGGAATGAACTTGCCCTTAAAATGGAAGCAAAGAGCAGAGTGGATTAGAAAACAAAATCCTACCATATGTTGTCTACAAGAAACACACATGAGTCAGGTAGACATACACATGGTAAAAGTTAAAGGCTGGAGCAAAATCTATTGGCCTTCAACTGAGAAAAAGAAGGCAGGAGTTGCAATTATGATATCTGACAAAGCCAATGTAAAAATTGATCTGATTAAAAGAGATAGGGAAGGTAATTATATCCTGATAAAAGACAATATAGACAATGAGGAAATATCAGAGCTCAACATGTATGCACCAAATGGTATAATATCCAAATTTCTAAAGAAGAAACTGGCAGAGCTCAAGGAGGAAATAGATAGTAAAAATATACTAGTGAGAGACTTGGACCTTCCTCTATCAGATCTAGATAAATCAAGCCAGAAAAGAAATAGGAAAGAGGTAAGAGAGGAGAAAGAAATCCTAGAAAAATTAGAATTAATAGTTATGTAGAGAAAAATAAACAGATACAAAAAAGGAATACACTTTCTTTTCAGCAGCACATGGTACATTCACAAAGATTGACCATGTACCAGGGCATAGAAACATGGCAAACAATGGAAAAGAGCAGAAATAATAAATGTAACTTTTTCAGATCATAATGCAATAAAATAATAATTAGTAAGGGTACATGGATAGTCAAATCACAAACTAATTGGAAACTAAATAACATTATTCTCCAAAATCAGTTAAATAACAAATTATAGAAACAACTAATAATTCCATTGAAGAGAATGACAATGATAAGACATCCCAAAATCTATGGGATGCAGCCAAAGAAATATTCAGGGGGAAATTTATCTCCTTGAGTGCATATATTAACAAAATAGAAAAAGCAAAGATCAATGAATTGTGCATGCAAATCAAAAAACTAAAATGCAAACAAATTAAAAATCCCCAGATGAAAACTAAATTAGAGTTCATAAAAATTAAAGGAGAAATTAATAAAATCAAAAGTAAAAGAATATTGAATTTATAAATAAAACTAGAAGCTGGTACTTTGAAAGAACAAATAAAATTGACAAAATACTGGTCAATCTAATAAAAAAAGGAAAGGAGAAAACCAAATAAGCAGTATCAAAGATGAAAAGGGAAACCTCACCTCTAATGAAGAGAAAATCAAGGCAATCATTAAAAACTATTTTGCCCAATTATATGGCAATAAATATAGCAATCTAGGTGATAGGGATGAATGTTTACAAAAATATAAATTGTCTAGATTCACAGTAGAAGAAATAGAATACTTAAATAATCCCATATCAGAAAAAGAAATTGAACAAGCCGTCAAAGAACTCCCAAAGAAAAATTCTTCAGGACCAGATGGATTCACAAGTGAATTCTATCAAACCTTAAAAGAATAACTATCCCAATACTATACAAACTATTTGATATAATAGATAAAGAAGGAGTTCTACCAAATTCCTTTTATGACACAAATATTGTGCTGATCCCAAAGTTAGGTAGAACAAAAACAGGGAAAAAACCTGCAGACCAATCTCCTTAATTAACATAGATGCAAAAATCTTAAACAGAATACTAGCAAAAAGACTCCAGCAAGTGATCACGAGGGTTATTCATTATGATAAAGTGGGATTTATATTAGAAATTCAATTGTGATTCAACATTAGGAAAAACCATTCACATAATTAACTATATCAATATGCAAACCACAAAAATAATGATTATCTCAATAGATGCTGAAAAAGCCTTTGACAAAATACAATAGCCATTCCTATAGAAAACACTAGAAAGTATAGGAATAGAAGGACCTTTCCTAAAAATAATAAATGGTATACATCTAATACAATCAATAAGCATTATCTGCAATCAGGATAAATTAGAAGCCTTCCCAATAAGAACAGGAATGAAACAAGGATACCCATTGTCACCTCTATTATTAACATTGTACTAGAAACACTAGCCATAGCAACTAGAGAAAAAAAAAAAGAAATTGAAGGTATTGAAATAGACAATGAGGAGACCAAGCTTTAAATCCTAGAGAATCAACTAAAAGTTAGTGGAAATAATCAACAACTTTAGCTTCTTTTCCTGAAATTTTTCTAAAAAAATTTTTTAATTGTGAATTTTATGAAAAATATATAGTATATTGACTATTTTAAGTATATGAAGTATCTCAAGTATCATAAATGCTTTTGATATATCAATTAGTGCCTTAGCAGCTATGAATATACTGAATTTAACTTTATTGAAACTCTTAAGTTTTAACTTTCCTTTTTATGACTTCTCTTGAATGTTGAATTTGATCCTCAAATTTTCTTTTCAGCTCTATTTTTTTAGGTCAAGAAAGTCTGGAAGTCCTCTCTTTTATTAAATAGAAACTGTCTTTTATAACCTTGTAAAATTATGTTCAATTTTGCTGAGTATGTAATTCTTAGTTGTAGTCCTAGATCTTTTACTTTTCAGAATATCATATTCCATGCCTTCTGGTTCTTTATTGTAGAAACTGTTAGGCCCTGGTTAAACTTGACTATGGCTCAATGATATTGGAATTGTTTCCTTCAGGTTCCTTCTTTGGCCTAGGAGTTCTGGAATTTGTCTATAATACTCCTGGGGTATTTTATTTTAGGGTACCTTTCAAGAATTGATTGTTAGATTATTTCCATTTGTTTTCTCCTCTTCTTCAATTATATTAGGTCAGTTTCCCTAGATGGTTTCTTGTGATATAGTGTGGTACCCTTTTTTGATCATGGCATTTAGGGATTATGATGATTCTTAGATTATCTCTCATGAATCCCTGCCCTAAGTAAGATCAGTTTTTTTTCCAGTGAGGTATTTCAGATTTTCTTCTACTTTTTTATTCTTTCAATTTCATCCTTTTGTTTCCTGATATCATATAAATTCATTAGCTTCTATTTAACTAAATATATTTTTTGCCAAGGTATTTACTTCCTTGAGTTTTGTGTTTCCTTTTCCATTTGGCTTCTTGAAGGTTATTTTTATGCCTCCATTACCTTCTGGCCTATTCTGATTTTTAGAGAGTTGATTTCTTCAGTGAATTATTCCCAGCTTTTGAGTCTTTATGTCAATTCTCTTATTTGATGTTTTAACATCTGTTCACTTTCTTCCAGAGATTCTTTTGGGACCTAGCACTCTTTCACACTTTCCTTTGAGGTTTCACATATTTCCATTTTGGTATTGTTTTCCTTTTTGGAGTTTGTATTTTGATCTTCCCTGTCACTGAGGTAACTTTCTAAGGTCAGAATTTTTCTTTACCTTTTTTGAGGTTTCTCTCTGCTTCTTGGGTAGAGGTAACATAATTTGAAACTTTCAGAGGACTCTTCTCTGGTACTTGAGGAAGTTCCAGCTACTTTTGTTTCCCTCAATGTGTCTGTCAAAAGGATGGCCTTGCTGGCTGGCTGTGGAAATGATTGTAGCTGTTTTGGCTAGCAAGAACTGCTCCTCATGCTGCAACTTCCCCTGTTGTCTCATGGGCATGGCTGCTCTGCCCTGACTGCTGCTTCACAACCCCGGTCAAATAGCTAGAGCTGGGATACCCTGCTCTGCTGCATCACTGCCTTACCATTTTGAAGTGCTTTGGTCTTATATTTTCTGTATTCTTTATCCATGCAGAGTAGTTCAGGCTGGACTTATTCCTGATCTGTAGCTTCATTGCCTCTCCCCCTATAGCAGTGTATTGGGCTGTGGCACATTCTGCAGTTTTTTATAAATGCTGTGATCCCTGAAATACTCTCTTCTGTTCCCAGTAGTAGGTGATCCTTTCTTCTGAGGTGATTTATTTTCTTTTCATATGTTTGGAGGATTTGAGCAAGCAGAGTTTTCTTTACTCCAGCTTAAATTCTAGAATGCAATTCCAACATCTAAATATATTCTTGTAATGTATACAATTGTACTATAAAAATTATGAGAAGGATGATTTCAGAAAAACTTGGAAAGATCAACATGAATTGATGGAAAGAGAAATGAACAGAACTAAGAGAACACTGCACACAACAATAGCAATATTTTGTGGCAAACATTCATAAATGAATTGGTTATTCTTAACAAAACAGTGATTGATCTAAAATATTCTTCAAAGACTCGTGATGAAAAATGTCATCTGCAGCAGAGAATTGATGGAGTCTTAACACAGACAAAACATTACATTTCGCTTTATTCACTTTTTAAAAGTTCTTTTCTGCAAAATGACTGATATGAAAAAATATTTTATAATATACATGTAAAATTGATATCAGGTTGCTTGTCATGTCAGGGAGGGGAAGGAGAGTGGGAAGGGAGAAAATTTGGCTCAATGTTTTTTTTATGAAGGCCTAAAATTCTTTTACATGTAATTGAGGAAAAAATAAAATATTAAAAAAAAACAAGAAAATTATGTGGAGGTCATCTGCTTCCACTCAATTTATTCTTAATTTATTTTTTGTTGGCTACTTGATTATTGTTAATACTTGATTATTGATTCTAAGAATTGTTAGTACTCCATGTCTTTGAATGGATTCTGTAACTTAATCAAAGTTTCTATCAACTGATAATGACATCAAATATCTTGGTGCAGATAGTCACTGTATGACGGTAGGCAAGTCACTTTACTTTGTTTACCTCAGTTTACTCATTAATAACATGTGCTGGAGAAGGAAATAGCAAGCTTGCCTAGTATTTTTGCTTAAAAACCCACTGAATAAACTCACAAATGTCAGGCATGACTCAAACAATAACAGCAAATAGAATATCTTTCTATTTACACAGCCGAGACTGAGAGGTAAGCACTAGGATGTGTAGTTTAGAGGGACAGACATCATCTTTTATCTCTGAAAGGAATTTGATAGTGAAATCTTTGAGTGGGAAGATAAACTGGAACATACCCAGGATTTCTTAAAATAATACCATCTAGAAGAAACAGAGAGGAAGGAATATGAATGATAAGAACTAAATTATAGCATCAGTAGGGAGACAGCACCTTTTAGCACCATCAAGGACTTTAGACTAAGCCACACAGTGGAAACAACCAAAAAGGTTAGCTACACAGGAGAACACATAAGAAGGAAATGAAAAGTGAAATACAAAAGTAGGACTAAGCTGTAATCAGAAAAAAGGAAAGATAAAGTGGGCCATCTGGCTCTTCAAGCATCTCAACAGAGAGTTCTTGAATTGATGCTACTCAACTCTTCAGAAATTGAGGAAAATTTCCTAAAAAAGCTGTTCTTATCCTGACTTTACCTCATTCTAGTTCTTTAGGTACATACAATAAAAGACATTTTCCTTACTTCTTTTACCCCCAATTAAAGATGCCAGGAGTTAGAGATGAAGAAAAAAAACCTCTAAATTATTACAGAGTAAATTGTTATATTTTTAATGACTGGAGTTAGAATTATTTTGATTATAGTAACATCTTTTTTCAAAAACTTTGAAAATATCAAAGACAAGGCCATGATGGTGAGGTCCAGTATATTGCTTGTCTAGAAAAAGTTAACTACTTGTGACAGGATGTGGCTAATTAAATAGCTAGTCTGCTCATGATAAACTGGTGAGATCTACATAAAATTGTTTTCAACTCCATTCCTCTCAGAAGAGAAAAGGAAGCTAAAAGGATTCAGAACCTTCCTTATCTCTAGTCTCCATTGTTACCTATGTTTTGAGTGAAAGCCTGGAACAATGAACAAATCAAGATACCTTGCTTTTTGAGGGACATAAGTAGTGGAAAATGCATTCTCCATGCTTGTTCATATTTTATTTGCTATTCAACAATCTACAAAACAACAGAACAAAAAATATAAATCTCACTCTGCATACCTCAATTAATTAGGACAAGTGCAGCTAAGATCAAACAATTATGGCTAAGATGAGCTAGTATACTCCATTTGAAAATGAGGTACTGACCCTATAAAATCAATTAAGTGCAAGTTTTGTAAGTGGTTTCAAATAAGTCTGTACAAAAGAAGAGAAAATTCAATATCATGTTAATAAAAAAACCTTTTTACAGCAAAAGCTATAAAATATATTTAACTTCTTTTGCTAACATGAAACAATTTAAATCCCAATAATATATACCATTGCCCTAAAGCATTTATAAAGGCAATAATTGTTTTATATTTAGTAGAAATAGTTTCAACAAAAATACAAAAATATTATTAAAATGTTTCAAAATTAATCTGGAAAAAAAGAAAATACAAAATCAAGAATATCTAATTCTCATTACAGTGTTCATTTGGTTACTACTAAGAATGAATGGATGTTACTAGTGAATATGCATAGCAGCAGTTTACTGTTTATCTTTCATCTTTTATCTCTCAATAACCTCTCACTTTTTATTTTTCTTCATCAAATGTAGAACTAATTGATAGCAAGCCCACATAAATCATCCCCAATAAAATTAGAAAATCAACATATTCATTCAATACATAATACAAAAAATGGACAGCAGTAATAGAACATTTACTCCAGTATTTTATGAACCATAGCACTGTGACCAGCATTTGGTTCTTTCACTCATAGCTCCCTTAGACCCAGATTAGTTGTATATCTCATAGGTATTCCTCATCCCAGAGCCAGAACCAGAGTAAAATGTAATTAAGAGAGATCTAATAAAATAAAAGTACAATAAAACATAGGTAATATTAATATGTGTTTTTAAGGCAATATGTAGTCCTTATATGTAAAGATAAGTATTCTTGTTTTTACTTACGTTGAACAATACTCATAAAGCTTAGTCATATTTCACCTCTTTTTGTGGCAAAGGAGATTCATTTATCATTTGTAAAGAAGAAAGAAAGTATATAATAAATGATTTTTGCTTCAAATATTACCAAGCTAGCTATCCTCCATGTATCGGATTTGTATAAACATATGCACACATGTTTATGCATTTATATATATAATTTATATTATGCAAATTGTATATTATATATATATATCATGGGACTTACATATTATATATTATATTTATGTGAATTATATATTATGGGAATTCACGTCATATGAATCAGACAAACTATTTTGGGGAACTCAAATGTTGCTATAATTACTAAGCAACTAATAATGGCTCATTGACTTAGACTAATTAACAGAAGAATAGCTAGGACTCAAAGAAAAGCAGTGTATTATGATTTTTAATATACATCATATATATTGTATATATATGTACATATATATGTTGGAACATGCTATAAAGGGGAGAAAAAGTAATATTGTACTTGGTTGAGTCAAGAAATGAAGAAGCAGGTACAGGTAAATCAGATAAGCATGCTATATACACCTTTTATTGTCATTCATTAAAAATGTTAAATGAGATATGTTCAAATACAGATTCCTGGTACATTGCAGTAATTGTTTTCTGACTAGTTGACATGGAAAGTCAACCACACCACACCCACCCCTTCCACACACACCACCTATAGCGCCGAAGCCAGTTAAAAAGAAATAGAGCAAGTTTGGGGCACCCATCGAGTCATTGGCAGCTCCAGGGCCTGTTCCTGAGAGCAGCAAGATTTGCGACCCCAATAAGCCAAAGAACGCACGCGAAATCTGAACGCGGGATATAGTTTAAGGCAAAGGGGTAGGAATAGGGGAGGAAACGAAAATGTCATCAAATGCACAAGTGATGATTATAACTCTGAATGTGAATGGGATGAACTCGCCCATAAAACGGAAGCAAATAGCAGAGTGGATTAGATACCAAGATCCTACCATATGTTGTCTACAAGAAACACATATGAGACGGGTGGACATACACAAGTTTAAGGTTCAGGGCTTGAGCAAAACCTTCTGGGCGTCAAATGAGAAAAAGAAGGCAGGAGTGGCTATTATGATTTCTGACAAAGCCAAAGTAAAAATAGATATGATTAAAAAAGACAG
>NC_058131.1:187974789-187983713 GCF_016433145.1 Gracilinanus agilis | reverse complement strand
GTCAATCTAATAAAAAAAAGGAAAGAAGAAAACCAAATTGACAGTATCAAAGATGAAAAGGGAGACCTCACCTCTAATGAAGAGGAAATTAAGGCAATCATTAAAAACTATTTTGCCCAATTATATGGCAATAAATATAACAATATAGGAGATATGGATGAATATTTACAAAAATATAAACTGCCTAGATTAACAGCAGAAGAAATAGAATACCTAAATAATCCCATATCAGAAAAAGAATTTGAACAAGCCATCAAAGAACTCCCTAAGAAAAAATTGCCAGGGCCTGATGGATTCACAAGTGAATTCTATCAGACATTCAAAGAGCAACTAATCCCAATACTATACAAATTATTTGATATGATAAGCAAAGAAGGAGTCCTACCAAATTCCTTTTATGACACAAATATGGTACTGATTCCAAAGCCAGGGAGATCAAAAACAGAGAAAGAAAACTATAGACCAATCTCCCTAATGAACATAGATGCAAAAATCTTACATAGAATATTAGCAAAGAGACTCCAGCAAGTAATTAAGAAAATCATTCACCACGATCAGGTGGGATTTATACCAGGAATGCAAGTTTGGTTCAACATTAGGAAAACCATCCACATAATTGACCATATCAACAGTCTAACGAACAAAAATCACATGATCATCTCAATAGATGCTGAAAAAGCCATTGACAAAATACAGCATCCATTCCTATTGAAAACACTGAAAAGTATAGGAATAGAAGGACCTTTCCTAAAAGTAATAAACAGTATATACCTAAAACCATCAACAAACATCATATGCAATGGGGATAAATTAGAAGCCTTCCCAATAAGATCAGAAGTAAAACAAGGATGCCCATTATCACCTCTATTATTCAACATAATACTAGAAACACTAGCCGTTGCAATTAGAGAAGAAAAAGAAATTGAAGGTATCAAGATATGCAAGGAGAAGACTAAGCTATAACTCTTTGCAGATGATATGATGGTCTACTTAAAAATTCCTAGAAAATCAACTAAGAAGCTTGTAGAAATAATCAACAACTTTAGCAAAGTTGTAGGATACAAAATAAATGCACATAAATCATCAGCATTTCTATACATTTCCAACACACTAGAGGAGCAAGAAGTAGAAAGAGAAACACCATTTAAAATCACCCTAGACAATATAAAATACTTAGGAATCTATCTACCAAAACACACACAGCAATTATATGAAAACAACTACAAAACACTTTCCAAACAAATAAAACTGGATCTAAACAATTGGAAAGCCATTGATTGCTCATGGGTAGGTCGAGCTAACATAATAAAAATGACAATTCTACCCAAATTAATTTACCTATTTAGTGCCATACCTATCAAGCTACCAAAAAACTTCTTTACTGAATTAAAAAAACTATAATAAATTTCATTCGGAATAACAAAAGATCAAGAATATCAAGGGAAAAAATGAAAAAAATGTGAAGGAAGGGGGCCTAGCAGTACCAGATATTAAACTATACTATAAAGCAGCAGTCATCAAAACAATATGGTACTGGCTAAGAGACAGAGAGGAGGATCAATGGAATAGACTTGGTTGGTAAATGACATCAGCAAGACAGTGCATGATAAACCTAAAGAGCCCAACTTTTGGGACATGAATCCACTATTTGACAAAAACTGCTGGGAAATTTGGAAAACAATATGGGAGAGATTAGGTCTAGATCAACATCTCACCAAGATAAATTCAGAATGGGTGAAGGACTTGAATATAAAGAGGGAAACTATAAACAAGTTAAGTGAACACAGAATAGTTTACTTGTCAGATCTCTGGGAAAGGAAAGACTTTAAAACCAAGCAAGAGTTAGAGAAAATTACAAAATGTAAATTAAATGGTTTTGATTATATTAAACTAAAAAGTTTTTGTACAAACAAAAACAATGTAGTCAAAATCAGAAGGGAAACAACAAATTGGGTAAAAATCTTTATAATGAAAAACTCTGACAGGTGTCTAATTACTCAAATATACAAAGAGTTAAAGCAATTGTATAAAAAATCAAGCCATTCCCCAATTGATAAATGGGCAAGAGACATCAATAGGCAATTTTCAGGTAAAGAAATCAAAAGTATCAATAAGTACATGACAAATTGTTCCAAATCTCTAATAATTAGAGAAATGCAAGTCAAAACAAGTCTGAGGTATCACCTCATACCTAGCAGATTGGCTAAAATGAAAGAAGGGGAGAGTAATGAATGTTGGAGGGTATGTGGCAAAATAGGGACATTAATGCATTGCTGGTGGAGTTGTGAACTGATCCAGCCATTCTGGCTGGCAATTTGCAATCATGCTCAAAGGGCTATAAAAGAATGCCTGCCCTTTGATCCAGCCATACCATTGTTGGGTTTGTACCCCAAAGAGATCATAGATAAACAGACTTGTACGAAAATATTTCTAGCTGCGCTTTTTTGTGGTGGCAACATACTGAAAAAGAAGGGTATGTCCTTCAATTGGGGAATGGCTGAACAAACTGTGGTATATGCTGGTGATGGAATACTATTGTGCTAAAAGGAATAATAAACTGGAGGAGTTCCAGGCGAACTGGAGAGACCTCCAGGAACTGATGCAGGGCGAAAGGAGCAGAGCCAGAAGAACATTGTACACAGAGACTGATATACTGTGGTAAAATCAAATGTAATGGGCTTCTGTACCAGCAACAATGCAATGACCCAGGACAGCTCTGAGGGATTTATGGTAAAGAACGCTACCTACATTTAGAGGAAGAACTGCAGGAGAGGAAACATATAAGAAAAGCAATTGATTGAACGCATGGGTCGGGGTGGACAGGATTGGGGATGTGTACTCGAAACTACCACACCAATGCAACCACCAATAATTTGGAAATAGGTCTTGATCAAGGACACATGACAAAACCAGTGGAAATGTGCATTGGCCATGAGTGGGGAGAGTGCGGGGGGTGAAGGGGAAAGTAGGAGCATGAATCATGTAACCATGTTAAAAATGATTATTAATAAATGTTTAAATTTAAAAAAATTATTAAAATATTCCTTCTTCCCATCTATGTATAAATAGAGGGTATGTTTAATGAAGGCAACAGGAATTAGGTAAACTTTTACAAAATATCGTATGTCAGCTCAGATCTTTTTAGTTACATAATTGTTTGAATCATATAGGTAATTTTAATTTTTACAGATTTATTACTTTTAACTATAATCAAAATCATTTATATTTTTACAGATAAATACTACTTCAAATATACTCCTTCAACAAGACATCTCACATAAGCCAGAATCATATGATTCCTGAAAATATATAAATATGGACATTAATTGCTTAATTATTAAATAATAATTAATATTAAGTGAAGCATAAAATTGAGATTTAAGCTTGAAAAAAGGTGTCTGACTATATTATGGTGGAGATTTAGAATAGTCTAAACTGATGAGGGATTTCATGTCTTTCAGCAGCTTTTATGAATGATTTTTTTTTTTACAATTTCATCAAACTCAAGAATATTTCAAAGCTCACTAAGTGATATCTAGCTATTCCAAAACTTTGACTTAACCAACCACCCAGGTAAAACCAAAGGGAAATAAATTGTACAAACTATGCCATGTAATTGGATAAATTACCTTAGAATTGATTCTTTCAATTAAAACAATCATTTGTTGCCTTCAAAGCTATCAAAAAATGGAAGCGAAAAGGTGTATCACCTACAGAAATAAATGTATCTATTACCTTAGCAATTGATAAACAGAAAGATTTCAGCTGCTAGGATAAGGGCTCACTATCTGATGGAAACTACTGGGAAGTTTAGTTAGGAGTATGATAGAAAAATTGTTTAGATCATCATCCAAAGCCTTATAATAATATCAGCTCTTTATATGAAAAAGATATAAAAGATTACATCATAAACAAGATAGAGAAAGCTGGGAGAAAGTATATGTGTTTGTGTGTATCTGTATGTATATCTCAGATTTTTTTTTTTGAGGAGAGAAGTTCATAACCAAGGAAGAAATAGAATGGCCATAGAAAATTAAATGTGTTAATTTGACTACATGAGATGTTTTAAACTGCACAAACAAATATTATATATCTAAGCTGGAAAAGTAAACAATAAACTGGGGGGAAATTTTGCAGCAAGTTTTTTTGCTAAAACTTTCATTTCCAAAATATAAGAAAAAACATATTTGGAGGCAAGTTAATGGGGAAGTGGATTAGAGCACTGCTCCTGGGGTTAGGAGCATGAGTTCAAAACTGGCCTTAGGTATTTCCTAGCTGTATCACACTGGGCAAGTAACATAACCATTGTTTGCTTCAGTTTTCTCAACTGGAAAGTGGAGATAACACTCTACCTCGAATTATGTTGTTAGGGTGAAATGAAATAAAATTTGTAAAGTGCTAGGCTTATTATTTTTGCTATAGAGATGCTAATTTCCTTTCTCCCTTTCACCTAAAAGATATCAGATGAGAGATTAAAGTTGAGTTATTGAGAAATGTCTGCACTTAAGAATACTGAAGATTTCAATTAATTATTGAATGAGAGTTATGGACTATTCTTCTGAGGAGGTCTTTAGGATAAACTAGATAATTTTCAATTTGGAAACAGCCTTGCTTTGGTCCTGTCTAAAAGCAGAACTATGGATGACATAATCTCTTTGGCTTGTTACTAGATCTAAAATTATTTGACTTCATTATCCATTTAGACATATGGTTAACTGCTAATTTATAGGACATACTCCTGAAAAACTTCTTTCCTTTTGTCAGTGGGTTTCAAATTTATATGGCCAGATGGAAACTGTTCTGTTGTTCACCATTAAGTGGGTTAACTCAGTAATAGTGAGTATTATGAACAAATTGCACTTCTTAATTAATGTTATCCTTGAAGATTCTTAAATGCATATTTGGAGACAAAAGTTAACTTTTCAAGAGTGTGCTAAAAGAAATTATAGGATTCTAAATATAAAGTATTATAAAACTTTTAGATGTTTATCACATATTCAAGAGCCAAACTGGTTTTCTTGGGGTGGTAGTGATGATAAGAGTAGGTTTATAATTAAATATTTTAAATAAGAAACTCATATGATTCAACCTCTAAATTTACATTTCCAGAAGAAATCTGTTAGGTTTAGGCCTTTATTTTTTACATATATACATATATATTTTTTGTTGTTGTTGTTTAACATATATTTAACACATATCATGTATAACACATTTTTAATATATTTACATGCACATATGTAAAGGCCTTTATTTTTACATATATTATATATTTAATATATTTAATCTACTTGTTATATTTATTTAACATATATTAGATATCATATATATTTAATACATATATCATACATATTTAATATATATTTACATTCATACATATGTAAAAAATAAAGGCCTAAACCTTAAAGATTCCTTCAGATACTATTGTTCTTTCCATTACACCATATTATAAATGATTTTAAACTTATTTGGATGATATCACATCAAACTAAATAATATAATAATGTAACATATCAGAGCTTTATTCTTGCTTCTGCAACAGTTAACACTATCTGGTATACCTACCTCAAGTCGAATTACTTATACATTTCCCCCTTTCATGTATAACAGCTTCAAATTCTAAAAGAAACTTTTATCACCATGGAAAGGCATGGTATTTCAGTGTGACTATACATTCCCTCTGTTTCAGAAATCCTCCACCGTTTGACAATAGGGGCTGCTGTGTGGAATTTACTTTCAAACATTCATAAAGAATGATGAGAGTAATTTGATACTTTCCCAGTCTTTTTATCCAAACCTCTGTATTCTCACTTTATGAAAACATTGGCTTCTATTAGAGATTCTTCTTGGTAGTTCTTTATGAAAGCATGTTGGCTTTGCCTATAATTCTTAGTAACTTAACTGAGTACTTGAAAAGAGCAAAGAATTCTTTACAACATGAATCAGGGAAAGGAATAACTGTATTTGTATTTAGATTGTGAAGAACTCTAAAGAGATCCCACCACTACTTCTTGAGGCAGGCCATTTCATTTTTGAGAAAATCTATTTATAAAGAAGTTATTGGTTAACATCCATCATTGCCCCAAGAAACATCAAATATAAACTTGGAAATTTTCATCTCACAGTCATTGTACCTGGCTCTATCCTTAGTAGTCAACTAGAAGAAATTTAATGCCTCTCCAACATATTCCTACTAGTAGTGAACTTATGCCCATTCATTCTCTAAAATTGCAGTGATAAAAACAATTGTTAGCAGGCATAGAATCCTTCATGAAAAACAATT
The DNA here is from genome assembly GCF_016433145.1 of Gracilinanus agilis. NCBI lineage: Eukaryota > Metazoa > Chordata > Mammalia > Didelphimorphia > Didelphidae > Gracilinanus > Gracilinanus agilis. The sequence goes on along the minus strand of NC_058131.1, from coordinate 187,977,433 downwards.
TGTACATTATCTATTTCATTTGGTCTTCAAAATATTAAATTAAGATGCATCCATATTATTGTCCAAATTTTATAGCAAGGCAACTAATGCTCAGAGAAAGTAAATGATTTGCCTGTGACCTCATAGTCAGTAACTGCGGGAAAGTTTAAACTTAGCTATCTATCTCAGCTTTTAGTATTGTTCTTTCCATTACACCATATTATAAATGATTTTAAACTTATTTGGATATCACATCAAGCTAAATAGCATAATAATGTAACATTTCAGAGCTTTATTCTTGCTTCTGCACCGGTTCACAATGTCTGATTCCTGATTCTTGTTTGTTCAAAGACTTCGACTTGTTCCCTTGATCATTTCTTACAGTATCCTTCTTTTTGTCCATCTTATTAAATGAAAAAAGTGAAAAGACACAAGGAAATATTACTAAGGATTATTTCCTTTCATTTATGTAATTATTTCCTTTAAGAGAGTGATAAATACTCTCATTTAAATAAGTAGATTTCAGGTATGTTGATTTTAACTCAACTTAATCTGATCTATTTAATTGTACTCATATGAAGGTATGATGTAGTAGCTGAAAAAACTAATATGAATTTAATTAGACTGCTTTAAGGGAAAGAAGCCTATACTATTTTACTGAAGTTTTTTTAGAAAAATAAGTTCAAAATGGCAGCACTTGATATGTATGTATACATGTATATTATATATTTTTATTTATATATTATTGATTGTTTAATCATGGGGGACCCTCTCCCACTCCATATGGTCAGGGAGGCATCTTTTTTATTGTGACTGAAAATGAAGGCAAATACAAAGTTAGAGAGATATCCAGTCCAAATTTCTCCTCTATTAAATATTTATTTTTTTCTGTTGGTTAGAAGAGAAAACTATCTTTTTATGGAACTACATCACATCAAGAGTACTGGCAACTCCAGGTGAGCTATTGTTTCATATATTAAAGTGATATCATAAGATGATTTTCCTTCATGTTTTTATCGATTCCAAGCCCAGGTAAAACATATTGTCCACTAATGCCTCTACTATCTATAGCATTCCTTTTCTTACATTGACAGAATTTTTATCATTTTTCCCGTGGTTATTGTCTTGACTTGTTAGTCATTCATTAACCCCCCTTTTTATTTAAAAACATCAAAATCATTAGACAGGATTTTGATATGAGAACTATAATTCATGACACAAGTGATTATTTTCACCAGTAGAATTTACCTTAATTTTGGTAGAAGCTTTTTTCTTTAAGCATACATTGTATATCGATAAGATACTTTTCCTTGTGATTATTTGAAGATTGAATAAATAGGAATATATAATTATAGAACATTAAAAGTAAAATATTCCTGAGGATAATATATTTATATATGTATGATATATAAAGTATTTTCCATTTTGAAGAGTGAATTTTAAAAGTTACTTTTCAAAAAATACTCAAATTTTGTTTAAATATCTTATTAATTTGAAATGTAACCAAGTTTACAGATATTTCAAAGGCATTTAAGCTTCTTGAGGGCAAGGACTTAATCATTTTTCTTTTTGTACTCTCTCCCAGAGAATAAGAGATCCTATAGGTGATTTTCTCCTTTACATTGTCTGGACCCAGACTTCCGCAAAACTTCTTGGCCATCTCCACATCAAATGACCTATGTTCTGGACATATTTCTTCTTTCATTAGGTCTTTATAAAAACTCCCAAAAGTATGGATTACTGTTATCCTCATTTTTTTACTAAGAAATTGAGACTGTGAGAGGTCTCTTGATTCAAAGCCTAAACTTATGTTTACTTCACCCATTGATCCATATACCACCTAGCTACGCTTTATTGTAAGCCCCCTCATTAGTTTGCTATTTGTATTTGTAACCCCAATGCTTAGTACCGGGACTGAGATATAGTTAGAGCTATTTTTTTTACAAAATTCTCTGTCTTTCTCTCTGTCTCTGCCTCTCTCCACCTCCCTATCTCTCATCCACTAACACAATGTGTCTATTGCCATAGGAAATCAGATAGGGTTTAGTTGGCTGATTGGTTAAATTACTTTCTACCATATATAACTCACTAATGTTTGCTTGAACTTCAAGTAGATTGTATGAGTTCTATAACCTGCCTTATTTACCACTATTCTTTTTTATATATTTTATACTACTCCGAAAACCAAGACCTCAGGCTGTTCTACTTATTTACTCAATTCTCTGTCTTTGTATAAATTGTTTTCACTACTTTTAAAACCATCTCTCCGAATTTCCAGTTCTACCTACTACCCTATCCTATTTCAACAACCACCTCAATTGCAAACTTTCTCCAATAAGCCTTAAATTCCTCCTTCCAGCCCCAATATCACATTTGGAAATATTTCATCCTGATTTTAAATTTCTAAAACAGTTTGAATTTCTCATTTCTTGCTTTCATATTCTAAATTACATTATATTTACATATCATATCTCATAGATATCATGCATGCTCATAATAACTTGGTTAGGGAATAAATTTTATTTTACTTTACTTTTTTCTGTTTCTTTTATAGCATCAAATATATTGTAGGTGTGATAAAATTTTAAAAAGTAAGGTTTAACCAATAGACATAATCCATGGGCAGTTAATCAACCATATATATATATATATATATATATATATA
>NC_058131.1:187956810-187971802 GCF_016433145.1 Gracilinanus agilis | reverse complement strand
TATATAGAGAGAGAGAGAGAGAGAGAGAGAGAGAGAGAGAGAGAGAGAGAGAGAGAGCTGCATCTAACTAAAAACCCACTTCTACCCTTCCCCAGCTCCCAGCTGGAGTTTCATGTGGCAGGGCTGCATCAGTCTGAGCAACTGGCTGGAGATAAGCCAATGAATGCTAAGTGTTTAGTACTCCAGAGAAAAGAGAGAGTGGCTCCTATCCATTGAAGAGAGAGAGAGAGAGAGAGAGAGAGAGAGAGAGAGAGAGAGAGAGAGAGAGAGAGAGAGAGAAACTTCCTTTCTTAATTCCCTTATAAAGCTTGATTTTGCCACTCCTCCTGGGACCCTCTGAAAGGACAGGCTAAACATCAGTCTGGGCATGAGTTTTGACTTCTGGCCACACCACCCATAGCACTGGAACTTTTCCACCAGCCCTTCTATAAGCCAGGATTCCATGTAGCCACTCAGACATCTGATTTCCTCCCATAGTAAGAGTGCATAGCCAGTCAAAGAGTGTTATTGTCAGCCAAGAATGGGCTTTCAAATGAAATGTGGGTACAATTTATATTAAATTTATGCAATAGTTCCTACTGGTTTGTATCTAGTACAATGACTCAACCATTCTCTGACCTACCACTTTCCCCAACTAAATGGGTTATTTGCACTTTTGATCCAAGTTCATTTAAGAACAGGATTTAAATAGTTTGATTTCATAGCAAAACAAATTTTAATTGCATATAGAGGCTACACATTTTATTTTTTAGCTGTAGCAAACCTCTTTGAATGCATAAATACTGTTTGTTTGTTTTTTAGAATTTATTGGTAGAGGAACTATCTGCAGTGTCCTAGCGACAACAGGAAAACAAGAGTGAGCTAATCAGAATGTCAATGTCCAATAATAGAATCTCTGTCTCTATGTGAAATGGAAACTAGACATTGGACATTGCAACAGTTCGCTTATCAACAAGCAATCATTAATCACTTACTATGTGCCAGAGATTTTAGAGTGTTGAGACATCAAAGAAAGACAAAACAATTCCATTTCTTGCCTTCATTCTCAAAGACTTTACATTCTTTTTTTATTTTAATTTTGAATATTTTCCCATAGTTACATGTTTCATGTTCTTTCCCTCTCCCCCAACCCCCCCAACCCCCTTAGCTGATGGACAATTCCACTGGTTTTTACATGTATCATTGATCAAGACCTAATTCCATATTATTGTTAGTTGGACTAGAGTTATCATTTAGTGTCTACATCCCCAATAATGTCCCCATCAGCCCATGTGTTCAAGCAGTTGTTTTTCTTCTGTGTTTCTCCTCACACAGTTCTTCCTCTGAATGTGGCTAGTTTTCTTTGTCATAAGTCCCTCAGCTTTGCTCTGGATTCTTGCATAGCTGGTAGTAGAGAAGTCCATTATGCTCAATTGTGTGTATGTATGTATGTGTATATATATATATATACATATATATATATATATATATATATAACCCCAAGTTCTTTAGTTCAGTTTAGTCCCATTATTGGTGTTTTTCCTGGAGACTGTGCTCCCAGAGCTTCCAGAGCATTGTCTCCCTTTTCCTGATAAAAGATGTGGTCTATCATACCTACTTTGGGAGTTCTACATTTTTTCAGGTTGACAGGGGCAATGATAGGCTATGTGAGAGCTTCCTCTAATATCCCCTCTTCTCACAATTTCTGAGAGTCATGCTATGTGCCCAATAACATTTCCCAAAAAACTAAGGAAAGAAAATTAAGGAAAAAATCAGCACAACTGATCAACCCATCAAAAGAATTATATATAAATAAATAAATATATATATATATATATATATATATATATATATATATATATGAAGGGAGGAGAGAATATTTGTAAAGCTCCAACTATGTGGCAGGAATAGTGTTATATGTACATAAATATGCATGGAAATATGTATATATATCTCATTTGATTCTTATACCTACTACAAAAATTTTAAAATTTTTCTCTTATTATTATTCTGATTTTGCAACTGAAGATACTGAGGCAAACAAAGGTTAAGTGACTTACCCTAGATCACATATTTAGCAAGTATCTGAGGCAAAATATCAACACAGGTATTTCTAAATCTAGGCCTAGCACTCTACCAACTCTAGTACCAACTACACTTGTAGAATTCTCATGACTTCAAAAGATTCAGTGGCATGTGGGGGTACTCTTCTAATAATTCTTTCAAGCCATGATTGTTCATAATTTTGCAACATTCGCTTTTTATTTTTTGTGCTTACGACTGTCCTTATAATCTGCATAGTTTCATTCAGTGCATTTATTGCTTTCTTGCCTCTGTTTAATTCACTCTTCACCAGATTATGTAAATCTTTTGGTGCTTCTTTTGATTCCTCATTTTTTTCCTCATTTCTTACAAAATAGTAGTGCTCCATTTATATTCATGTATCATAATTTACTTGATCATTTCCTAATTGATGCTTATTTTTTGTGTTTCCAATTCTTTATCACAAAATTGCTAATATAGATAAATATATAGATAGCTGTATAGCTTTAGGAAAATACCATCCCCATACACCCCCAGGTCAACAAACCAATCTCACTTAGAAGAGGCCAGGCTTGACTCTCCAGGAGAAATCTTTCATAGCTGTGGAGAAAAGAAACACTGGAGTACACAGAGAAATTTAGAGACACTAGAATTCAGATGGAGTGGGACAAGGCAGACTCCTTATCTACCCCCTTCTCCTCTTCCCTCTCTAGCCATGGAGAGATCATTCTCAAAATAAAAAGGATAAAAAAATTAGCCTTAGGACTCAGGAAGCCAGGTGGCCCCAGACCCCTCTTCTAGAAGGGGTAGGGACAGGCAGGACAGGTGTTACTACACTGAGGTCAAGGTTGATATTTCTTAGCTAGTGACTAGCCTTTCTCTTTCTAAGGTCATATCTCCATCCAGTTTCTCTTAAATTATGTCCTCCTTATGTGGTGCATTTAGAGGGAAGAAACCCAAGCTACCCATATAGGCACATTGTGATAACACTTGGCATTGCTCTTTGAGGCCTAAAGCTAAGCTTGCCCAGGCTGGGCAAGAATCATGTTCTCTGGGTATCATTTGTTCCAACTGCGATGGCTAAACAAGTTCTAGACACCTGTGTATATATAGATATAGATATAGATATTGATATACTCACTTATATATGTCATATAATGTAATATAGTATAACATAATGTAATATAATGTTATATAGCATTATAATATAATACAATGTAATATAATATAAAGTAAGTTAATATAATGTAATGTAATATATGTTATTGAACTTCATTCTTTTATTCAACTCCTTTGGACATAATCTTATTAGAAGATTTTCAAGGTCACAACTGCTTAGATATTTTAGTCACTTTATTTGAATATATTTCCCATTGCTTTCTAAAATGGTTGTATTGATTCAAAGCTCCAGTAACAAATGTAATAGTATGCATGCCTTCCAAAAAAATCCTACTATGTGGATTATTCTCATCTTTTATCAAATTTTCAAGATTGAGTACAAATCTCAGAATTATTTATTTTCATTTCTCTTATTATTAGTGATCTGAATCACTTATGTGAATTTTAATATTACATAATTCCTTTCAGAAGTGATTGTTCATGGCCTTTGACCACTTATCTATTTGGGAATGACTTTTGTATTTATATGTATATGTATGTTCACATGTATACATTTGTATTTACATTATTTACACATGTATATGTGCTGATATTGGTAACTGTTTCTATATCTTGGTTATCAAACTCTTTTCAGCGAAATCTGATAAAAAGTATATTCCCATTCAATTATTTCCCTACTTGTCCTTGGCACGTTAATTTTGTTAATATAAATGTTTTAGTTTTATGTAACTATTTTAACTTAAGAAATTTATTCTATCATTCTTTTACTCCAAAACCTCTCTAACCCACACCTGTGAAAAGTATATGTTCTGCTTTTCTTCTACTATAAAAATTAAATTTTGTTTATTTTTTATTAATTAGGTCATGGAGCTAAATCTTGAAGGAATCCAAGGAAGACAAATGATTGGAATGAAGGAACAGAGTATTTTAGGTATGTGTGAAAGCCAGTGTAAAGTGGATCAGAAGATCAGTTATCATGTGAAAATAACAATTCATCAGGACTGGATCAAAGAGTTTGTAGAAAAGTGAAATGTACAAAGACTGGAAAGACAGGGAGATATCAAGATGTAAAGAGTTTTAAATATTACAGAGGATTTTTTATTTTGTCAAGATAAAATAAGAACCAAAGGAATTTTTGGAGTAGCAGAATGCCATGATCAGACTCAAACTTTAGTAGAATCACTTTGACAATTGTATGAAGGAAGTAAGCAATTATTTGAGTTAGAGAATTCCATGAGTGGATTAAGTCTGTGATGAGGGTCTATGATGATAAATTCATTAATGTAAATAAATAGAGATGTCCTAGAACTTTTATTAACATAGAAACTATAAGATTTAGAATATACTATATATATGGAATCAGTGTGAGTGCGAAGTTCAAGATGACACTAAGGTTGCAGGACTGGTTGCCAGAAAAAGTGGTGGTACTCTCAACAATAATAGGGAATTTGGGAAGAAATGAGGGTCTGTGCTAAGAAAGATAATGATTTTTTTAGATAATTTGATTTTCATATTTCTATGAGATATCCAGTTACAGATGTCCAAAAAGCACATAAAGATGTTGGACATGAGCTCAGGAGAGAAAATAGTACTGGATATATAAATGTGATAATCATTGGAATAGATTTAAAAGTAAAATCACTGCATAATTTGAAAATGCTATAGAAATTTTCAATGGCTTTCATTGTCAAAACTTCATGAGAAAGTAGGAATATGTTATCGATATAGGGTTACATGCTTCCCCTAAGCACCCCACATTGTGTGCCAGGTCATTGTTCATAAAAGATTCATTTTTTCTTTCATTCCTGCAGTTCTAGGGAAGGTGACTTTGAGCCAAGAGGAAGATCCGCTGTGGCCTCTCCCCTCATTCTTTTTTTTTAATTTTTTTAACATTTATTAATATTTGTTTTTAATATGATTACATGATTCATGCTCCTACTTTCCCCTTCACCCCCCGCACTCCTCCCCCATGGCCGACCCACATTTCCACTGGTTTTAACATGTGTCATTGATCAAAATCTATTTACAAATTGTTGATAGTTGCATTGGTGTAGTAGTTTCGAGTCTACATCCCCAATCATGTCCACCCCAACCCATGCGTTCAAGCAGTTGTTTTTCTTATATGTTTCCTCTCCTGCAGTCCTTCCTCTGAATGTGGGTAGTGTTCCTTTCCATAAATCCCTCAGAGCTGTCCTGTGTCATTGCATTGCTGTTGGTACAGAAGTCAATTACATTCGATTTCACCATAGAATATCAGTCTCTGTGTACAATGTTCTTCTGGCTCTGCTCCTTTCGCTCTGCATCAATTCCTGGAGGTCTTTCCAGTTCGCCTGGAACTCCTCCAGTTTATTATTCCTTTGAGCGCAATAGTATTCCATCACCAGCATATACCATAATTTGTTCAGCCATTCCCCAATTGAAGGGAATACCCTCCTCTTCCAGTTTGTTGCCACCACAAAAAGTGCAGCTATAAATATTTTCGTACAAGTCTGTTTATTTATGATCTCTTTGGGGTACAAACCCAACAATGGTATGGCTGGATCAAAGGGCAGGCATTCTTTTATAGCCCTTTGAGCATGATTGCAAATTGCCAGCCAGAATGGCTGGATCAGTTCACAACTCCACCAGCAATGCATTAATGTCCCAATTTTGCCACATCCCCTCCAGCATTCACTCCCCTTCTTTCATTTTAGCCAATCTGCTAGGTGTGAGATGATACCTCAGACTTGTTTTGACTTGCATTTCTCTAATTATTAGAGATTTAGAACAGTTTCTCATGTGCTTATTGATACTTTTGATTTCTTTATCTGAAAATTGCCTATTCATGTCTCTTGCCCATTTATCAATTGGGGAATGGCTTGATTTTTTATACAATTGCTTTAACTCCTTGTATATTTGAGTAATTAGACCCCTGTCAGAGTTTTTCGTTATAAAGATTTTTTCCCAATTTGTTGTTTTCCTTCTGATTTTGACTACATTGTTTTTGTTTGTACAAAAGCTTTTTAGTTTAATATAATCAAAACCATTTAATTTACATTTTGTAATTTTCTCTAACTCTTGCTTGGTTTTAAAGTCTTTCCTTTCCCAGAGATCTGACAAGTATATTATTCTGTGTTCACTTAACTTATTTATAGTTTCCCTCTTTATATTCAAGTCATTCACCTATTCTGAATTTATCTTGGTGTAGGGTGTAAGATGTTGATCTAAACCTAACTTCTCCCATATTGTTTTCCAAATTTCCTAGCAGTTTTTGTCAAATAGTGGATTCATGTCCCAAAAGTTGGGCTCTTTGGGTTTATCATAGACTGTCTTGCTGATGTCACTTAACCCAAATCTATTCCACTGATCCTCTCTTCTCTCTCTTAGCCAGTACGATATTGTTTTGATGACTGCTGCTTTATAGTATAGTTTAATATCTGGTACTGCTAGGCCCCCTTCCTTCACATTTTTTTTCATTATTTCCCTTGATATTTTTGATCTTTTGTTATTCCAAATGAAATTTGTTATAGTTTTTTCTAATTCAGTAAAGAAGTTATTTTGTAGTTTGATAGGGAGCACAGGTAAGCATCTCCCAGCTTACTACTGATAAGCATCTTTTTTATATCCCAGATATCCGAGTATCCTCTAAACTGAACAGTTCACCCTATTTTGACTTTGAGGCATAGGACATAACCACATGATGCATCTCAGGTTCCAGAGACCCAGTATCATGCTGTTATCATCCTATCTCTAATCATGTTGGCCCTGGGGTTGAAAGGGTATATAAAGCACATCTCCTCTGAAAGGCAGCATTCCACCCACTCTGCCTCCCTCACCCATTCCATTTGACTTAACCATTTGGCTTACATTCAAATTAACAAATCTCTTTTATTTTTAAGGATAATTGGAGTTTGTCATTCTTGACAAGGGCAACCTGTCCAGATCAGGGTTTTACCTTAAAGCTCTTCCATAACAATATTATACCTCCAAGATGCCAGGAACTCTGTTCCAATGTAAGACAATACCTATTTCTACCTCTGAAATTCTGATACTGAAATATGATATCACTTAAATGCTCCAGAAGTGAAAACCAATAGAATGCTACTTGACTGTTTAAATCTAACACTGGTAGTCCTATTGGGATAGAAGCTACCATGGACTCCACTGATTATTTCTCAGTCTCTGCCTTGCACCTTCAAAACACATATACTCTTCCTATCTTAGCCTTTTCTCATTCTGTCTTTCATATGCCAGGGAAAAATTAGTCAGATTTGGCAATGGGCAACAATGGCATTGTAACACTGGTGACAATTTTTTTAAATGGATGGAATGATAAATGAATGAATGGTGATCTTTTCTCATTGCAATTTTTAAAATAAATTTTCTTTATAATTGTAGAGAATCAAGTCTCTGGTTTCCTTTTTAATTGCTAATTATGGTATATAATTGTAATGGAATGACATTGCACCATAAGAAATTATGGCCAAGATGATCACAAAAAAACCCAACAACAACCAAAAAAAAACTGAAAGACTTATAGAGTGATGCAAAGTGAAGTGAGAACTAGAATAATGTTGTACACAGTAACAACAATAATATATGCTATCAACTGTGAATGTCAACTATTATCAGTTATGCAAAAATCTGGGACAACTGCAAGGGACTCATGGTGAAAAAGCCTGCCACCTTTGAAGGAATTAATGTAGTCTCAATGCAAATTAAAGTATACCATTCTTTATGCTATTCCCTTCATGAATTTTTCTCTAGTATAAGCAATATGTGTCTTTTTCCATAACCTGATGAACATAGAAATAAGTATTGCATGAGACACAGTACAACCTACATCATATTGCCTGCTATCTTGGTGAGGGAGGAGAACGGGCAAGAGAGGGAGAGAGTATAGATAACAAAATGTCAGAAAAAGGGTTATTTAAATTGTATTGACATGTAATATAGAAAAAAATAAAAAGGTATGAAAATGGCTAATTGTTTTGAAATCAGTAGCATTTAACATTTTTTCACATTTCTCATTCTTATGATTCTTATGCCAGAAGCTAAGTGTATAAAGTTATGCTTTATTTTCTTAAAGATCATAGGATATGGGCAAAGAGTTTTAGACCTAGAAATTAGCTTAGAATAGCTCCTATTCTGATCCTTTCATTTTACAAGTGAAGAAACAAAAATCCCAAAGAACTAAATAATGAAGTTCTCATGGCTAATCAGTTGAAAATTCAAAATCAGAAGCCAGGCTTTTTCCTTCAAAATATAGAACTCTTTCATTGTACCATATCACTAGTCCTCAGGAAAAGGATATAAATAAATCCAAATGTTTGGAAAAGTCATTTAAATTTTCTTCTCTTAAAGTTATTTTATAGGAATTCACATACTAGCAAGTTAATACTAAAACTGAAATATTCACTCAGTTTCTGCCACATATATACATACCCATAATCATATAAAATTTTAGAAAGAATCAGCTTTTAAAATATCATAATAGACATGTTTTGCTTTGTTTTTTGCTTTAGGAATCTGACTTCAAAATTTCCTGACTTTTCTGTATTGTTATATTATAGTAACAGAGAACATTTTATGAATGTTAGTAACTTTGTAATAAGAAAAAAAATTAAGTTAGCTAATTAAAACATATCCTCCAGTTCTTTCACGAATATAAATGTGATTAAAATCTAAGATATTTGTGTACATATGATACATTCTAGAAATATAGCTATTTTAAACAGAAAACAATCCTACATTAATATAGTCATGTATTGCTTACTAAAAGAAACTGTTTATAACTGACTGAAGGTAAGTAATGCTAATATTGTCCCTAACATGTGACCTGATAAAAGGCTTCGTGGTATTTCCCTTCAATAGATGTGCAAGGAGAAGATTCAGGCTGAAAAATAAGCTGACAAAAAATAACATGAGGAATAACTGTGTATAGTCACAAGAATAAAAATGTCTGCTAGTCCAAGTGGGTAATAGCCAAATACAATTGGACAATGTTTTCTTTTCTTTTTTTCTTTTTTCAGAAAAATCAGTTAGATACTGATATTGAGATGTGCACATTAAATACCATACAACGAAAACAATCTTCCTAGTAGTGTAGTGACTTTTTTTGTTCAGTGCTTTTTAATAGCAACAGTTTTGAAATCATGGTCCTTCTACACTTTTGTATTCTACATGAATTCTATGGGCCCTAAAGCTTAGCTCTTTTTAGGAAATTCTCCCGTGGTCTAGTCCTTATCTCCCTTAAACATGTTAATTTATATTATTCATTTTCACTTTTTCAGTTAAACTAAACTACTAACTATTGTGTGCATGTATAACATTCCATTTCTCATCTCTGTGTCTTTCCACAACTGTAGTCTAGTGTGGAATACATATCTTTCTTAGAGGTACCTCTTGGAATCCCTAGATTCCTTCAAAGATCTTCAAAGATTCAAAGATTCTTGAATAAACCTTTTCTTAATCCAATTCATTAATGCCTTTTGTTAACACACACACACACACACACACACACACGAATGCATATGTAGTAGTAAAAATGCCCTTTCCAATAGATGATATAAATCAATGATCAAATTGAGTAGTTTATATTTCTAGAAGCACCCTTATTGAAAAGACTTTGAAAAATGGCTTTGGTAATTTTTTAGTATTCTTGACTCTATCAGGATGGATACATAAAAGAATTAACTTAGAGCAACTTCTTTAATTCAGGAAACCTCTGGATATACAACCTTCAGTATAGTAGACCTCAAGGACATTATAGATAAGACAAGTCACCTGGATTGTTTCAGGACATCGTTTGGTTTAGCAAAAATTATATGAAATCCTACAAACCAGAATCACATTATAGACATTATTTCACACGAAACTGAGAAAATGTCTAAGATCAGAGTATCTTTCATATGAAATATTGTACAACTTCCCTTTTCTCTAAATTCTGCCTGACCTAGGTTAGCTTAAATGTTAACAAATGTACAGAAATTCTTTTTTATTTACATGGACAAGAAATTAATCAAGGTATTACCAGAATCCACTTACCACCCTTCACTGATATGCCTCAGGACTTCTTCTTTGCTCATGCCATATTCTACTTTGCCATTTATCAACAAGGCAAAAAAACACAGCAAAAGTAAACAAAGAACAGTCAAAAGAAAGAAAAAATAGCTCTTTTTTAGAAGTGAACTTATCTAGGAAGGGGCACTGAATAACAAAATCTTTAGTTATGGAGGCCCCATAGTAATCTGGATCTTGCTGTAATCTGTTAATAACTATATCTGCAGTATGTTGTCATTAATTGGGAATTTCTTCTATCTGACTAAATAATAAGTAAATACAAGATATAATCAGAAATGTATACTAATGTATAAGTCGATTATTGGTATTTTCATTAGTTAAATATTTTTATTATATATCTGTTGTAAATATGGTATGGTTAAAGATACTGGGCATAATTACAAATCTGGGAGTTGCTTCAAAATTATTATTGGTTTAAGATGAAAACTGAATGTTAAGACTTTGAAGGCATTTGATGAATTTTATTCAGCCTTGTTTTGTGAATTATTTGCTAGAATATGTAGACCTTGGAGAAATTGTAGATGTTTATGATTCATTTTATGCAAAACACAGAAAATTTCAGCATTTTGTCGTGATGCATTTAGCATTCTTGATATGTCTCTAAAGGTTGTGGATTTTCCAGGGAAAAGTAATAAGTAAATGTAAGATAAATGTCAAGTATTAAAACATCAGAGATGGCAATCATAGCTCATATAAAGAAAATTATTAAATCAGGTACATTCTAATAACAAAGAAAGAAAGGATCACAAACAGACCTTTTAACATTCACATACTTGACTTTCTTCTGAGCATAAAAGGAAAAATATCTAAATAAGTACTATGAAGACTACAGAGTCGTTGAATTTAAACTATATTGCATTTACTGAAGTATAAATAAATAACATTATTTCACATATTTTCCCTCATTACAAAACTGTAACTTCAACATTAAGTATCACTTTTAGTAATGAGTGCGGAAGTGGTGGAACACAAATGAACCTCACCTCAGCATTTCTGACCATGTCTATTTGGAAAGGAGTATTTGCTTAGAGAAGTCAATAACGCAAACAGTATTTGTGTACAGATGCTCAACTAACTAATCTTTGCTTATATTCATTGTGTACTGTAGGTGAGTAGATGAATGATTAACAAGGTGAGACTTTTGAGAAAGGACAGAAATTTGAGCAGCTGTAAGAACCTCATTTCTTTGTGATCTGCTATCCCATTTGTTTTGGGTTATCCTATATCATGACCAGCTGAGGAAAATAATCAGGAACCCATGTGACATGTCTTTGTTTCCTGAGCATCTATGTATTGATCTTGAGTCAACTCAATAAGAAATCTAGATGAAGATTTCTGTAGAAAGGAGCTCTAACCAATAACTTAGCTCAGTTTAAGCCTATAAATTCTCATTTGTCCTTAGTAAATTAGCTTAATCTCCTAACTTTAGAAAATGTGTATCCTGTTCATGCCACTGTTTTGCAATGACTTTATTGGGAATCAATCAAAACTTAATTAGAATATGAAATGATAGACCTGTCACCAACGTGTTGATAAAAAATAAAGTGGAAAACGTGGAATTTAGAAATTCATTAACAAATAATAGTTTCCCAAAGAGCATAGATTCAGAATTGTGAGGGCCATAGAGATAATTAAATATAATGAATTTATGTTATAGAGGAGTAAACTGGGACACAGAGAGACTGAATGAGTTTCCTAGGTTACACAGCTAGCAATTATTATTTTGTTCACAAAATATTAACTGTGCTATCTAATTTTTTTAAAGAAGTAAAGGGGAAAAATCCTCCAAATCAAATTGTATTTGTCAGGACACATAATTTGTTTAAAAGAAAGAAGCAGACTTCCTTGAAGAAGTCTAAATCTCTTGTTTTCTGCCAAAGCAGACAATCTTTTTACTGTTTTTTTTAGATATATAAACAATGATGCCAATTTTTTTTCAAGATTGACACTTGAAACCATTAAACATTATTGTTGAAATATATTTTGAGGTTATGAAAGAACACAAGTTGTTTTGAAATAATAATATTGCAGTAGAGAGATGGGTGCATTTAACCATGTCAGTAAGCATAAGTAATATATAATTTAAGTAATCTGAATAACATCGATATTATCCAAATCAGAATTTGCAACTGTACACAGAATTGTGTAGCTCAAAGAATTTTAGTTTTCTGTGTACTAATCTTCTGGGAATAGAAATTCAAGAGAAATTCACAAAGTTATGTCATTAGCTTTCAGGAAGGAAATAAATAAGTCAAAAACAAAAATTGTGTTTAATACTTTCCAGATGCCTCATTAGAAGGTGAAGTGGTCAAAGGGAGCAGAAAGAGAAACTTCAGTTATCACATGGAAGAAAAACCTTCATCCATAGATTGTTATTGGAAACAGAAAACATGAAATATTTTCATAAATTAGAAATACTTCAAAGTTTTCTCCTGGTATTTAAATGGTCTTCTTTTGGCATGTAACCCTTACTGCATAGAAGCTACATTGCAACACTTCTTTTATTATTTTAAAATCATCATTTCAGGTCATAATTCCTCACCAGAATTGGTCATTTCAGGAATCACTGTGGTGAAAACAAAAACAAAAACCCCAATAACAAACAAATTAAATGCCATAAAATGGATAGCTACTCCTGAGATGATAAACAGTTTTTTTCTAGGCTTTGCAAAGATCTCCAACTTGGTTGGTTCCTGTTAAGGTTTGTGTTTTGATCACCATGCTTTCAAGATCCCTGGTCAATTCTATATCAGTGAAGCATTAGAGGAATACCTGATTGTCAGAAAGCTGTGCTTAATTTAAATCATAAGTGTACATATGCTGAAGCTATAGCATTCACGGTGGCCATATTCCCCCAAAAACTGTCTTATCAGACAACAAAATCAGGTTGACAGTAGTCAACAGGTAACAAATCATCAATAAGCTAGGGAGATGCCTAACAAGGATATGAAGGCATCTCGTAGCACAATGAGCAGATGCAAACAATATGCTCTAATGGCAATGAAGGTGCCTGAAGTACTGTGGAGTGTTTAGAGCGTGGTCATACATGAAAGATACCAAAATCATCCACTGAATCTCAGGTCATTTCTGGTCATCTTGACTTTTATCTTGCCACTGGCCTTCAATGACTCTGGAAGAGAAAGTGAGTCTGAAGTCCCAGTACAACTCTTCCTCAAATCCAAGTCAAGGATCCATTCATTATTATGGCATTGATTTTCTTTGAAAACAAAATACAAACAATAATATGGACACAATATGCATAACTATGTGAATATGTACACTTTTCAAACTTATGCAACTATTGCTTGATTTAAAAATAATTGGATCTTCATGTTCATACATATGTATACTTACAGAGATGCATTAAAATCCAATGCTAACCTCTAAACCAAATGCCCAGAGACTATCCCTAGGATAACTTAAAGTAGTGATGGTGAACCTTTTAGAGACTGCATGCTGTGCCCTCCCCTTCCCCCCAGAGACTGTGTGCCATGCCCCAGCCCAGAACAAGTGCCATGCTCCTCTCCCCCTTACCCCACACAGGGGAGGAAAAAAGCACTCCCATTGGGATGCTGGGCAGAGGAGTGGGTGACATGAGGGATGTTCTCAGCAAAAGTAGAGAGAGGAAGGGGAATGGCCCAAGTGCTCCACTCTTTTCTAGCTCTGCTGCCTTTGAGCCACTCACCTTTCCTGCTGTGTGCTCCTATTGGGCTGCTGGGAAGACAGGCAGGTGATGTGAAAAAAGGTCTTTAGACACAGTGGAAAGCAAGAAGGGAGCAACTCTGCCTGAGTCCCTCTACCTTTCTAGTGATGAACGCTAGAGAGCTTTGGTGTGGCATGTCCACAGAGAGTGCTCTGTGTGCCCTCTTTGGCATGTGTCATAGTCTCACCATTATACCTCTAAACCATTCAACTCTGAACTCCCAGGGACTATGAAGAATTATTTTAATCCTTATCATTTTCTGATCTGTTGCTACTCTGTTCCCCTCTACATTTCTTCTTTATCTCTAAGAACTGCAATCAAATCACCACTACTCTTGCCCCTAGAAAATTTGAACCAATGAACTATCCTTTTATCCCTGAGTTAATATTTGTAAAGTGTTTTACAAACCTTAAGGCACTATACAAATGCTACCTCTTATTATCATTGTTCCACTCCCCTTCACTTTGACTATAAGAGTTTAAAATAGATTTCCCTGATAAACATTCTGGTATATGTTTGCCTGCCATATAGAAAGATCTTTGAGGACAAAGGAACTCTTTCTATTATTTATTTTTCTAAATCCTGGCAAATAGAAAAAACTTAATAAATGTTTCATTCATTTACTATTGGATGCAGACATAAACAAAGTGAAAAGAACTATGATTTTGGTAGCAAAGGGAACTCCTGGTTTGGGAAGTCCCTTAACCAATATAAATCTTAACCTAACAAATTGATAGTACTTGCATAAGTAGAGATTGACCTTTATACCCAGAGTCTTATGACTAGTATCAGAAGAATTTAAATCTGCTTCTTAATAACTATAATTCAGTACTCTATTACTCTGAAATATTTCCTCTTTACCAGTAGTTCAAAATCTGGTGTCTGTAGACTTCTTTATGTTTAAAAACTCAAAATATTTTGCATTATAATCCTGTGTTTTGTTTTATGTATTTAAAAACACTATTTTGAGGAGTCTGTAGGCTTTCCCGGTCACTTTTCACATCATTTCATCAGTCATTATTTACACAAAAATGTTAAGAATCCTCTCTCTCTCTCTCTCTCTCCCTCTCCCTCTCTCTCTCTCTC
>NC_058131.1:187925795-187953810 GCF_016433145.1 Gracilinanus agilis | reverse complement strand
AGTATTGGGATTAGTTGCTCTTTGAATGTCTGATAGAATTCACTTGTGAATCCATCAGGCCCTGGCGATTTTTTCTTAGGGAGTTCTCATTTTTTTATTTTTTATACTTAATACCTAGTAGTTGAGGAAGTTCCTTACTGGGAGGAAACCAAAGAGGGGTGATAGGGAAACAGGATTAGTTGCTAACTCTAATTCTTATCACATTTTAAATTATTTTAAATAAATGTGGCAAAAATAGGACACTAATTGTAAGGATGGGATTTGTGCAAGGGGGATGGGACCAAAGGAGCCAGAGAAGGCCGTTGCCAACAGTTGCTGAGAGTTGAGATGGAGAGGATTCTGGGAGAGTCTCTGGAGAAAAGAGGGAGAGGAGAGGCCTACAGGTGGAGTACTAGGAAGAGGGAGGAGGAGGACAGCCCAGCTCAGATTCAGTCCTGAGGGCTTCTTGAGGATCTTTCTTTGGAAATTGAAACCCTGATTCCCTGGTCAAAGGCATTCCATCACATCTCACCCATCAAGATTTCAACCATCAAGTTAGGTAAGATTTGGACTCCATTTTGGGAGCAATCGCTTAGTCTCCTCCCATTATCCAACTTTGCTGAGAGACTCCCTTTCAGTCAAAACTGACAATTGTAGGAAAGGATAGAAACAGAAAACTAGAAATGGAAACAGAAGGAGAAGGGCAGGGGAAGAAGCTTAGGAGTGGGAACCCCAAAGGTTCCTTCCTAAGTGACAGACCACATAAAAATAGAGAAGAGGGCACCTCAAAATCACTCTGCCCTTCATACCTTTCCCCCATCCTTGATTTGCAAATAATAATAATAAAAAAAAACATTCAACAGTCAGATAGTGTTCCAGAGTGCCTGAGAGAAAGCAAGGGAAAGCGAAACCACAGCTTAATCTGGCTGCCTGGATCTTGAAGCTTGACCAACTGCTGTGAAATTAACTGATCAGGGGGAGGTTTGTGTGAACCCTGTCTTTATTCAGGATCAGATTTGGGTACCACATGCCTCCTTTTACAGGGAAGCTTCACCCTCAACTCCTGTGGGGCGAAAGATCATCCAGGTCACCCAGTTTCAGGGTGACACCCCCTTAAAGTCTCCCAGTATTTATGTGTTTGCAGGGGAGAGGTGGAAGAGAGACTCACTATACAGACTTTCTCTATCTCCCTTCTATCAAACATCCGTTAATGGCTCTTTTAATTGTTACATAATGTATTGTTGGTGGAGTTGTGAATTGACCCAACCATTCTGGAAGGCAATTTGGAATTATGCCCAAATGGCTTTAAAAAATGCATACATTTCTGGAATGATACAATAATACCACTTACTAGGTTTGTACCCCAAAGAGATAATGATGAATATACAAAAATATTCTTAGCTAAGCTCTTTGTGGTGGCAAAACAATTGGAAAATGAGAGAGAGAGGCATTTCTCAACTGGGGAATAGCTGAATAAATTGTAGTATATGATGGTGATGAAATAGTATTGTGCTATAAGGAATGATAAACTGCTTGATTTCTATATGAGCTGGAAAGACCTCCACAAACTGATATGGGGTGAAATGAGCAGAACCAGAAGAATATTGTACATAGAAACTGAAACACCTTGGGACAATCAAATATGATTGACTTTGCTACTAATAACAATTCAATGATCCAGAACAATCCTGAAGGACTTATGAGAAAGAATGCTAGTCACATCAACAGAAAGACATATTTGTTGTATTTAATTTCTCACTCATTTTTTCATAAAAATCTATAGTTGATCTTGTCTTTACATTTCCTGCTCTTTTATTAGTAGCTTGAAGGAACAATGGAGAAAGACAGTAGAGAGTAGTCTTTCCTGGGGCAAGGCAAAGAGTTTAGGAGCTTATCCCACAGGCATTTATAAAAAAGATGAAAGAAGGAAAAAATGCTATGCTCTCTGGGGAACTACTAAGCAAACCTGTGTCTCACGAAAGTAATTGAATATTGCTATATACTATGAGAAATGTCGCATAATAAAACTGAGAAACATGAGATTTATGTGACCTGAGACTGAGAAAAGTAAACATAGCTTATAGATAAAGAGAGATAAACATGACTCTAGTAAAGAGATGTGTAAAGACACTCTCAAATCACCCTTTCATACAGGTGCTTCACAGGTATCACATATTTCACATGTTTTTGGACTTTTTCAATTTAGTGATCAATTATGCTGATTTATTTTCCTTTTTAATTTAAACATCATATTTGTTATACTGAATGGCTTTATAAGAGTTGGCGGGGGGAGAATATTGGGAATAAGTATAATTAATAATAATTAAAATTAAAAACATTTTAAAACCTCAATAAAAATATATTAAAATATTTTCTTTGCTCTCTAATGGGCATAAGAACAGGCCGCTTTGTAACTATACATTCAGGTGAAAAAGAACCATGAACTCTTTTTGGTGGCAAAAAAATTGAAAAATGAAGGGTTGTCCCTTGACTAGGGAATGGCTGAACAAATTGTGGTGTATGATGGTGATAGAATACTATTTTGCTGTAAGGAATGATCTGTGTAAAGGGAACCCCATTCCCCAGAAATCACATACTGGAGTCATCTTACCTGTGTCCTGGCTCTGCGTGCACTACCTCACGTGGGAGCGCTTTAGCATGAGTCACCAGACAGTGAGCTAAGCACATTGACCTGGAAAGGAAAGGTTACAAATCCAGGGATAAAGGAGATGATTTAAGAGGGGGTTCCAGGAAGTGGGCTTTTTCTATTCCCTTGGATGCCCCAGTCAAAGAATGGTGGCTGAAATAGCCATATGAAGAAGTGCTCACCAGGTGATATTAGAATGGGGATAATCTTCCTCTATCTCTATACTCTTTATTTCAAGTAAATATTAATAAACTATGTAAATTAAGGACAGGAGTTTTTAATTTAGCTTTAACAGATGATCTGGAAAATTTCTATATGAACTGAGAGAACCTCAATGAACTGATACAGAATGAAATGAGCAGAACCAGGAGAACATTGTCTGAAGAAAGTAAAACATTGTGGAATAATCCAATGTGATGGACTTTACTACTAGTAGCCATACAATAAGCCAGGACACTCCTAAAGAACTTCTAGGAAAGAATGCTGACCATATTGAGAGAAAGAACTATGAGAGTAGAAATGGAAAAGAAAAATATATGACATTATTTATCACATGTATATATATGCTATGTTATTTGGGGGTTAGGCTTTAAAAGATTGTTCTATAGCAAAAAGGAATAATATGGAAATAGGTATCAAGTGATAACATTAGTACAACACCGTAGAATTGCTTTTTGTCTCTGGGACTCGGGAGGGAAAGAAAATGAATCATGGAAACATGGAAAAATATTTTAAAATAAAAATAATTTGGAAAAAAGAACAACTATGAGCATGGGCCATATTCATATATCTGTCCCACAGACCTAAGCTAAGAATAACATATTTTTTACCATTGAATTTAAATTTGCTCTTAATTCTTCTCTCTGGGGCCAGATCTGATCAATTCTAATTCCTCTTTCATAGAATAGACATTCAAAAACCTTAAGAAAAAATTGCCATGTTATGACCCTACTTCTACCCCAATCCTTAATTTTCTCTTCTCCAACATGAATACCATCAGTTCTTTTTACCTTTCTGCCAATTTAGTATTGATTTTTATTGCCTCTAGTCAGACTTGAACAAGATACTTTCAACACCAGCCCAAGACTTCTAAACACTGTGTTACCTATCTGCCCTACTATACATATATTTTTTAAAGTTGTTCTCCTAAAGTAGGAGGTACATTTCAGGTTATGTCTGACCTCTCCTTTCTTATCTTTCATGAACTTTAAAATGGCATGATTACTTGCAAAGGTTTCCATCATTTTCACTTCAGCAACCTTAATAACATTTTTAAAACAGATTTAAAGTGGTTTCATCACAGGCTGGGATACTGTGAAATATTGATTAAATGAACTATTCTGAAGCTTGATTTATGAAAAAAAGATGTTATAAGACTCTTTCCCCAAGATGATTAAAAGAATTGACTCAACAAATTCTTATAGTACCTATAAGGATGGAGAAGAAAATGGAGAGGGAGAGGAAAAATGGGAGAGAGAGGAAGAGATTTTTTTTGTTATATTACTCAGTTCAAGTTCTACTCTTAGAGGAAGATTTAAAATAGAAAAGAAAGAGTTGTAATCTGAAGGAATAGCATCGGTACATTCAAAAGGAAATATGATAGTGACAAAAACCAAAAGCAAAGAGGCAAATGGCAGCAATTACAAGAAATAAAGTAAATAGGATATTTTCAAACTAAAATTAGGAATAAAATCAAGAAAGAGAGTGTTGGTATCATTATAATACTTCAGAGACATGTAAAGATTTGGAAATGCCTGAAGAAAATCATTATAGAGGAATGTAACCAGTGAATAGACATTACCATAGTAAAGATGAATGAGCACAGGTAATGATTTTAGCATTGAGAAAAAATTATTTCATAAAAAGAAAGAAGACTAAATTTAGTGTCTCTGTAGCTGAGAATAAAATGTTTAGCCCAAGAGCTTCTTGTAATGCAAATTTCATTACTATATTTTCTCCCTGAAGTATAAAAAAGCAGTAATAATCTACCTTTATTGTGGAGATAAGAAAAATCACAGAGCGAGTGCAGGAAGTTTCAAGTCATTTTCTCCTTTTTTTTTTTCCTTTCTCAATTGACAAGCGCTCTCCTCTGAAGGCTCACAACAAAGTCTCCTGATTGTGTCTTGATTTAGTTATTTCCAACAATGAGTTGAAGGACAGAAATAGTTCAGTTCTGGCTTTGTTATAGAGTAGAGCAAACGGATTTCAGAAGATGATCCCTAGGCTGACATTCACTTGAGTTTTATTTAAATAAAGGCAAGGCTCTGCATTTCTGATTATTTTACATGAGGATAATTAGCCCCAATTGTGATTAAGCACTGTTAATATTTGACTAAAACATTTATTAAACACCTACTGTTTGTTAAGCACTAAGATGAAATAATATACTTTGGTTTTATTTCTAGAAATAGAAAATTACTTGTTAACAATGTAATATTTTCAGAATCAGCTTTCTGATGTAGTAGACAGACTAATGGGTAGCATATTAGAAAAATAAATATGAGAAGAAGATGTGGCAGGCATTCAAGACAACTTTTACCCGACCAATTTAAATAAATTATTTAAAAGGAAAAATACATAAAATAAGTTTTTTATGAAGAAACTGGGATAGTCCATTTTCAAAGGAAGTAAAGATATGAATCAATTGGCACAAAAATATACCAAAAGAGACTAGAAAATTCTTCATTCAGTGATCACTTATTCTTATTGCCAAATGGATCAATAATATGGCCAATGAAGCATATTGATGATCATATAAAATTTTGTAGAGAAGGATGTTGATGATTATTATAAGTAGTCTTTTTTAATTAAAAATGTGAGAATTATCAGGAAAAACTTTCTTTTTTTCAGAAAATTTGCTAAGGAAATACAACTATGTGAGATCATTCAAAGAGCATTAGAAGATAAAACTCTGAGTCAGACAACAAAAAAAGAAGAAAAAAAAATCTACCCACAAGAAACTCCTTTCCCCATTAATAACAGTAGAACTATCACGTTTGCTTGCCATTATTGCCATATCTAGTACATTTGAAGAGAAAATAAAAATAACAAAAAAGAAAAAAATAGGAAGAACAGTAGGTGTTAAATTCAAGTATATGACATGGGGTCTAAGTTAGAGGTAGCTTAATTCTGGATAATTCATAGACAGTTATGTGAATAGAGACAGATATAGATTTGTACATTTCTAGATATCATGCACACACCACACATAAACACACTCCCCATGTGTGTACACATGATGTATACATATATGCATATATAAATATATGTGCCTATGCATGCATAAATATATTTTCTTTATATTTGGGGTATTTCCATAATACATGTGCATATATTTAATGCATGTATATGCCTATACACACTAACATGTATGTGTATTTACATATATGAGTGCATAATTGTAAGTATGCATATCACTCTACGAGCAATGGACAGGTGGCGCCTGATTAGCATGGACCTACTTGAATAGACTATAACATTTTTTCCAATAAAACAATTTGTACAGGAATAAAATGACTGGAATATTTCATCGAGAGCTTTGTGGCTGAGAAAGCTTCCTTGCTGAAACCTTGTGTGTTCCCGTGATATTCAGATAGTGTAAAAATATCTTGAGAAAGGATCACAGAATCTTGGATAGATTTAAGAAATTAAGAGAAAACATGGATATAGATCAAACAGGAGGAGATGCGGAGAGGATATAATTTATTCAATTGAAAGGAATACCAATATTTGTCCCAGATTCAGCAGTGTATCAAAATACATTTGAGACATTATGCTAAAAACTGGTTTTATGAAGATGAAAATGACATATTACTTATTCCCCAAGAGCTTACATTCTCCTAGGTGTTTGTGGTAGCAATGAAACATGAATGAAAATAAATATCATCTCTACTATAGAGTAATAGGGGCAGAGGAAGAAAAATCCCATTGTTTTAAGAAAATTTGAGGAGAGCGAGATCACATTCAACTGGAGGAATCAAGGAAATTTTGATTGAGGAAGCAGGACCTACACTGAGCCTTGGAAAAAAAGATTCTAAAAGCTGATCATAAGAATGAAGTACAACCCAAATCCAGACTATTTTGCAAATCAAAGTAAATGTTTTATATACACACACTCATATATATATATATAAAACATTTACATATATATAAAACTGCATTCTAAATTTATCATTAACTTACCATTGCCTATAAAATGCAACGTAAATTCCTTGGCCAAGTTGTCAAGGCCCTGAACCTTCTTGTCTTCCCATCTTGAGTTAGATTATTCCTCATTTTTGGCCAAACTGCATTACTCATAATTTCCTATTTTCAACAAGGCCTTTCCTTTCCTTTCTTCATTGACTTAGATGTTCCCTATGCTTGCAGTGTGTTCATTGATACTGTTTGGTCTTCCCTAGCACAAACTACATGTATACCATTAATAAATGTTAGTAGAATTATTTTAAAATATAGTAGGGTGTTTTTTTTTCCTTTCAAGATAAGGTTTATCACTTTCACTACAACTTACCCTACTATGTTGGTAAAATCTCCTAAGGATAAGAATTGTAAGGATTACTAAAATTAGAACAATTTTACATTGGAAGATTTTCAACTGGAAGGGGAGATTTTCACCTTCTGGTGAAAATTTAACAAACTACTGAAATTCCCAATGACTTAATCCTTATTATATAAACCAAAGAAATATAAAATTGGCCTTGCTCAGCCTATTTATGTTTTAAATTATCCAATGGAATATTTCAAATACTCTTTTTTTAGTTCTTAAAGAACACAATTCATCATGAACTAGATCATTTCATCAGTTTGATTTCAGAAATATAAAATAATTCTTTAATACACACACATGGGCAAGCATGAATGGGTATGATTCATGAATTTCAAGAAATATCTCCCTTTCACTATTAACAAATTCATTTACTTAAATATCAATTCAACAATTTATTGAGCACATCATTTTTAACATGCATCATGTTGACATTTTTATTCTGATTTTGCAAAGGAAAATTGAGATTTAATGAGGATATATGATTTATCTATGATTACCTAGGTAATTGTCAGCAATTGAAACCTCCTAACTCCCTGAACACTGATCTCCACTATATTGTGCAAGTTTTTATTGTTATCACTTTTTTGTATACTGAATATTTTATTTAAAAAGTGCATTATAGGGAAAAGAATATTAGGTTCAGGGTCATAAGATCTCTGGTCAAATTCAAACTATTCAATTTACTTTTGTTCCCAGAATCATTTCCAAAAGTGAAGTGAAATGAAATGGATCATTCTAGACACAGACTAAGCTTTTGAAGGGATCAGCTATGAAGTGCATGTATAGTCTAATCATTCTTTCTAATAGTCCTTTTCCACCCACTAAATCATCACCTTCATTAGCAGTGATTAAAACTAAGCCTCAAAGCTGGCAGAGCTGGAAAGATTCTCACGTCTTTTTAATGAATGTTGTCTAAAGCATCCTTATGGGAAAATTTCATAACCTAAGAACCAGTAGACCCTAGGGGACAAAGAGAGTGAAGGACGATTAACACTGTGTAGTTCTTAAAAATAATTCAGATTCTATCTTGTGGCTACTGATTTAGATGAAAAAAAAAATGAATGTAATGCTAAATATTCTTCTATTTTTATAGTGTGACATGAAATTGGTATATGAAAATAAATTGAGACATTCTAAGATGTATATATGTATCTCTGTGTGTACATATATACATATACATATACATATACATATATATGTATATATGTATANAAATGCTATTGTTGTCCAGTTAGATTTATTCACCCTTGCTTTATATATCTGCTTCATCCATGGTCTAAGAATATGATACTTCCAAACTAGAATACCATTTATTCAATTTAAAAAAAACTCATAATTAATCGTTAGGTCTAAGTACACAGTAGGAAGCATGGATAACTATATGATGTATATATTTTAAGTTTTTTAATCCTTGTCTTCAAACTTAATAAATATTTGTTAAAAAACCTGGTGTGTATGGGGCGGGGGGGGGCGGGGCAGAGAAGACTAGTAGTTATGATGTGAGGGCTGGCTGAGCCTTTTTCAAGGCACTCCATTTCTCATCCCTGACAACAAGAAACTGTTGCATGTGTAGTGGTCACATCCAGGTAAACCAGTTAAGCAGATGGGTTAAACCAGGTTGAGAATAATTTATAGGGTCGAAAGCCATTGGAAAGTTAGGGGAGTATTTAGCCCAGCAAGGTGAAGACTTCCAAGAGTGAAAAGGGTGGACAAGAACAATTTAATCCAATGACCATGAAGATAGCAAAAGTGGGCACTATATAGCATTTATGGCACATGTAGGGACATGGAAGACTGCATCCCAAGATACATTCAGTCATTAGGCCTTTTCTTTATCTTTCTACCAAATTTTGATGAATCAAGAAGAGAGATTGAGGCTAGTGACTTTGTGTAACACTACCTCACTTAAATCCAATTTATGAATGAATCAAAAGACATCTTTTGTCATGTTGATGCTCTTTCTATATGAAGGACAGCCATTAAATGCCCAAAGGACCATAGAATCCTATTTAAGCTATGGACCAAATCCAAAATGAGCCCTGTTCTCATGAGGCTTTAATACTAGTAAGGAGATCAGACATAAATCTGAGAAATTACAAACCATTATTTTTGCCTCAAATATTTATAATCATGTACAAATCACTTAAATATCCAGAGCTTCAGTTTCCTCTCCTTTCCAGTATTATAAATATAGTGTCTCCATACAAGGTCTATGGAATCATATATTATGAGATAGAAAAAACCTCAGAATTCTCCATTTACAGCTGTAGTAACAGGTTTAGTGACTCAAACAAGGATATATACGAATCAGTCAGAATTTTAAACCAAGTTCTTTTTGTCCAGTTTTTTATATTTGTTATGAATACAGAAATATATGTACAATGCTTTTCAATATTTAAATTACTATATAATTGTCCATTGTTGCTATTATTATTTTATCACACAATCTTCGCAATACAAAATTGTTAATAATGATCCTTTTCATTTTCAAATTTTTATTTCCCTTTTTATCTAGATTAAGTACTCTTTATAATCTACAATAATTAGAAAATTGAATTAACATTCCTTATACCATTTTCAACTTTACCTAAGCTGGGAGGATCTGATTTCATTTATAGCATGCACCAAGATGACAAATTCTAACTTGAGGATAAATTGGAGTCTGTCAGCCTAAACTCCCCTCCTTCTAAGGTGTAAATGAATCCTGCCCAGGACCTCTATAACTCTAATTAACACCTGTTTACCCATTTAGAGTTCCCTGAAAGTCATCTATTACCCAAATACTAGGGAAAATAAAAGAAAGATTTGGACTTTGCTCCTTTCTAAAATGGAAATTATAAAGAACCTGACCGTCAGGATGTGATTTTTAAGTGATTTTAAGGTATTCATGAGGCTAGTGATATTTATAGAGAATCTGAAAAAAATTAATTCACTCAAGAATGAAGACACCTAAAATATAATTGGTATTTAGACATAATCCAGAAGCTTGGGTTAGCTTTAAAGATTTCTGTTAACTTAACAACTTACTTTGTGTTTCTTAAGATAAACAGTAAATATTATCTTTAAAACAACAAATCAACAAACCAACAACAATATAATAAAATGAAATGTCTGATGATTTTAATGTAAAAGGACAAGAAAAATCAAAGATTGTTTCTCCATAGATAGAATTGTTTAACTAAAACACTCATGGGCACGGAAATAGTATTTAATATGAATGAGATTTGAGACCCTTCTAATAATGAGGTTCTGAACCTATGACTTATGAATAGATTTAAGTTGATCTGCAAACTTCAATGGAAAAATATAAAGATTTAAACTAGTTTCTAGATGCAAATTAGAATTTCTATCAGTTAGGAATATAGACCACAAAGCACAGTAGTATTTATAGTAATTATGAATTTGTCAGAAATTTGAATCATCAGAATTTTCAGATTCTGATACTATTGCAGCTATCTCCAAGTATCATTTATGTTCATGACTATTTTGAAATTTCTATAATTATTAAACCTACCATTAAATTGCACATACTATCTTACTGTCTATGGAAATTTGTCTAATTTACTGACCAAGTACTGGACAATTCAGAATCTAGTAATCATTCATTTAACAAAAGGTGAAGTTACATATTTTCACATTTCTAACACATATTTGCACATTGCTTTCTACTACTTTCTTTTTTTTAAACCTTTACCTTCTGTCTTGGAGCCAATACACAGTATTTTCTATTACTTTCAATCTACAATTCTTTGTTCATGGATTTTCTTTCTTTAAGTTTTGAAAAACCAGTTGTTTTAGTGAGAGTTCCTAACTTTCTATAAGGTAGATTGACATTTTGTTTAAACATGTCTGACAATTAAGATAACTGTGGAAGTTTGCCATCTGAAATAACTGACTATTGCTAACTAGTGATATGGATCATGGACAGTATTGTAAGTTCTATTACTAGTGAAACCAAATTAATATTAATATGTTGGCCTCTATGTTGATAACCTAAATGATGGGAGGGATTGGGACATTAGTGGATGGGATCTACTTTGGAGATATGAAGAAAAGTAAGTTAAAAACATAGATCTGTGATTTCATTTCTGTAATATATTTTTCTTTAAATATAGAAATGATTATTTTTTAGATTTGTAAATACTCAAAATAATAAAAAATTATAAATAAAAATAAAAATTAAATATAAAATATAAAATTAAATATAAATATAAAAATTAAAAATAACTCACTAGTTATGTTCAAAAAATTATAAGCTTCAATCTCTATTCTGATTCCATTTTCTCCTCTTCAGAAAGTAGATAGCATGTTTCATCATGAATCCTTTGAAATCACAGTTGGCTAACATGTTGTTCATCTTTCTCATGTCTCCCAGAGTTATATATCTGTAATATTCTTGTATAGTTTTTCTCCCTTTTCTACTCACTTCATTAATTCATACAAATATTTCCAAGTTTCTCTGCACTAATAATCTCCTTATTATTTCTTTCATTACTGTATTCGAGATTGTTTTATTTGGTACATTCTTAGTCCTCTACAATGAATGTATGCTAAGCCTAAAACATCCAGATATTATGTGTTACACACCACCTAGTCTCTTGATGAATGGTAGAGCTAAATCATCTATGCCCTTTCCCCTTATTCCATATGTTTAATTAGGCAGTATTTAAAAAAGAATCTTTTTCACTGATTCCAATTATCTTGCCCTATGGATGACAGTTCAGATTTTAACTGTTGCCAATAAGCTCTTTTTCTAAAAAATTATAGATATTTTAGCCCTCAGTGACTCTGAACCTTAAAAGAATCAAAGGTATTTCATAGTTCTTTTCTTATCAGTCATCTCTTTCTGTACTTCTTTTAGCTGAAGGCAATAAGGGCAGCACACTGAAATTGTTTCCACTTGGCACCTGTTTTCATCTCTCTTCAGAAGTAGCATTAAAGTTTTGTGAATTGCTATGACCATGTGGTTGTGTTGTCCCATACTTGAATTCTTCTGCAATATATATGCAGTTACCACAATTTGTTCTGCCATTCCCAAACTGATGGGACACTCCCCTTCATTTTAGTTCTTTACACACTTAAAGAGTTACTATAAATATGTTTGCAATGTGGGTAACTTACCCCCTTTTTCTTTGCTGTCTTTAGGTACATAGCCATAGTAGTGGTATTGCTGGATTAATAGATGAAAATAATTTTGTAACCTTTGGGTCAGGGTTTCAAAATGGTTTTTTGAATATGCACTTTAGAAGGGAGGAGAAGAAGAAGAAGAAGAAGAAGAAGAAGAAGAAGAAGAAGAAGAAGAAGAAGAAGAAGGAGAAGAAGAAGAAGAAGAAGAAGAACAACAACAACAACAACAACAACAACAACAACAACAACAACAACAACAACAACAACAACAACAACAACAACAACAACAACAACAACAACAACAACAACAACAACAACAACAACAACAACAACAACAACAACAACAACAACAACAACAACAACAACAACAACAACAACAACAACAACCAACAACAACAACAACCAACAACAACCAACAACAGCAACAACAACAGCAACAGCAACAGCAATAGCAACAGCAACAGCATGAATAAGAACAAAAACTAGAACAAGACCAAGAAGAGGAGGAGGAGGAAGAAGCATTTGATAAATATGCAAATTAGAAAACAGCATAAAACTGATCAAGTTTATTCTCTATAGAATTTCTGTTGAAGAGATATCCTTAAAGACTTGAGGGGGGAGAGGAATTCATTGAAATATTTATCTGGTTCATTTGGATGGCATTGATATAATTCTTATAATTATTCTCTTCCATTTTTGGATAGTATATTATTTTACTGATCATAATTATTAATTTTATATTTCCATTCATTTTGTTCTCTTCTTTTCCCTCATTTTCCCCTGTTACACTATTTATGCAGAAATAAAGAGGTGAAAGAGAAGTAGCTTGCCAAACACTCATGAACTATAATTAAGAAATTTCTCTTCAGTTACTCTTCTTTGCTTCCCTTAACCACATCTGAATAATATGATTTGCTATTTCTTTCCCTTTTAATCCCTTTATCATGTCTTCTTTTTTGAAGCAGGAGTTTAATTATGACTTCCACCATCTATCTTAACTTCCTTCTTAAATCCTGATTTCCCCTCTCCTAGCCCATCTATTTCCTTATTGAGTTTATTGTATTTTTGCATTATGCTCTTTTTTGTATGAATATGTGTTGTTTTTAACCTTCTTAGCATTGATAAAGATAAAACTATGGTTCTTGGGATGCCCATTTATCCAATCTTTCCTTTCTTTCATATTCTTTATCTTACCTGCCCCTGTTATATAAGATATTACATTTTCCCCCTTCTTCCTACTTTTTTCTTTTCAATACAATCTCCTTTCCCTCCCACTCCGTTTGTCTAAGACCATTAAAGCACAATAAAGCTACTACTGTTCAGGCTTTTGACTTTTATTCACTTTCTATAGGATTTTTGCATTAGAGTTCTGATATTGCATTTGTTTCTTCTCCCATTATTATGCAAATAATTTTGGTCACATAGTTATTTCCAACTGATCTATCTTATTTACCATTCTGTAGTTCTTTTTGACTCTTGCATTTGTAGTTGTACCTGCTTATTCTTTACTTTTATATATGTATATATATATATGTGTGTGTGTGTGTGTGTGTGTGACATATACAAAGAATATATGAGAACTGATGAATAGAAACAAGCAAGACTTGTTTATATATATAAATGATAATGGAAAAACAGTTCTTTCTCTGGAGATGGATATAACAAGTTATTCTTCAAACAACATTTCTGCTGACATATATGAAGTTCTCTTGGTTCTCTTTTCACTTTTCATAATTTCTTATAGATATTTCCATTTTTTCAACTAACTTTACATCATTTCTTAGAGTGCAATAGTATTTCCTTACAATCATATGCCACAACTTGTCTAAATATTTCCCAAGTGATGAGTATCCCCTCAATTTCCAACTCTAGGTCCACTTAATTCATCAGCATTTCTTTATTTCATCAACAAATTCTTACAAGAAGAAATTGTAAGAGGTAACACATTTAAAATTAGCATAAATAGATAATAAATAGCATAATAGATAATAAATAGTAAATATACCTAAATAAACCCAGGAACTATATGAACATAATTATAAAACATGTTGTATTCAAATAAAGTCAAATTTGAATAATTGGAGAAATATTGTTCATGGGTGGTAAGATCCAATATAATTAAAATGACAATACTACCTATATTAATCCACTCCTAGCCATACTAAATTTCAATCTATACCCTAAAGTGGCAATCATTGAAACAGTCTAGTATTGGTTAAGAATTAGAGTGGTGGATCAATGAAATAGATAAGATAACACATGGAAATTAATGTTCATAGCAACTTAATATTCAGGAAACATAAAGATCCAAGCTTGTGGGGGAAAAAATCCTCACTATTTCACACACACACACACACACACACACACACACACACACACACACACACACACACAAAACTAATGGGAAAACTAGAAAAATATGACAGAAACTAGACAGTGGCCGCAATCTTACACTATTCACTAGGATAAAGTCCAAACTGATCTCGAAAAACAGGGTGAAATGATAAACAAATTAGTGAAACCTGGAAAAATTTACTTGTCAGACTTATTTATAAGGGAGGAATTTATAACCAAGCAAGACATAGAGAACATTACAAAAAAATGGAATGGATAATTTTTATTACATTAAATTTTAAAAGTTTTTGTACAAAAAAATCAAATACAACCAAAATTAGAAGGGAAATAACAAATTTGGAAGAAAAAACTATACTAAGTACAATGGCCTAATTTCTTAAATATATATAAAAAACTGGGTCAAATTTATAAGAATACAAAGCATTCTTCAATTGAATAATGGTCAAAGTACATAAACAATCAGTTCTCAGAGAAAGAAATTTAAAACTAGGGTCATATAAAAAAATGTTCCAAGTCACTATAGATTAGAGAAATGCTAATTAAAACAACTCTGAGGTGCCACCTCACACATCTCAATTTGGCTAACATGACTAGAAAGGAAAATAATAATTGTTGAGGAGGATTTGGGAAAATTCAGACTTTGTTACTATTGGTGGAACTGGGAACTGATACAACCATCCTATAGAACGATATGGAACCAGACTCAAAGAACCATAAAATTATGCATGTTCTTTAACCTAGCAATAGCACTACTGGGTCTGTATCCAATAGATATCAGAAGTAAAGTGAAAGGACCTAAATCTACCAAAACATTTAGCATCTCTTTTTGTGGCAAAGAATTGTAAACTGAGAAGTTGTCCATCACTTAGGAAATGAATGAGCAAGTTGTGGCATATGGTTGTAATGGGATATTATTATGCCATAAGAAATAATGGACAGGATGAGTTCAGAAAAAAACCTTGAAAGACTTATATGACCTGATGCAAAGTGAAGTGAGCAGAACTAATAGAACAATGTATATAATAACAGAAATATTATAAGAAGATCAACTGTGAGGGACTTAACCATTATTAGCAAAGCAAATTTCCAAGATAAACATAAGGAATTTATGAAGAATGCTATCTACAGTCAAAGAAGAAACTATTGGAATCTGAGTATAGATTAAAGCATTCCATCTTAATATCCTTCATGAGGTTTTTATGGTATGTGTGATATTCACCTATCATAACATAGCAATATAGAAATATGTATTACAAGGAAGTACTGTTACAATCTATATCAGACAATTTACCACTTTAGTAGAGAGAGAAGGAAAGAAGGGGAAAAATCTGAATTATAAAATGTCAGAAAACAATTGTCAAAAATTGTTTCTACATGTAACAAAAATAATTTTTAAACATTAATCTATATATTCAATGAAATGCCTGCTAAATTACCAAAATATATTTTATTGTCTTCAACTTTTAATAAAAATTGTTAGATTTCTTCTGGTGCAATAAAGGTTCAATTTTCCACTGGTGGGATTATACTCAATTTTGGAGGATATATTATGCTTCTGTGTGTGTGTGTGTGTGTGTGTGTGTGTGTGTGTGTGTGTTTCATTCCTGGGTTCAAATTTGGCCCTAGATACTTCCTAGCAGTATAACCCTGGAAATGTCACTTGATCCCCACTGACTACCCCCTTCCTCTCTTATGCCTTGGAACCAATACTTAGTATTGATTTTCAGATAGATGTTAAGGGTTTCCTATGCCATCTTGGCTTTTAGGAAGTCCCATAATTTTTAGATTCCCTCCAAACTGTTTTATACATTAATGCATTTTATTAGTCATAGCTAGCATTCATTTATATAACACTTTCAGGTTTGTAAAAGTGATGATATTTGATCCTTATCACAATTTTATATAGCAGGTTTTATTACCTCCATTTTACAAATCCAGTCACTTAGGCTGAGGTAAATTAAGTACTTACCCAGCATCAAAGAGCTAATAGCATTCTGCAGGATTATGTAAACTCAACATCCTGACTCAAAGCCCAACATTTTAACATTCTACCTCCTAGCTACTTGATAGCATACGTCTTGTTTTATTCTGTCTTTTCAATTTTTTGATTCTATTTTTTATTTTGTCATATAGCATGGAGCCATGGCTGCCTGTTTGGTTCATTCTAATTTTTATGGAGTTCAATTTTTGAATAAGCTTTACAACCATCATTTCTGAGACATTAAGGTTTACAAAGCAACTAACAATAACACTATACAGTATCTTATAAAATATCAGAGAAGCTAAGTAAATTGTAATAATACCCAAGCCCACATTTGAAACCAAGACCTTCTAGTTTTATGATATCCTGTGTTAAACTATTTCCTAAATTGAACCGACTCCTCAGCATAGGAAGAAAAGTAATATTATCTAAATGAGGAATGACCTTTCCTCAAACATAACACTCTATTTCCTATCTTTTTATCTTTGCTCTTATTGTTCCCCATGCCTAGAATATTCTCCTCTACATTTCCATCACCTCATTAACCTAGCCTCCGATGAAATCTCATCTTCTTGAGGAGACATTCTCATGTCATTCCAGGTACCAATCCCTTCCACTTTTATTTTAGCTTCACCTTCTCTATTTCTGCCTTGTATTTACCTAGTAATTTAAATATGTTTCTCTCATTAGAATTATACTATTTGAATGCAGAGGCATATTTTTTTTACCTTTCCTTCTGTCTTTGCTATGAGCCCTGGCATAGAGCTAGAACTTAATAAGTGTCTGTGGTCTGATATCATGACTACCTGATTTTGTTTATGAAACATCAATGTTATCACTTGCATCTTCCTTACACTATTACCATATATCTTTCTAGAGTACTTTCAGTAACTTAAAATTATAATTCTTTTTAAAGTATCCTGTTTTCTAGTTCGTAAATATGTGTCACCAAAAAGGAATGAAATAAGCATTTATAATTAAACACTATGCTAAGTACGTTACAAATATTTTTTTTTTCATTTGATCTTCATGACAACTATGGGAGATGGATGTTATTACTAATCCCATCTTACAGCTGTGGAAAATGAGAAAGAACAAGTTTGTTTCGTACCCAGGCCATACAACTTGTAATGTTCTAAAGCTATATTTAAACATGGGTCTTTCTGACTCCAGACACTATGCTCTATATACTTTACTATCTGGCTCTTTCTGAAAATAGTTTTAAAAATGTGGTTTTTTTGGCAGCAAGAGGTTTGGGATTATTCAAATTACTACACAATTTTGCAAAGGAAATCCAATCCAATTCCTATCACCTATTCAATTCATGGTCAGCTCATTGTCTATCTTTACTGATATTGTTCAGTCATTTCAGTTTTCTTTGATTCTTTGTGACCACAGTTGAAGTCTTTCTGGCAAACATACTAGAATTGCTTGTTATTTCCTAGTGTTTTGCTGGTCTGTTTTCTGCACATTCCTAAGGTGCATGTTACTTATTGACTAATTCAATGATTGATTATAAAATAGAAAGTTTCATTCTGTATAATGAGCATATTTCACTCACTTTGTTTTTCCAAGGTCAGGATAAACCTCTAGTTGAAAGTAGCTCTTCATAACAAGAACAAGGGTAACATATAGACTATCACTGGCATTTTTTTCCAAGAAGATGGCGGCTTAGATGGAGTAAATCTTAAAACCTCCACACCCTTACACACTGAGATAGAAAACAACGCACTTCCAGAAGAAAGAGGACCAAATCTAATAACAGGACAGAGCAGGGGGAACCCTACTGCAGCACAACTAAAGAGGTACGCCAAGAAAAAGGCTTGAATTCTTGAACTGTCCAGTCTGAGGGCATAGAAGGGGAATCCCAGGACACCTTCCCCACGTGCTGTGTGGAGTCTCCAGTGACCCAGGAAATCTCAGGGCAGATGGACCACCAGTCCAGAGAGAGGGTTTTGCTGCCTCGCAACTCAGGGAGTTAAACACAGGCATTGGAGAGGTAACTGTGATGAGCCTAAAAATCAAAACTCCAGCCCCAAATATTTTCTGCTCCCTTACCTTCCCCCTATGACAAACCTAAAAACGTTTTCTAGCATGAACCTATCTTAACACCTCCCTGATGAATATTTACCTTCTTGAAGAATGTTTACTGCTCCAATGAATATTTACCTCCTTGAGGAATATTTACCTCTCTGATGAATATTTACCTCCTTAAGGAAGATTTACTGCCCTTGATGAATGTTTGAGCAGATGCTTCCTGACCCCTGACCCTGAAACCCCCCTTGCCAGATGGTTCCTGACCACCTGTCCCTGATATCACCTTGATAATTACATATGCACCAACCCTCTTCCCCAAACCTTTCTATATAAACCCCTGGCTGAAGAAGCCTCATGTTCAGACCAACAAATCTTCCTCTCTGCCACTGACCATAGCTTCTCTGCTAGCAAATACATGAGCCTGTTCTTGCACATTGCAGTGTCAGTGTGATTCTTCCTGCCACAACCAAATCTGGGTATTAAAATTTCGTTACAACAACTGGAGGAGAAAACCAGAGAAACACAGTAAAAATGACTGGAAGATGGTGTCTTAGAGAGAGCCAAACCCCAGACCACAGACAGCTTGGCTTCCTCATACCAAGATAGAGAATGCAGGGCTTCAAGAGGAAAGAAAACCAGATCAAACACAGTGGACAGTGCAGAGGGACCCCACTGCTGGAGAGCTAAGTTCAGCAAAAATGCTCCTTCTTGTCCCCACACAGTTTTTTTGTTTTGTTTTGTTTTTGTTCCTTTCTCCCTCCTCTCAAGGTTTTAGCCTCAGGGCAGATTAAGCAGTAAAATTAATCTAATCAATACAGCATTAATCCCAACAATTGCACAGACAAGAAGTCTTCAGAGGGAAAATAAAGTAACTACAAACCTCCATTTCCAGCTGAGGGAAGATCTTTCATCAAAGATCATTAAATAAATCTGCTCAAACTAGTAGAACAAGGAAGGAAAAATATGAGTAAGCAACAGAAAAAGAGAAAAGAAATGACAATTGACAGCTTCTTTCAAGGAAGTGAAAAGAGAGCAAATGAAATAGAAATAGAAGAAGAGGAAGTAGTTCCAGTGAATTGGACACAAGCTTTGGAAGATCTCAAAATTCAATTAACTCAAGAACTTCAGGAACTCAAAAAGCAATCAAGAGAGGTAAGAGAGGCTGAAGACAATTTGAAAAAGGAAATACATGAACTAAAACAAAATAAAGTCTTAAAATCCACAATTGGCCACCTTGAAAATGAAGAAAAAAGGCAAAAGATGGTCTACAAAGAAAATTAGACCAGAAGGAGAAGGATGACCAAAGAGTGATAAAAGAATTCCTGCCCTTTAATCCAGCCATACCATTGCTGGGTTTGTACCCCAAAGAGATCATAGAAAAACATACTTGTACAAAAATATTTATAGCTGTGCTCTTTGTGGTTGCAAAAAACTGGAAAGTGAGGGTGTGCATTTCAATTGGGGAGTGCCTGAACAAATTGTGGAATATGTTGGTGATGGAATACTATTGTGCTCAAAAGAATAATAAACTGGAGGAATTCCATTTGAACTGGAACGACCTCCAGGAATTGATGTAGAGTGAAAGGAGCAGAGCCAGAACATTGTACACAGAAGCTGATACACTGTGGTAAAATCGAATGTAATGGATGTCTGTACTAGTAGCAATGCAATGACCCAGGACAATTCTGAGGGATTTATGGAAAAGAACACTACCAACTTTCAGAGGAAAAACTACAGGAGAGGAAACACAGAAGAAAAACAACTGCTTGAACCCTTGGGTTGATGAGGACATGATTGAGGATGTAGACTGGAAAGGACCACACTAATGCAACTATCAATAATATGTAAGTAAGACTTGATTGATGACACATGTTAAAACCAGTGGAAATGGGAGTTTGCTATGGGGGGTGGAGTTTGAGGGGATGAAGGGGAAAATAAAAACATGAATCATGTAACCATGGAATATTTTTCTAAAAATAAAAAAAAATTAATTAAAAAAAGAATATCACTGGCTAATAAGGGACTTGGAAATATTAACTTTGTATTCTGTTTATCACTAAACTAAAAAACTGCAATGGAGTAAATGCTAAAACCATGTTCATGTAAAATAATAAAATATTATGTATTAAAGGAACTTTCACTATCTAGACCTGTGCTGGCAAACCTATGGCACGCTTGCTGGTACTTACTGAGGAGGCTGCTCCCTTCTCCTTCTCCACATGTGCCTAAGGGCATGTCTCAACATGACCCACACCTCTACCTAGCATCCCAATGGGAGCACTTCCTCCCTCCTATGTCTGGGATAAGGTAGAGGGACCCACATGTAGTCTGAGGATTGTAGTTTGGGCACTCAGTCTCCACAGTCTTTAAAAGGTTTGCCATCACTTCTCTAGACTAATTCTTTTGCTTGTCAGAGTACAAATTAAGTCAGAAAGGTGATAAGTAATTTTCTTTAATTATTTTTGGTTCTTGCATTTCCTAACCCTATAGTCCACAGATACTAAACATTTATCATTACCAAAAATTGTATGCTCAGTCTTTTATATTGAATTTTAAACCTATTTCTTCCTGTTATGAAATAGTGAGTTCATAATTTTCTATTAAAAACACACACACACACACACACACACACACACACACACACACAGAGGATAGATTTCCTTTTCTCATAACAAGCATCAGGACTTTAGGCTAGTCTCAATGGACTATCAATGGACTATTATTTTTCAAAGTCTTAAAGAATGGTTAAAACTTTTTAACCTTTTCAAGTTTTTTCCCCCCATTAAATATGTTGGTTTCTAAATAATAGCCCATTGCTGTCTTACTTGCACACCACTTTCTTTGCCTCTCATAATCTTAGGTTTTTGAATTGTATATAACTGAATATAAGCTCTAGCCAATTGAATACAATTTTTGTCCTGTTTTACAAATTTCAAAAGCCTTCATGGACCAGTGTTAGGAAATATAACTGATTTTACTGCTCACCTAAATCAATCTAAAGGGACTCATACTAGAAATTTGACTACATCATAGTAATTTTTTAGGTTATATTATCCCATGAAGAATGCCTAGTGAAATATGGAGAAGGTTGCTTGAGAGAGTGACCCTATAGATGAAATCAAGGATCCTTAGTTTATTGAAAATTTTCTTATTCTAATATATTTACATAAGCCAGTATTCAAGGTCCTTCCTCTCTACCTAATTTTCCTCACGAATCTAGGTTTTATTTTATCTCACACTCCCTTTTTAGTATTTTTAACCTTCCTGGCTTTCTACAAATTCAAACAAACAAAAAATGTTTTGCAAAAAAGAAAAAAAAGAAAAAAAAAGAAAAAAATGTTTTGCAAATATTTTATCTAATACTTTGGACTCTTTCTCTTCTGGGAGTCATATGAGTCCACAGATTATAATTTCTTAATTAATAATATAAATAATCAATTATTGTTATTATTAATTACTAACATACATATATATATATATATATCTGTCAGATGTTTATTCTGTAATGCTTCCCTTGATTTTCCAATTTTCTATTCTATATCTCTGTTCCTGTTACTACTAGTTGATACTTAAAAGAAGAAGCAAAAAAATAGAATTAAAATATGGAAAACTAGAGGAAAAAGAGGTTTTGTACATAACATTCTATTCTTTGCTTTGGTATCTAGTAAAATAAAATTTTAGTTTGACTTTAAGTGCAACTGATTTGAGAATGGCTTCACTGTGCAATATACTTCTGAGTTAATGGCTACTGTCTAAGGCTATCAACTGCTATAAGACACCATTGTTTTTGATAGCTTGGGATACATAGGAAGCCACAGAGACATCAGTATCCTAAAAAGTACAGTCAAGCAAAATTCATTCTACATTGCTTTGACAGGGCAGAAAAGGGATAGAATTATAGAGAAAGAAGATCAATATGGAATGTAATTTATCAATGATCATAGTTTTGTAATGTTTAAATAGACATTAATTTCTGGCATATCTGCAAAAAATTCTTGTCTGGATCATTTGGAATATCATTCTCTTGGTAGGTGATGATACACACACACACACACAGACACACACACAAGTTTTCAAAGATAAATGCATTGATCATATATATATTAATTAATTTCAAATGCTCTTTTAAAATATTCCAGTTTATTGATTTCTAATTTCAGTGTTTATCTTATAGTGACAGTAACATCCAAATTCGTGAAGCATAATATCAGAATAAAAAGCTGATCTCATGAGATACTCAAAGACCATATATCAAAATATCAAAACAATATTCTAAAAATGGGTAGAAAATAATGTTTCAATACATATTTCAAGAGAATGGTTAACTTAGAGTTTCTGATGATGAATAACACCAGAATAAGAATAAAATAGAAAAGTCTTGTGAATAAATATAGTTGGAAAATTGCGTTCTGAAAATTCAAGATTTCTCTTTCTCTGATTTTGAGGAATATTGTAATAGTAGTAGTAGTAATAGAGATGGTGGTGGTAGTAGTAGAAGTAGTAGTATCAAATAAGATGAATGCAAAGTGCTTTGCAAATACCAACCTACTATACAAGTGTGAGTAAAGATTTGAATGGTGATGGTGATGATAATGATAACAGTAATAATAATGGAAAGCAAAAAAAGGAAATCTTTCATTTATATAATTTTAATGGAAAACCTTGTGTTCCCACATTATTTTATCGTATTTTTCTCAAACAATTTAGATGCTTTGAGAGTTAACCATCCAATGAGATGTTGCATATGCATGTTCTGGGATTGCCCAACTGCTGGATTATTCATAAAAGGAGGAATTTAAATGAGTCTTCATCTACCTAAATATGCAAGACTGATCATCCCTAAAGCAAATCTTGTATGTAAAATTAGACTTACCATGGAAAATTACATAGAATTAGCCTAGAACTAATGGTAGTTATAGAAGCTTCATTCAAAGACAGGACTTCTGGTTTAGGGGTGCAGAAGTTAGGGCAAAATTATGAAGAAAATATATTTTAAAAGTACAATTTTACATAGGAATTTATGAGTACCCCCAAATTAAAAAGCTATGTAATTTTTAAATGGTAGGATATTAATTATTGACTCCTTTTACCCCCTAAATAAATTTCAAATCAAAGCCATATTATTGTCTCTTTTCCCCCTCCTTTCATCTTCCTTCCTTTATACTATATAATCTTCTTTGTCTTATCTAAAGTGTCAATGTCTGGTACCTGGTACAGTGTTCTGTATCCAAAATGTAATTATATTTAATTGCTGTTACATAAAAAATAAGAAAAAAGATATGATGCTATTCCTCTTAGGGTTATTATTATTTTTTCAGTCCTTTTGGAATTTCTAGTTTGCATACCACAAAGATTATATGGAATTTTCTCATATTGTTTTTTCATCAATGAAAGACCCTTAGAAACTTAGGTACTTAAACTACAGCTGACCCTTTGAAACATCAAGTCTTATATTCCCCTACCCCATTTTGAACATAAGCAAACCAAACTATAGGATGATTTAGTAAATTCATGGAGTCAATGATCTAGTAAGGGTCTGAAGAAGGATATTCATCTAAGAACTTCTAACTACAAGTTTATTGTCCTATTCACTATATCATTGTTGGGAAACATTTTCGAGATCCTGTGCCTGAACTGAAATTTCAAGCTGCCTGTTAGCACCCTGCATTACCCCCAGAGAGTAGACGGAGGAACTGCTCACATTGGGTGGCTGAACAGAGGGGTGGAACATGCAAAAATGTCTTTGTGCACTGTGGAGAGGGGGAACAGAGCAGCCCCCTCTGTACCACCCCAGCATCTGTGCCACAACTTTGTCAACATGGCACTATACCATGGGACCTCTCAAAAATCCCATTCATTCCTTTTCTTTTTTTACTTCTATCTGTCATAATCAAAAGGTAATGATAATTCTGATAATAACACTTATGTGTATAAGTAAGAAAACATATATTGTTGAATACATTTTACAAAACAGACCAAGTATAAGGTTGCCAAATAATGCTCGATATATCTAAGGTATGTACTACATATTCTTGAACCTGATACTATAAGCTAGGTGAATAATTCAATCTCACCTCTTTCTACTCTCAGTAAAACCCTAAAAGCAGAACCAGTTCTTTGCAAATAAATGTGAGTGTTTGCTTTTGTTTAAGGGATGCTCCTCTCTTCTTAGTATGTGTTTTCTCCCATAACAGATTCCCATTGCCCCTCCATCCATGCAGTTATCTATTCAAATCTTCCCTTTTTGACAAGAACCAACACTACTCACCTAACAAGGGTAAATTCACCTCTCTTAAATTTTATTACCATGACACCTTGCAGGAAGCCATCAAAGCCGTGATGTTTAGCACAGCTAATCACCAGCTCTGACAAGCCAGCACAGCAGGTTGTCAGGAGGATGGAAATTCCACACTCAGTTTACCCTATGTGATTCTTTTTACAATGACATTCACTTTCTTTGAAACTGTTGCTATCAGTATCCTTATTCAGCCCCAAGGAGACACAGAAAAACAATACAGGTTCATGGCAAGAACAACCACAGTTACAGACCACTCAATATCCAAAAAGAAACCTCCACAGTACAGAAACTTCCCCTAGATGTCACTTCACAACAAACCAGCATATAGTGAGTTAATGTTAAAAATTTTAAATCTCTAACTCAGATTCCCATACACAGGTGCCTGCAAGAACAGGCCAGAACAGTCTCCAAGTTCTCCCCACCTCTTTCCAGATCTTATTTGATATAGTAATTTAATATAAAAGAACAATGAATGAAATATGAAGAAATTGTCTCCCATGAAAAGGCCTGTACATTCTCACCACTGTAGCCCAAGAGATATGTCAAACACACCTAACACATTGTCTCCAAAGGTAAGATGTATGGTGGGAATGGAATTCATGCCAACATTGATGTAATCTTGAGAAAAATGATATGAAAATTAAAGTCAGCAGATGGTACTTCAGATCAGCCACTGCAATCCTACTGGGTCTCTGGCTCTTCTCACTCTGCTTTTGCTCAATTGTCCAGCCCCCAAGGGGAACTTAACTGCTGGTAATCCCCCTTCTAACCCTCAGCAACACCTTGTACACAAAATTAATTTTTAAAAGAATAATAAAAATTATTCCTGCTATTCTTATTCATCCTTACCTATTAATGGCAAATAATGCTTTATGACCTATACCTTTTCAAGTTATCCAGACTAACAGATTTGCCTTTTATCCAGGAATTCTTAGACTCACAAAGCCTTAATCAGATATAAATATTTGGAAAAAATGGAATCCTATATATCTC
Organism: Gracilinanus agilis; assembly: GCF_016433145.1. NCBI lineage: Eukaryota > Metazoa > Chordata > Mammalia > Didelphimorphia > Didelphidae > Gracilinanus > Gracilinanus agilis. Next base: position 187,927,847 of record NC_058131.1, on the reverse strand, counting down.
TGTCTATGATTTGAAATATATTATGGAGATTAGGATATCAACCTATTTCATATATATATATATATATAATAAGTATATATTACTTATGTGAAAACTAGAGTGGTTAAAAAGAACATTATATGTGTATCAGTCCTTTCAGCAAATAAAAGAGCATTAAAAACCAGTCTTACCATAATTGAATTTTTCACGAAACCATAACTTATTTTGAATAAATATTTCCACTTGAATTGTGATTATTTGTCTTGAAGTATTTATGGAAATTTAACCATTAAGCATCAAAGATCTTTCTGTGATTGTCATACATTTTTACATTTATATACAATTAATATCAATTGTAGTATAAATTTGCCATGTAGAATTATGACCCACTATGGATTTATATGCTTTGTGTTTAGATTAAGAAATCTTTTTTACTGAATTGAATCAGGACAAGTTATTTTCTTTTAGGACAGTGTTAGGAGAATGGTTGCTCAAGGTAATTCTATAGACATCGTATACCTGCATATTATCAAAGGATTCGACACCTATAATTTTGATTTTATTGTCAAAAGGCATTTGAAAAATTGAATGATATAAAGGCAAAAGAAAATAGCCCCTTCCCTAAAGGTTCATATATTATACAAAGGATAGTGGATTACAACATGTACCAAGATAAATGCCAGGTCTTCTTAAGCAGAGGAGAGTACTAAGAGGGAGACAGAAAATGCTTTAAGACAATGATGGCACTTGTGCTGAGTTCACAGATGCTGAAAGGCAGAGACAGTAAGAAAGTATCTCTAAAATATGGAGAATGGCTTAGAAACTTCAAAACAATCTCTTTTGTTTTATCTCTATGGACAAGTTGTAGAGATCTGGGCTCCATGTTAGTGTTTATATTTATGTAACTTCTGAAATGATCAGAATTTCTTATTAATGACAAATGAAATCACACATGTTATAATTTTCAGATTTGTAATGAATATAATCATTAATATTTTGAATGATAAGAACTCAAAATACTTAAGTATGTTGAAATTATGGAACAAACTTCATCAGCACAAAAATAAAATATATAAGAACAAGATGAGGAAGTCATGGGAAAATGAATTCACATGTAAACCTTGAGGGTATTAGTGGAACACAAGATGAATATGAATTGATATGAGCCAAGCTTAATTTAAACTTCTCTGGTGTAATAACTAAAATTATGAGGCTTCTAGTAGCATTATAATTGTATTAAATCAAAGTAGTAGAAGTAAAGAGAGGGAAAGGTAGGAGAGAGGTAGAGAGGCACTTAGCTTGATCTATTGGTCACCATAAAGAATTGAAACTAATCTCCAACAATGGTTACTTTAGCCTCCATGCTCCAGGCAGAAGAACCCATCAGGCTCCTGGGTCTCCCCTTATAAGCTCTCACACATCCATCTAAAGAACCAACCATAGATTCTTAATTTGCCTGGACTGTCCAAAGGGGCAGTGCCTGTGAAATCAGTTTCCTATCTTTTTGGTCCCTTCATTCTTTAAATTCCTTTCTCTGAGGACTTGTCTATACCTGAATTTACTCAGTGGTCTGACCTCCAGGCCACTGAGAGATGATGTTAAACAAAGTAACATAATGGAGAGAAAAATTCTCTTTCAACACCGGTCATTCTGATTTGGTATTGCTATGAAATCAGATGAGATATGGAATGAGGTCAACAAACATTTAATTCAATAATAATTTAATAATTAAATATAATAAATGTTAATATATTTAGCATAACAATATATGTATTTAACATAACACAACAATTTACCAAAGGGAAGCATACCTAATTATTTTGTATGGAAAAGATATTCATCAAGGATGTAGCTTTGTTCCAACTGGTTTTGATGTACTTGACTTGACATTTGACGTAGTCAAATACCAGAGTAAAAGTTCAGGGAGAAGCTACTAACTACTCCTGTGTTGACTTTATCATGGAAGACAACAGGAACCAATGGAGAGTTTGGAGCCTTTTTCCTTAATTCAGTGTATGATTTTTATATCATATATATGTATACACACACATGCACACACACACACATATATAT
>NC_058131.1:187853953-187910795 GCF_016433145.1 Gracilinanus agilis | reverse complement strand
GAAGAGGAAGAGGAAGAGGAAGAGGAAGAGGAAGAGGAAGAGGAAGAGGAAGAAGCAGAAGCAGAAGCAGAAGCAGAGGAAGAGGAAGAAGAAGAAGAAGCAGAAGCAGAGGAAGAGGAAGAAGAAGAAGAAGAAGCAGAAGCAGAAGCAGAGGAAGAGGAAGAAGAAGAACAACAACAACAGCAACAGCAACAGCAACAAGACCAAGAAGAATCTATGTGTTTTTATAGAGTTCTGCGTTTTGTTTTAAAGTTTTTGAAGTCCGTCTTTGTTGTCCCTCTTCTTTGGCAAGTGGCGGGTAAGAATTTATATAATTTTCCCATCTATTTAAGCAAACAATGACAAGATCATCACAATTCTCTCTAGGCTTTTCCATATTAGGTGTCAATTCATTTAGAATATTTTGCCATGGTAACATGATTCATGTTCTTTCCCTCCCCTGTACCCTCCACCCTCCCAGAGTTGACAAGCAATTCCACTAGGTTATACATGTATCATTGCTCAAAACATATTTCCATATTATTAATATTTGCAATAGTGTGGTCATTTAAAGCCAAAATCTCCAAATATATACACATAGAATATTAAGTGTCAATACTGATAATGAAAATAAACTCTAAAATTATGAGAGCAACAAGAATTCTCATTAGTTGGAGTGTAAGTACTTCAATCATTTCAAAAAGAATTAAGATAGCCATTATTTTGAGTTTTTTCTAAGAGGTCTCTCCCTACACTCATCCTGTATATATTAGGATAAAGTAGTTCTCTGCACTAAAAAGCTGAATATAACTAATACGGGTTAATTAATCGAAACTAGATGCCATTGGACAATAAGCATTCATTTATCACTTACTATGTGCCAAACCCTGTGTTAAAAAAAAGAGAGAACACAGTAATCCAACAGTCCTTGGCCCTAATGAGCAGACATTTAATAGAGCATACTACACACACACACACACACACACACACACACACACACACACACACGCACACACACATGCACACACACACACAGATATATATGTATACTAATATGGATACACTTTCTTTGAAAGGGGATGAATTAGTAGTTGTGGGTTTATCATAAACATACCCTCTTTCTCCATAGTTTAAAAAATGTATTCAGATATTATGATGATTTGTTGGGCTAAAAGAGGCCACAACCAGAAAAGCTATAGATAATTATTGAATGATATAGTTGGAATGACCTTTAGGTGTAGTTTTCCACCCCAATTCATTTATTTTAGAAGAGGAAACTAAGCTCCAGAGATTTCAGATATACATACCTTAGTGTTATTGTTCCTTCTATTGCTACCTGTTCCTAGAATGTATGTCTTTTCTCTCTTAAACTGTTACACTTAAACTTCTTACTTGTCCTCTACAGCCCACATCTTAAGGGCTTTCCACATACACAATCTTCAATGATCCTTCAAGGGGTAACAAACTTCCCCCTTTGACCTTCTATAGCACTTTGGTCTATAAATCTATCTGTCAATCATGTAATATTTTCCTTTATAATTATTGTTTTTATCATGTTATGTCTTGTCACCAATAGACCATGAGGTTCACAACATCAAGGGCTATTTAATATCTTACCTTCTAAAGTTCTACCACTTCCTGGCACAATGTTTTATATATAGTGAGAATTTCTTTAATATCTGAATTGACAGAATAAATTAATCAATGTCTATTTCTATAGATCCTTTCTCCCTTATAAAGTGGGTAAAAAATAAAATAATAAGGAAAACATAAAAAGACTAAAATGTAGCAGTGTTTATGAAGACAGATATTTGTAAATTTCCCAGATTTTATGTCTTTAGGAATCATCTGGCCCAGAGACATGTTTAGAAGAATATACTGAGAATCAGAAGACATGGATTCTTGTGTTAATTATATAATTAACAAGTTTTTTTTTAACATGAACTAATTATTTCTTCTTTGTCAGACTCTGTTTATTCATTTCTAAAGTGAGGGAAAAGTACCTTATGATTTTGTAGTCTTTCTAAATGTATCAATCTATTGTTCTACAGCCAACAATATTTGCTGAGTGTCCTTTTTGGGTTTTTAAAAAATTCTGACATGGAGTGGTTACTTTTCTTACCCAAGGAGAGAGAAAGAAAGGAAATCAGAGAAAGTTTAGAGAAGGAAAGAGGTGCATATGTAGTGCCTACAATATACCAGGAACTCTGGTAATTGCTTTACAATTATTTTTATTTGATCTTCACAACAAGACAGAAAAGTAGATGCTATAATAATCCTTATTTTACAGTTGAGGAAACTGAGACATAAAAAGGTAAATGCCTTACCAAAGGTCACACAGCTAGCTGACACAGGAGCTGAGGCTGAGATTTGAACTCAAATCTCCCTGATTTTAGGTCCATTGTTATATCCACTATGCCACATAGAGGAAAAAGGAGAAGAGACCGAGAGGCAGAGAGAGAATTAGAGAGAAACTGCAAAAGAAAGAAATAGAGAGACATATGCATAGAGAGAAAAAACAAAGATACATAGAGAAAGAGAAGTTAGAAGTTATGAAATTTCATAATTCTTACAGAGGAAGCAGATATTATTTCTGAAATTTTATTTATACAGATCAGAACTTCTATTAGGATAATGAAGATAAGATAAGGAGAAAGGAGAATCTTTAAGTCAAGAATGACATTCAAAGTGAACTTGGATCCAGTTCAGCTCATTGAGGAGATATTTACTCTGCAGTGTTTTCCCTACTCTGTGGTCAAATACTAAGTATGTGGGGAGGGAGTTGTAATGGCTTCTATCCTGTGCCCACTTTAGCAATAATTATGTTTTAAGTGGGGCCATACACTATAGAAGAATTCAAAATAATTATAAAACATGAGTCCAAAACTGCATAATTTAACTACCAATCTCAAGTAACAAATAGGAAAGAGTTTACATGCTTCTGAAAACCTTCAGAAATTCCCTGGGTTAGATCATTGTTTAAATTAAACAGACAAAACTGTTTAACTTCTTCATTAAGTGTCATCCCTCTAGGCAAGGAAATATAACAATATGAATTACCATTACAGGTAAACTAAATTCAATTAGATTTTTAAAAATCAGATAAAGCTTCTAAAAACTTTAAGGTTTACAAAGATCTTTCCTTACAACTCTGTAAAAGTATACTATAAAAGTGCCATTGTCATTAATTTAAGATGGGTAAATGAAAGCTAATACATATGAAACATTTTGCTTCTGAAGGTCATCAGTTACCTAATCAGTATATGACCCTATGATTTGTTATGGGAAGCAAACAGATGAAAGGTGCCTCATAGAACTCTTAACACAACTCCAAAAAAGGGTGACAGTGAAATGGAGGGAAACTAGAGTTCACAAACATTGGGATTCTCATGTTCCAGTCTATCCTTGAATTGCTATGATTGTTCTTGAGGGAAGGTGTTCTATTTCTTTGCTACTCCTTGTTCATCAGGGAGCAATTCTTCCTCTGGTCAAGACAAAAACCAGAACCTTATATGGTAAAATTCCAAATGATAAATTAATACCTCTGTTCCATTCTCTAAGTAAGGAATTCTTCATCCTAGGTTCATTAAGTTTTCCCAAATATTTTAAAACTATATTTCAATGAAATGGTTTATTTTTGTAGTCTTATTTTAAAAAATAATTTTAATTTAAAAGGTGTTATTCTTAAAAGAGGTTCGTAGGCTTCATTATATTTACATGGGGATCTATGAAACACATATTTAAAACCCCTTTTCTCAGTATTATATTGTTCTTGCCTCAAACTCAAGACTAATAATATGGAAAATAGGAGACCATGTGAATAGAAATGCACACACACAAGCACAAAACAAACTGTTACTTATTTGAATAACTTAAACAATATTAGAATCCCTGGAGAATTTGGAATAAGATAGTGGCAGGAGACACATGGAATTTAATTTCCTGTCTGAATCAGAACTCTATTCTATAATGTATCTGAAAGGTAGAGACCCATTCTTTATCTCACATCTCCAGTGTTGGCAAGATCACTACCTGATGAAGTTATCCATTCTACATTTGGACTGTCCCAATTGCTAAGAAAATATATGTTGTCTGATCTCTTTCCTTTGGTCTCAATAGAGTAAATAAAAAATCCTTCCCAGAAAGGGGAGTCTTCTTATTCTGAAAGATGCCAGGAGAAAAATGAAGAACTTGGGGACATTGTTCCAATTAAGATCCTTTTCAATATTAAATTTCTAAAGAATACTTAAAAGTTTAAATTTTGCGTATGGAAGTTTTTCTGTTGGAAGACATGTTCATGATAAAGAAATCTAGATTAGCACCTTTAAAGTACAAAACTATTGCATCTGCTTTCTCTATCATGGAAAATGTGGTTTTCTTTTTTTATTTTTCATATTAAAATAGATGGAATTTTAAAAAATAAAATAGTTTAAAAGGTAATTAAAACCCAAGAAAAATGACATGATGATAAGCTCATTCACTAAACCTGAATGAATTTATTTCTGCACTAAAATAACTTGAATATAGGATTATTGCACCTGTGTCAGTAATCTTTAATAAAAAAAATCAGAGAGATAAGGAAAAAGATATAAGGGCTGGAAGTTTATAAATATATTACTTTTTCAAATGGGGGAAATATAAATTTTACTAAAAATGGAAAAGGATGATTACTAGGATCTAGTGTAAGATCATTAAGAATTTATCATTCTAGACCAAACTTGTTCTTCTAATTTGCAGATACATCAAGCTAACACAGTTGATGACAGTATTAGTATCCAAAAGGACATTGAAAGATTAGTCCATCAGGTTGAATTTAATAAGATGAAATTCAAAACTAATAAATGTGAAGTAATGTTGTTGTTCAGTTGTTTCTATTGTACTTGATATAGAGAGTCAGCTCTCTATATTTTTTGGGGTCCTAAGTGGTGTTTAGTGGCATTGGATTGAAAAGACAGGAAACAGAAACTGAGAACAGCCAGACTAATTGTTTAGCTCATAGCTGATCTAACCACTATGGAGTTTGGGGTTTATTTTATACTGGTTTCAAACAATGAACACAGAGAAAGAATCACAGCTGTGAAGGGATTACAAATCATACACAAACCCATTAAAGTCTAAAAAGTAGAGAGATAGGTCCAGGGTCAAAGGCCAAATTCCAACCACCAATTAGTAGGGGGTTAATTCTGGGAGCAGAAACATATTTCATAGTGATTTTTACTAATTGCATTCTTCCTTGATTTACAGGACTGTACCTGGTCAGATAAAGTCTTATCTCTGTGTGTCCAGCTTTGACTATATTTTTTAGAGTTCAGGCTTCTTAATTATCAAGGAGAGAAATTGTTAACTCAGTAGCTGTTGGTCTGCTAAGGACTCAAAACTTTCCAATAAGAATATTGAGAAAAGGTGGGGATCTGAAAATGAGTCAAAAGAGGAGTCTCAGAGTTTTACCTTAGATGGCCCATTCTGTCTGCTACCTGACATTCAGTGCAGAAAAAAATCATACACACAGTTTTACTTGCCGATGATTTTGTAATGGGATCCAGATAAAATATCTATTACAGACTCTATTTCTCTAAATTATTTTCAATAGCCTCCTGGAGGGGTCAAGTTGTTTTTGGATTAACCAACCTGCTGGTACCAGAGCTTTTCAGGGCTCAGGTGACCAGGACCAAACACAAAGACTGCCTCAGCCTGGATTGGTCACGTAGGGAATCCAGATAACAGGCCCTATCCCGACCCTATTTCTCCAATTGGCTCTCTACAACTTGACTCTTTGTGATTCCATTTGGAGTTTTCTTGGCAAAGATACTAGCAGTGTTTGCCATTTCCTTCTCCTCTCCAGCTCATTTTATATGTGAAGAAATTGAAGCAAAATGAGTTAAGTGACTTGCCAATGGTTACACAGCTGTATGTGTCTAAATGCCGGAAGTGATATGCTTAGGAACAAAAATTCAGCTTCATAAGGAGGACTAGACATGTTTAATAGCTATTCTGAAAAAGATCTGGGGGTTTCAGTGAACTGAATACTCAATATAAGCCAGCTATATGATGTGGCAGTCAAAAATAAGATGATATATTCTTGTACCGCATTAAGTGACATGCTTTTTAGGACTAGGGATATGTGAAATTAAAAACGTATTTTTAATTCTATTTTGTTAAGACTTAATCAAGCTAGATTCAATATTATCCCTTCTGCTATTCCTTACCCTTTAAAATTTGACCAGGTAATCTAAAGTCATTTGGGTCACAATTCTATTTTTGTCTTGTACTACAACTCTTGTCTTTAGACTTATGCCTAAAATCTTGTACTTTCATCTTTCACCCACATTTTAGAGAAACTTGTTTAACCTAAAGGTCAGTTTCATTAGTCTAATCTGTTGTTACCCCCATCTACTGCAGACTAATCCAATCACTACTCCTTTTGCCTTAGAACTGATCTCATCTCCCAAAAATAGAATGGAAAGGGGCAGACATGGTACTTTTCCCACCTTCTCAACCAAAAATTTAGGCAATCAGAAGACATTTCTGTTTGTAAGAGATTTTGCTCTATCATCTTGTTAATCACTATAATAGAACCAATCATCCCTAACTCTGGGTTTTATGGTCACTGAGAGATTGTGACCCCATTTATTGTCTAATAAATTGATCATATTCCAAACTTTGCCTCTTGGACTTTCTCCTGAGACAGTATGTAATAGTTTCCCTATATTTTGGTCTCATCAGGACTCTTCTGAAATTTATTTCTGAGTTCTGATTACCAAGGTTTAAGAAAGGGAATTGATAAGCTATGAAATTTTAGACAAGGTTTCCTTAGAGAAGTAAACACTTATCAATTTAATGACTCAAAAGAGTTCCTCAATTGTTTTTATTAAATGTTGAATTTGGTACTCAATAACTACTTTGAAGTGTTGGGTTTTTTTTTCCAATTACATTTAGAAATAATTTTTTAACAATTGTTAATCTGACATTTTGTGACCTAGATTCTCTCCCTCCCTTCAACCTCTTCTCTGAGATTATAAATAGTCTACTATAAGTTATATTACATTAATTATATTATATTCCTCATCTATGAAAGAAGACACATATTACACATATAAGAAAAAAGTGACGAAGAAATTAAAATGAAAATAATCTGTTTTCATCTCCTTCAGACTTTAGCAGCTCCTTTAATGGCTAGGATAGCATTTTTCTTCATGAGTCCCTTGGATCCTTGCATCCCAGTTAATCATATATCTTCACAGTTGATCATCATAAAATATTTATGTTTTCCTCTGCTCATTTCACTTTGCATCAGTTCATAAAAATCTTTCCAGATTTTTCTGAAATCATGCTGTTTGTTATTTCTTGTGGAATAATAGTATTCCATTACAACCATATGTGACAATTTGTACATTTGATCCTTAATTGATAGATATCCACTTAGTTTCTAATACACTGCCACCATGAAAAAGTTGTTATAAATATTTCTATACATATATTTTTTTTTCCTTTTCCTTTGATCTCTTTGGGATACAGATTGAATATTGCTGGTTACAGATCGCTAACTAGAAAGTTGATATCAGTTCACAGTTCCACCAGCAATGTATTAGTGTCTCTATTTTCTCAACATCCACTCCACCGTTTTTCATTTCCTTTTTGGTCATATTAGCCAGTCTGATAGGTTTGAGATGGTAGTTTGATTTAAATTTCTTGAATCCATTGTGATTTGGAGGATTTTTTTTTATTTGATTTTAGACACTTTTAATTTCTTCATCTGAGAACTAAATGTACTTTGACTTCAATTGGGGAATAACTTTGACTCAGTTCTCTATAGGTTTGGCAAAAAATACCTTTGTCAGCAACACTTGCTATAGAATTTTCTACCAGTTTTGTTTACCTCTAATTTCTTTTGCATTCATATTCAGGGAAATATACTACTTCATTTCACATATTTGAAAACTTACATTGTATAGGAAGGATAAGATTTAGTCTGTCTTATCCCAAAGGAAATAATCAGCTCAAACGGGGGGGGGGGAGTTGCAAAGGGGCAAATTAAGAAATAATACTGGGAAATTTTTCCTAAATGACTATCAGCTTGGCAGGTTGTGGCACCCTCAAAAATGTTTATATTAATTGTGGGCCCCAAAAATTGCCTCAGGAGGTAAATTACTTCTATGCTACTAAAAATATGAATTAGGTATTCCATGGACACTTGTCAGGCTTGTTGTAGATGAGTTTATGTCAAGTAAGAGATGAAACAGAAGATCTCTAATATTTTTTCCAACCCTGAAATTCTATGATTTTATCTTATAAGATAACCCTTTGAAGTAGATAAGTAGTAAATATTATTATTCCCAATTAACAATAGAAAAAAGGGAGGCCTGGATATTTTAGAACAGACTATAGAAGGCAGAGGAAAAAGACATTTCTTGTACAAGTATCATGTGAATAGATATAAAGAAAAAAAAATTACGTGTCCCAAAAAGTTTTAGTGCAAATTAAAGTTAGTTTAAAATTGCAATGTCTTTTGAGACAACCAACATATGTGAAAAATGTTTTTATGCACCAAGGGCTAGAGAATGGATTGCTCTTCTCATAGCATGCCTAGTTTTCATTTTACTTTATTGCTCATCTATTTTTATTTTTAGATGGAGAAATTAAGTCTGGTTGTAGAAACTAAAATTCATCTCTTCTATCATGTGGCCTCTCTTCCTTATGACCTTCTAGTACTTATTTTGGAGATTGTAGGGCATATCTGATATGTTCAAGTTCAATTTTAGTGAATGGTGTTGAAAAAATATAATTCAAACAAATATTATCTATGCTACCAAGAAAGTGTATTTTTTAAGTCATAAGAAATAACTTAAATAAGATAGGAAGAAAATTAAGAATTAGAGTAAGTCTCCTTAGGTTAAAGAATGCCAGATTTTGGGTGTGTCCTCTATTCAAAGTCAAGCAAAAGCCTACCTATGCAGCAAGTAATTCTGGGCATAATTATGATTTTTTATAGTCTACCATATAGGTCATTTAAATCTATAGCTCCTCTGAGGATTGGTTGTATATTTTTTAAGAAGATAGGAAAAGAAGTTAGCTCATGATGAAAATAGATCAGGATATGAAAGATGAGGTCATTTTCAGGAGAATTAAAATGTTCTTAGGACAAGGGGTTCACCACAGCATTAGATTGATTAAAAGAATTGGCTTAGGAAACAAGAAGTTCCACTAACAGAAAAAAAAAAAAAGTCTTTCTTGCTCTTATTTAATGTTCAGCATGTCACAGTGGCTAGAATGCTGGATATGGAGGCAGGAAGGGCTGAGATAAAAACCTTCTTCTCATACTTTCTAGCTGAGTAACTTTGGGTAAAGTATTTAACCTAGCTAAGCCTCAGTTTCCTAAAATGAAAAATGGGGATAATAAGTTTTACTCCTACCTTATAAAGTTATTATGAGACTCAAATGAGATAATCTATATAAAATAATCTGTAAACAGAAGGATCATAGATTTAGAGCTGGAAGACAACTAATTGACAAATAACAAATCTACTCATTTTAAAGATGAATAAACTGGAGACCAAAGTAGAAAAGTAACTTGACCATAATCACATAAATAGTGTAACAAGTGTCATAGCTATTAAAGAAGGTATCTTGGAGAAAATTTGGGCACTTGGAAATCTGAAATGCATGGTTCCTAAAATTCCTAAAACCTGTGTGCATCATGAAATAATTTCATTCACCACCACCACCTGATTTCCTCTTTATGGAGCTTTGGAAATTACTCTGTAGTTAGCTTGTTTCTATTTACTTGTACAATTTTGAAACTTTAATTGTAATACATTCTTCTTGGAATCAGGGACAGCATCCTTTTTGTCTTTGTACCTCCATTATGTAACAGAAAATTAGAGACTTTATTACTTTAGTTATTACTTTATTATACATATAGAATTCAATAATCTTCAAAGTAGGATATGGCCCCTTCACAAAAATGTATCATCCAATAAGCATAATAAGCCTCACAACCAAATGTAGAAAAGCACAAATATTAAATATACTCTCTTCAGATTAGATTTTCAGATTTTTAATTCTTAATTAGCCATCAAATTAGAAATCCTAAAAATAAAAAGAACAATTAATGAAAAGGAAAGTAAGAAAATAATTGAATTATTAAGTAAAACAAGGAATTAGTTTAAAAACAATAAAAAAGAAAGAAGAAAATTAATTTAGGCAGAATATTCATTTTTATTATATTTGTTTGGCCTACCCATGAGCAATTAACATTTTTCCAATTATTTAGATTTGTCTATATTTATGTGATGTGTTCTGTAATTGAGTTCATATGATTCCTATGTTTGTCTTTGCAAGTGGATTCAATTTATATTTACTAGAGTTATGTTAAATGGAATTACTATTATTGAGGATTAATAATTACTACTATTATTATATTATTAAGCTATTGCTGCTTGACTTTCTTTCTAGCCTATAGAACTGTAGGTGTTTTGTGTGGATTTATTTTGTGTCCTGCAACTTCTCTAAAGTTATTAATTATTTCAACTAGTTTTTTAGTTGATTCTCTATAACTATCCAAATATGCCCCCTTTCTCAAAATAATGTTTTTAAATGATAAATAACCCAAATGGTTTGAGCCAGTTTTTACAGGTTTGAACAAGTTCTGACATGTCCAATTAGTTTTGAACCAGTTCTGACAAATTGATTTGGACCTTTACTGGCTAGTTTGAACCAGCTCTGACCTGTTTGTAGTGCTTTGAACTGATTAACAACTGATTAAGACCAATTTGAACTGGTTTAGACCCTTCAGAACTAGCTTAGATTGTTTAGAGCCAATTTCAAGTTGTTTGAACTGGTCAGACTGGTTTGGACTTATCAGAACTGGTTTTAGTTAGTTTGAACTGGTTTTCTGACTGTAAATCCTATTCTTTTTCCATTATACCACATTACCACTATGCTTCTTTTTCCCAGTCTGAATTTAATTGGCAACAAAATATCTCTGAATCATTTATTTTGTGGCATACTTTCTTTTACTATAAATTTAGGAGTGATGAATTACAGTTCACAGGACACTCATTGGGAGTAAAATTATCTCTACTAATGCATATAGGAAACTTCTCTGAAACATATACTTTTGGGCAATTACCTGAGGATATTGAGTTAAAATTACTTGCCCAATATCATATAGTCAATCTGTGTCAGAGATAAGTCTTGAAACTAGATCTCCTCCTAATCTGAAACCCCAAACTGTCTGGGTTGTTGAGATTTCTTATTAAATGACTATTTACCTAATGCCCTAATAATCCCATTTTCATCAATATATTTATGAAAATACTTACCTCCTATCAATATGAATGACTAATTAATTAATTAACTTTATATTACTGAGAATCCCAGAAAACAACTCTCCTAATAGTTGTCACCATCAGGTTTTCCTCAAGCTTTGTTTACCAGAAGTCTAGTTCTAACCATTGGTTTGTTTAGAGTGAAATCAATGTAGCAAGGGTATGTTAAAAATTATTGAGGACAGCTGGGTAGCTCAGTGGAGTGAGAGTCAGGCCTAGAGACAGGAGGTCCTAGGTTCAAACCCAGCCTCAGCCACTTCCCAGCTGTGTGACCCTGGGCAAGTCACTTGACCCCCATTGCCCACCCTTACCAATCTTCCACCTATGAGACAATACACCAAAGTACAAGGGTTAAAAAAAAATTATTGAAAACCTATTACTGCCCTCCATGATAACTAATAGGTCGCATAATAACTAATTATTTAGAATAGGTGCTTCTAAATATTATTTGATAGATGGTAGTGCTTTTTCTCCCTCTCTGTATATATCTAAATCTATCTATTTATCTATCTATACATATCAGTGTCTATTTTTCTCAATTATTAAAGTTATAGAGGCTTATATATTTATTTAAATTCTTAACTTATCCCTTCTTATATTATGTTCTGTTTTTTTTTCCTTTTTCATCCTCTCAGTTTCTATCTTTCACATCAGAAAAGAAATGTGATGATATCTTACATGTCTTTTAAGACCGTATAGTTTACTGAGAAATCACTGAGTTTGGAATCAGAGGGCACAGATTGGGCCACCTCTATGAGAGTAGAAAATTTTAAAGCTGCAGCTTATTTTCTTTAGTTATCTCTGTTGTAGGGGGGAAAAAGTTTTCTCATTAGTGCTCTTCAGTAAATCCTTAAGACCAGAAAACAAAAGGATAACTCGCATTTTGTCAGGTTAAATCTGATATTCCTCATCAAGATTTAGAAATTAAGGTAATTCTAATAACTCAAAGCTGTTAGAGAATTTGTACCATATATAATGGTTCTCCTCCCCTTATTCTCATTACAGAAGGGCAGCAAGACTTCTCCCCCATTGACAAATGACAACAAGGGGAACAAGGAACCTTTGCATTGGAGACTGGCAATCCAGAAGAATTCCTTAGTTACCCTTTGATCCAGTAATAATAATGATAACACTACTACAATTACTACTACTACTACCACTACTACTACTACTACTACTACTACTACTACTACTACTACTACTACTACTACTAATAATAATAATAATAACAATAACAATAACAATAATCCAGTAATACTACATCTATATCAAAAAAGGGAGGAGTGGGAAGCTGCACTTTTTGAGGTGGCAAAGAATTAGAAATCAAGGGGATGTCCATCATTTGGGGAATGGTTGAACAAATTGTGTGATAGAATACTAATATCCTTCCTAAGAGTTCCTAGTATTCAGAACACTTTCTTCTCAACACACTCCCCAAACACATCCCAGGGAAACAGGAGTTTGTCACCCTTTTCAAATCCCTCAGGTTTAAGCACATTACTAGAGGTATCTTGCTTCTGTCCACATCCTGCATTCCAATCTGGGAGTTATTTAGCTACCAAGAGATTTAGCTACAAATTTGTCTGAAGAGATAGTGTGAACAACTAGAGGAAGACCGCTTCATGTAAAATAGGAAGCAATGACAGTTTCAAAAGTCACCTTAGTGATAAGGAAGAGGATTGAAGAAGACTCAATTTTTTCTACAAAATTCTCATATTCTCAAAAGGTTATTTCTCAGCTGAATGAGGAGGAGACATGGATGAAAAGGTTTAAAGGAGCCTCTGTGGAAAGTGAAATAGAGCCTTGTCAATTTCACTTTTTCAACATTTCTCCATTCTCTCTTCAAGCCCTGATTACTACAAGTAGGTTTTCCTGAGAATGCCCTCTTTCACTAATTTCCATATCTTTCTCTCTACTTACTAGTGGCAATGTCTCCAGGCTGAAAAAAATCCTCATTTGATCCCGCCTTCTTTGCTCCTTTTATAGCTAAATACCTCAAAAAGGGACCTCCTTAACTTCTTAACTCCTTAAGATCTGGTTTCTGACTTCAAGAGAAAAAGAAAAAATATATAAGAAAAAATATAAAAGAAACTAAAACTAATTAAAATAATTCAGTCAAAAAACCAGTTCAAAATGAGTAAAAATTGGTCCTGACTAGTTCAAACCACTTAGAAACAGTTCAAACTGGTTGAAATTAGTCAGAACTGATGGAAACTTGTCAGAATTAGTTCAGACTGGCCCGAGTTTGATGGAACTGGTTTTAACCAGTCTAAACCAGTTGGAACCAGACTAAATCAGTTGAGACTGGTAAAAAACCAGATAAAATGGGTCTAAATTAGTCAGAACAAGTTAAAACCAGACTTGTTTTGACTTATTTGAACTGGTTTTGACTTATTTGAGCTGTTTTAGAGCACTTAAAACCATTTTTAGACTATTTTATGTGTGTTTCTACTATTTTATAAAGTATTCATTTTCTCTGTTACCTTTAGGCCAAGGCAGTTTCATTCTTTATATCTCTTTTTAATTCATGTAAAATATTAAATTATTTCATCTATTTTTGCTTTTGCCTTGACTGAGATAATAATTGCAATTCCTTTTTAAGATTAAATAAATAATAAATTTCCTAGGTGCTTCTTTATTTTAATCTATATAAATCTTTGTATAATTTTTATTATAATAAATCAAGAATTATTAATAGTTAATAGATTCTTATTTTCTATATTCATACATTTACAGAAGAAACCAAAAAAGTTATGACTATTAGATCATTATTTCCATTTCATCAACTTTATCTTTTTCTTCTCTTTTCCATCTTCTTGTGATCTATTTCTGCTCCCCTGGTTTTGACCTGCCCCAATAACACACAAGGTTGTCTTCTTGTTTTCTCATTAGCTCATCTTATTTCTTTCTGCTTTCTACTTCCCAGATCTGAATTGGTTATTCTTCCAACAGACCCTGTTTGCCTCAATTTATTAAAAAGGAGTGAAAAGCAACAACAACAAAAAGTAAAGCTGAAATAAAATATTTTCTAGATTTCTAGTTAGACTTAACCAAGCAAGGGATCATGATGAGCATAAAAGAGAAAATAAAATAAAATTTTAATATTAAAATTAAATCAGAAACTGATATTAGATAAGGAGAAATTTTGTTATCAAATGTTATCAATATGTCTAGTATCCAAGATATATATGTCTAAGATGTACTCTTGTATATATATATGCATAATCAAGCAAAACAAATTCCCACAGTGTATCTTATTTTGCATCTTGAGTTCATTACCTCTTTTTCAGTCAATCCAAAGGAGGTCCAAAGAAATAGAGAGAAAGGGATTTTTGGATTGAAAATTGAAATATAAAGAAGTGAAAGATTTTGTAGAAAAGGAAAACCAAAAACTTGAAAAGAAAAAATACATAGAGTAAGAACATGGTAAAGAAAAAAATGAACATCATAATGTAGAAAATGAGAAAATAAAATATATATAAAACTATATTTTAATATAATTGTTTTCCTTTATAATTTTATGTATTTCATTTATTATTTAAAAACTTTAAAAAATAAAAAAAAACTGGGCAAAGAGGGTTTATTTCACTGAAGTGAGAAGGGAGTGCAACTGTCAGGAAACAAGCCATCCATCACTGCCCAGGTTCTGAATTTGGACCCAAGCTAACTTTGAGACCCTGAACCCCAAAACCCCTAATGCAAGCCTGCAGTGAAGACTAAAGCTCTACTGTAAGGCAGTCCATGCACATGCAATACTAAGAGAAGACCCAGAACCTCTGCCTAAACTACAAAGCGGGGCAATCCTCAGTGTTCCTGCTGGATTGAGCTCTGAGTCCCATGGAATATTAAATTCCAGAAGGCAAAGGAACTAGGTTTACAACCAAGGATGCATATATATTTTCAAGAGAAAAAATAGTCATTTGATAAGATAGATAGCCAAACATTCCTGATGAAAAGGCCAGACTGAAAAAGAAAATTCTATATCCTCAAGAACATAAAAAAGGGAACAAAAAAGAAAATGCAAATAATTAAATAAAATGTAAGCAGTTTTGTTTGTTTTTAATTTCTACATGAAAAATGATATTACTTAAGATTTTTATCATGGGAGTAATCTGTTTAGGTTGACATTATATGCAAAAAAAAAATTCAAGAGTTAGAAAAGAGGATTGCACTGAGAGAAAAATGAAAAAAGAGGTAAGATGGGATAAATTACATACAGATCCATAAAAAAGACCCCATTATATTAGAGGGTAAGATGAGGATGGTGACAGGCCATCATTACTTTACTCTCATTGGAATTAGATTGGAGAGTGAATAACAAACATACTCATATGGGTAAAGAATCCTGTCTTAACCAAAAGAGAATTAGGAGGAGGATAAGAGGGTGCCTGTGGCAGATAATACAAGGAAGGGGAAAGTTGGAGGGTGATTAAAAGCACTTATGAAGAGGGACATACAGAGTAAAAGTATCGAAAGGGAAAAAATAAGATGGAGATGGCAATAGAAGTGGATAGTTTAAATAATAGTCAAATAAAATACTAGCAATATATTATAATGATTCTTCTTATTATTATTATGCTATCACTAGGTGGGGTTTATGCCACAGACAAAAAAACTGTTTTTAAATTAGGAAACCTATTAGCATAATTGATCATACCAATAAGAGAAATCACATGATTATCTCGATAGATGCAGAAAAAGCCTTCAACAAAATTTGGATGTTACCATTCCTATAAAGAACACCAGAAAGCATGAGAATACTGGTTGAAATAATTAATAATTTTTCTAAAGTTATAGGATAAAAAAATAACCCACATATTTTCAACAAAGTCCAGCAGCAAGAGATAGAAAGAGAAATAAAATAACTTTAAACAATATAAAATACGTGGGATTGTGGGATCTATTTGCCAAGACAAACACAGGAATTAGAGAAACACAATTACAAACACTTTTCACAGAAATAAAATCAGTTCTAAACAATTGGGAAAATATTAATTAGTTGCTCATGTATAGATTGAGCTTATATTGACACATTCTACCTAAATTTATTTACTCATTTGTTATCATAACAGACTACCCAAAAATCATTTAATAGAACAAAAAAAAAATAACAAAATTCATCTGGAAGAACAGAAAGTGAAGAGTATCAAGGGAATTAATGAAACAAATGTAAATAAATAAAGCAATAATCATCCAAATAATCTTGTACTAGTTGAGAAATAGAATGGTGGTATTGTGGGGTACAGAAGTGAACCCCTGGGGTCAAGAAGGATACCTTTTGCAAAAATGTATAACTCCGAAACTTAGCTTAAAAATAAAAAGAGAAATTTATTTTTGGAAGGTAATGTTGAATCTGGCCAGGAGGGCAACATAGATGGAAACCTGCCTCCTAGGTGGAACAGCATCAGTGGAAAGCTGATCCTCCAGTAGACAGCATGGATGGAAAAACTGTCCCCCAGGGGACATCAATTCTGGGGTTTTTATACTCTCTAAAACAGTGAAGACTTGACTCTAGAGTGGTAAGCACTGAAGCAAGGAGTTAGGGAAGTTTGCTGGAAAGCATGGGGGTGGTTCTCCTGATTTGGAGGACAAATGAATGAGGTCTCTTTGTCCATCTCAAATCAATGGGACAATCAAAGGAGGGTAATCCTCAAAGTCAGATGTTTTAGGTTGGGAGTCTAGGGGGTGTAAGGGAGCAAAGGAATTTCTGTGATAATAGTTTGCCTGACAATGCCCATGCCAGTGGATCAGTAGAATGTGGAATAGTCTTTAATAAAGATCCAGGTTTTAAAATAAGAACTCACTGTTTAAAAGTAAGTGCTGGGAAAACTGAAAAACTATAGACCAGTATCTCACACCCTATCCCAAGATAAGGTCAAAATGATTAAATTAAATTAGATTAAGGGAACATACCTGTCAGATCTATGGAGAAGGGAAGAATTTATGAACAAACACGAAATAGAGAACATTATAATATTCAAAATGAATAGTTTTGATTAAAATAAATTAAACAGCTTTTTTTTTAAAAACCCTTAACTTCTGTGCATTGGCTCCTTGGTAGAAGAGTGGTAAGGGTGGGCAATGGGGGTCAAGTGACTTGCCCAGGGTCACACAGCTGGGAAGTGTCTGAGGCCGGATTTGAACCTAAGACCTCCCGTCTCTAGGCCTGACTCTCAATCCACTGACCTACCCAGCTGCCCTTAAACAGCTTTTATAAAAACAAAACCAATGGAAGCAAAATTAGAAAGAAAACAACAAACTGGGGGGGGGGGGGGGGATTATAATGAATATCTCTGATAAAGATTTTTTAGTAATCATTTTAAATTGTTTATTTTAAGGTATTTTATTATGGTTACATGATTCATGATCTTTCCATCCTCTTTTCCCTCCCAGAGACAAAGATATAGATTTCTTAAATATATAGAGAACTAAGTCAAATTTATAAGAATAAAAGCCATTCTTAAAATGATAAATGATCAAAGGATAGGAACAAGCAGTTTTTAGATGAAGAAATCAAAGCTATCAATAAATATATAAAAAAATGTTCTAAATCACTTAATTAGAGAAATTCAAATTAAAATAATTCTGAGGCTATAACCAATATACAGTAAAGGAAAGTGATAATTGTTGGAGGAGATGTGCCAAAATTGGGACACTAATGAGTTTTGAACTGATCCAACCATTCTAGAGGACAAAGTGCTATGGTCTCCATCCTAAAGATATTTTTTTAAAAAGGAGGGAGGAGGACATACTTGTATAAAAATATTTAAAGTAAGCCATTTTTGTGGTGTCTGAGTAAACTGTAGTGATGGAAGAAATTGTGCTAGAAGAAATGATGAACAAGAAAATTTCAGAAAGAGTTGGAAAGATCTATATAAAATGATGCAGAATGAAATAAGCAGAAGTAAAAACATTGCACACTGTAACATCAGTATTGTAGGATGATCAACTGTGAAACACTTTGGTGCTCTCAACAATACAATGATCCAGGACAATTATGAAGGACTTATGACAAAGAATGTTATTCATCTCCAGAGAAAGAACTGTCAGTCAGAATGAAGATCAAAGCATACTATTATTTTACTTTAGTTTATTTTGGTTTTTATTTTGAGATTTTGGTTTTATATGAGTATTCTCTTACAACAATGAATAAAATGAAAATAGGTTTTGCATGATAGTATAATCCAGATCAAATTGCATACCATCCCAGAGAAGGGAGAGGGAAGGGAAGGAGGAAGTTCAATTTGGATCTTATTAACTTCAGAAAACTTAAGTGGAAAATTGTTATTACATGTGATTGGGAAAATGAAATATCTTTTAAAAATAAAAATTAAATTTAAAATAACTTTTAAAAAGAAAATAGGGTTTCATACCATGACTGAATACTCATACTGCTTGAACTTACTCTGTGTTAAAAGGATATATTAGTGGGAAATGTTTGATGAGATATTTGTAAGAAAAATAATAGAAAGAATGTGTCTGGCTGGCCTTGAAGCAATTTTAACTCTAACCCAAGTGCATACAATGAAGTATAGATGGGTGACTTGGGACAAGATTTAATTAAACAAATTGAATGATGTGTGTGTGTGTGTGTGTGTGTGAGAGAGAGAGAGAGAGAGAGAGAGAGAGAGCACATGTTTATGTGTGTGCATGTATGTTTGGGAGCTTAGAAATTTAAGAAGCATGAAATAACAGCTGGTCATATTTTAATAATGTTACTTTTGAAAGATTTCTGATATTCCAGAATAATTTTTCTTTGCACTTAATTTTTCCTTGGTTTTTACTCTAAAGAGTTTTTTGCCTCCTGTCATGGCCAAGAGAAGTTAGGAGATGAGCCCTTTCTATTATATCATTGATCCAGCCCACTAACTTATTATTAACATGCTAACACTAACATGCCCATTCCTCAGTGGTGTTAAGTATGCATGCTATCCCCAAATCCCATTAGCCAGTTATTCTCCAGCTCTCTGAGTCAAACCTGGCTCTCATTCTTGCAGAGGTGACTTTTAACTAATGAAAACTGACACAATATGCAGACACCTGATCCCCAAGAAAGGAGGTAGTGACTTCATTTCCAGACATTGCAGAATATGGGAGCCTCACAGGTCATTATCATTCACTTAGGTCAATGACTGACAGTCCCTGGTGTGTTTTGAGGTCTCTTCCTCACCTCAATGATTATCAAATGTGTTTTAAATGAGTTTTTTTTTCCCAGTAAAAGTTAGCAATGCTAATTGTGAAACAATAAATTTAAATTCATAATTAGGAATGAGTACTTTTATGCCATATGATTTACCCTTCTCTATCTAAATTAATTCAACATCCAACTAAAACTGGAATATCTAAGTTTTGATTACCAATTACAATAAACTTTCCTCAGTCCTATGGATTGAAGTTTCACTCTGATAATAAGTATCAGAATTTTTCCACGTCAGCCCATTTTGTATATAGCACCTTATAAAGTCACAAACATAGGTTTCATTTTGTCAAAGAGATTTTTGTAATATTTGTTTTTCATTCCATTCAAGTTAAAAAGCACTTAACCTTAAGGATTTAATAGGAACTCTGTTAACTGAGAAGGATAGATTAAATGAACTTATTTTAGAAAAAAAAAATCTATGTTCATTTTTTTTCACCTGGCATTTGTTTATTTGTTTGTTCATTTGACCTCCTAATCAATCTAGGTCTACTTAAGCATCTCGAAACAGAGATATCTTTACTTCCACAAGCAAAATTATTTACCCTCAGAATCTCAAAGGAAATTAAACATTATGTATATACTATACTACACTACACTATACTATGCTATATCTTATACAATGTAATATAGTATAATATAATATAATATAACATAATATGATATAATCAATGTAATCTAATTAATATAATATAATACAGCATACTCAAGTCATATAGCATCAGTGAGGTGAGAGGAGTAGAGATAGGGGAAAGTGGCCTCCAAGTCTTCTTTCTCCAGGGCAGAAGAATAGCTTGACTTTGGAGATAACATTTTTATATCTGACACTCCAGAACAGTTATGCAAATGAGGATCTTTTTCTGGAACTGTCATTAAGAAAAGCTTTCCTAAGCAAAGTTGTTGTCTTGACTCATAAAACTTAATTCAGCTGAAAGGGAAATGTACATTTCCTCTTTATGATGTTTGAACTATTTGCTCCCTAAGCTCTTGACTTTCCAAAGGTCAGCCCCAGGCCCCAGCTTTCAATAAGAATGGTGGTTCTCTTTCTTCTTAATGTAGTAATAGCTCAAGACTCCTGAAGATGTTCACTATCAGTTTGAGAAGAAAATGCCTTTAGAACTTCTGAGAACACAGGTTAAGCAGATATTCTGAGATTGCTGCTGCCTTATGCCAAAACAATTAAGATTCTCTACAAACATTCCTATTGATCCATACTTCCTTAAGCAAAAACCAGATGAAATTCATGCAGGATTTTACAGTGGAAAACCTATAAGTAACTGTCACTGAGGTGACCAAAATATTGTTCATTACTCATAATTTTTTTTCACCTTTAGCTTTATATCCATTTTTTACAGTGCTTCCAGCATAATCCATTTTACTCACAGATTTTGACATGTTCTTTCTCTGTTCAGAAATATTTAGTGGCTTTTTCTGACCTCTTATATAAAGTTTAAATACCTCTGTCATACAAGACTTTTCATTGCCTGTCCCCAGACTTATCTCCTATTACAAACCTCTATTCACTTCCTGATTCTGCCATACTAGATAGTTTTTTTCCTTTGTTTGTTTGTTTGTTTTACTGTTAGACTTGAACTGTATTTGCATTCATTTTTTTTCCTGCTATATATCTTTGCTCAATGCATGGAATGCCATGAAGTCATCTCTTTATCTAATTCCTACCCATCCTTCTAAGTCTAGCTCAAAAGTTATCAAGTCAATGAAGCCTTCCCTATTGCCCATGAATATTAGCTACCTCTCTCCTTAGATCAGTAAGGAATTAAATTTAGGGGTTTGACTAAATATATGAAAATTCTAAAATAATATGGTAGTCTCTGATTTAAAATATTATAGCTCAAGTCAAAATGACTTTTAATAGCTTTTATTTACAAGGAGGTAGAAAGAGTGAAAGTAGAGAAATATAAAAAGAGGGTAAAGAAGATGTCTAGCCTAACACACTAAATATTGCTCCGGTGTTCTGCTCAGTCCAATAGGACTTGTTAACCTTTGACCAGAGGATCCAGTGTTGCACTCAAGCAGCCTCCTCTAAGAGGGGAAAGCCTCTTCAGAACTAATCTCTCCAGAAGCCAGTAAAAGAAGGCCAGCTACTTAGTGACTCAAGAGCCAGTCCAAGAGCCATGATCCCAAGTTGAAGCTGAGGTTCCAAACCAAAGATTCAAGTAAAAGCCTCCCACTCAAAGTTCAGAACTTTGGGGTCAAGTGACCTGCCCAGGGTCACACAGCTGGGAAGTGGCTGAGGCCGGGTTTGAACCTAGGACCTCCTGTCTCTAGGCCTGACTCTCACTCCACTGAGCTACTCAGCTGCCCCAGGATTCATAAGTTTTTGATTGGTTGGGTTAAAAGGGTGGAGCTCTCCAAGTAAATGATTTGTGAATTTTCTTATGTGATGGCTAACAAGGTGTTAATTAGAGGTTAAGTAAGGGTTAAGTAGGGGTTTTTTTGACTGATTAACTCAAAATAGACAAAGAGAATAATGAATTCCCTTTCACAGACCTCAGGTATTATAACACATTTTTGTGAACTTCTGTAGTGCATTATATAATAACAATGTAATAATTATTATGAATTATTATTAGATCATTTTAAGTAATGTCCCCATTTGGGATTTTCTTGGAAATGATACTGAAATGGTTTGCCATTTCTTTCTATAACTCATTTCATAGATGAAAAATTGAGACAGAGTTAAATTACTTACCCAGAGTGACACAGTCATTGAGGGTCTGAAGACAGATTTGAACTCATGAAAATGAATCTTTCCAATTCCAAGTTCAGCATTCTATACACTATGCCACCTAGCTTCTCCATTATTCTTATATAATTATATTAAAATCTGAGTTTGTAACTCATTCCCTAGCTAGGTTGTAAGACCTTGATAAAAAGGGCTTTACTTTAAATAAATTGATATCTCTTCCAGTTCTGCATTAATCAATACTGAGAAAAGTCTGATGTTATTAGAGAATTGTTTAAACTCGAGGATTATTATTTAGATAAACATCAGTTCTGTAGAAAACATGTTTATAAAACTCATGTCCCTTCTTTTCATAAAAAAAATTATACCAGTTTTTGTCTCTGAGACACTGGGAGATATTGTGGAGCTATCCTATCAGGAATAAAAAGTTTTTTAAAGTCCATTTAAGAAGTCATTTGCTACCTTCTAGAAGCATTATAGTAGAAAAAAATATTTGCCCTACTTCAGAATTGGAACTGAATTTTACTCGGTAAAATTTTATCACTTTTAACAAGCTAGAGACAGAGAGAGATGAAGAAAAGAGAGTCAGGCCACAAGAATCTTTTTTTTTTCCCACAAGTGCTAACTCAGCTGGTTTGATGTCTTCCTTTTATGTATTCATATAGGAAACAGTGTTACCTTGAAAAAAGGGAAAAACTTGCTATGAATTTAAATATAATTCATGGTAATAAATTGGGACTAGTGCTTAATCAAGGAGGTGCAAGCCTGTGCATAAATAAATGTCATTCCTCTTTTTTTGTATAATAGGGTAGACCAGTTATACCTTTCCCAGTCAGAGCTATATTCATTTTAAAAAAACTGAGTTACTTGGCACTCTTTGATTCTCCCATGAAAAGTATTACACAGTAGTTAGACTGAATGCAGTTTGTCATACTTACGAATAGAGATACTCATTTATTTCTGTATAGAAGGAATAAGGTTAAAGATTAGGTAAATATGAAAGTGTATGGGACCTAAAGTGACCCTGTGTCTGCCCTCAAGGAATCTATAGTCTATATGAAGTGGGGAAGATACAATAAGTAAACAAATAAGTATGTTAAAGGTAGACATTGATAGGGACAAAGGAGAGACCCGGCTTCAGAGCTCTAAGGAAATTCTGTGAAGTTCAGCAATCTAAAATATAGTAAAACATTTTAATGATGTCAATTATTTGACAATTTGGTTTTCACTGATGAGGAATTTGTCATCATTTAGTTTAAAAAGTTTGCCCATCACTGGCCTAGCCCTTAGCACTCTTCTTCCTTGGAACCATTTTTAGTATTGATTCTAACATGGAAGATAAGGGTTCAAAAAAAGAAAAGAAATAGCAACCTTGATATAGTCATCTACAATAAATGGCTTAACTTTTTTCTCCTTTCACTCATTTCTTAACCCATTACAATCCAGTGTCTGCTCTCATTTTTCCCCTGAAACTGTTCTTCCCAAAGTTTTCTAGGATCTCTTAATTGCCAAATGTAATTACATTTAGTCTCAATCCCTTTGAATTCTCTTAAGTCTTTGACACTCTTGATTATCCTCTTGATATTCTTTGCTCTCTAGATTTTTGTTTTTAAACTCTCTACTGGTTGTCATCCAATTGTGTAGAGAGAAAAGAATTAATTTGTTCTTCTCAGGGTAGACATCCATCCTAGACCCATTAAGGAATGAAAGCCTATTTAGAGTTACAAAATAAGACCTCAATGACATATATTGCCATAGGCCCAGTGAGTTGGGAAGCCTCTCATCTCAAGGAAGAAAACCATTAAGTTATCCTACCTCCTTATTCCTCTGACCTTTAGGAGCTTGAGGAGTTCCTCCTGAGGACACAGCAACCTCTCCATAACCTCCTCCCCAACACCCATGGAAGCTCCTGTTGAAGCTAATGCTATATAACTTCTTACTTTCTACTTGGGTAGACTTTCACACCTTGATTGTAAGTTCTCCCCCCAGACCATGGGGTATCAAACAGATGGAGGTGGGGGGTCTTGGGTCAGGAATCTACAAAATGCTTGTATCTGTACTCATGCATTGGACATTGCCATTATGGCAGTGTCCCCTTCATCATGAGAAAGAATAATGACTCCATCTTCTACTATCTACTCTCTGACTCCAGGTTAATAATTATTATAAGTGTGGGTGGTCATTTTATTTCATCCCACTCACAATCAATCAGATCTCTCTTCCTCAGTTTCTTTTCCTGGATCCTCATCCATCTAACCATGATTTTTTACAGAGTATGGGTCTTTCCCCATTTCTCTTCTCCCTTTATATTACTTGATCTCTTCATCTCCTACAGAATTATTACCATCTCTATGGTGATGATTCTCAAGTCTGCAAATCCTACTCCAGTCTCCGTTAGTTTCCAATTTCATATTGTCAACTGCTCTTCAGACATCTCAAACTGGCTATCCAGTAAAGAGCCTTCTTTAATTTAACTTGAACTTGTCAAAAACTAAACCTTATTGTATTCCCTATAAAGGGAACCACCATGGTCCTTGTCCCTCAAGTCTCAAGCTGTGCCATCTTTGTTTCCTTATTTCCTCTCATCCCCTCATATCCAACCTGTTGTCAAGGTCTATTGATTTCAGCTTTGCAATATCTCCTTTTTTTTTAAGATTTAAATATTTTATTTTTTTAGAAAAATTTTCCATGGTTACACAATTCTTGTTTTTACTTTCCCCTTCACCCCTCTTCACCTCCCCATATCCAATGCACATTTCCACTGGTTTTAACATGTATGATCAATCAAGACTTATTTACATATTATTGCTAGTTGCATTAGTGTGGTCCTTTCCAGTCTACATCCCCAATCATGTCCTCATCAACCCAAGTGTTTGTGGACATGGAATCTAGAGACCCCAAACTTGTGGCTTAGTGAGATCTGATGAACCCCAAGTTTTAGAAATAGCTTGTAGGCTGGAGACCCCCAAAGCTTGTGCTTCCCTTTTCCCCTGAGAATCCACCCTGAAGGGAATCTCAGGCTAGCAGTTGCAGACTGAATAATGGACCCTAGGGCAAATGCTAAATACACTTTTGTCTTAGGTAGTCTTCCCCATTGTATCAAAGACCCTGTCACAGGAAGACACACCTGGGCAGGGAACATCCATTAGTATCCATTGTATGAGAAGCCCCTTCCCTTACACCCTAGCCTCTAGCTATGATTCCTTTCCCAACCTTGATTGTAAATCCCATCCTTACCAGTATAATGTCAATCATCTTTCCCAGCCCTTGGATCTTCCCAAATGTTATATAAGTTCCCCAATTTCCTTTGTTCCTTGGAGTGGTCATCTAGTGTGGTGTCACTCCCAGGGGGTCAGGGATCAGAGTGAAGCAGTGTTCAATCCTGGACTCTTCACATGACACAGCTCTGCATAAGAGGCCAAGTAGCCCTGTTCCCCCTTTCTCTTGATTAAAGAGTGGCTTTATGACTATTTAATGTTTCTGTTTTTTTTTTTAAGTTAACATGTTCAAGCAGTTGCCTTTCTTCTGTGTTTCCTCTGCTGTAGTTCTTCTTCTGAATGTAGGTAGTGTTCTTTTCCATAAATCTCTCAGAATTGTCTTGGGTCATTGCATTGCTGCTAGTACAGACATCCATTTCATTCGATTCCACCACAATGTATCAGTCTCAGTGTACAATGTTCTTCTGCCTCTGCTCCTTTCACTCTGCATCAATTCCTGGAAGTCTTTCCAGTTCACATGGAATTCCTACAGTTTATTATTCCTTTGAGCACAATAGTATTCCATCACAAAGATATACAACAATTTGTTCAGCCACTCCCCAAATGAAGGGCATACCCTCACTTTCCAGTTTTTTGCCACCACAAAGAGCTCAGTTATGAATATTTTCATGCAAGTCTGTTTATCTATGATCTCTTTGAAATGGTGTGGCTGGATCAAAGGGCAGGCATTCTTTATAACTCTTTGGGCATACTTCCAAATTCCCATCCAGAATGGTTGGATCAGTTCACAAATCCACCAGCAGTGCATTAAAGTCCCAATTTTGCCACATCCCCTCCAGCATTCATTGCTCTCTCCTGCTATCATTTTAGCCAATCTGCTAGGTGTGAGGTGGTACCTCAGAGTTGTTTTAATTGGCATTTCTCTAATTATTAGAGATTTAGAACACTTTCTCATGTGCTTATTGATACTTTTGATTTCTTTATCTGAAAATTCCCTATTCATGTCCCTTGCCCATTTATCAATTGGGGAATGGCTTGATTTTTTTATAAAATTGATTTAACTCCTTGTATATTTGAGTAATTAGACCCCTGTCAGAGTTTTTTGTTATAAAGATTTATTTCCAATTTGTTGTTTCCCTTCTGATTTTGGTTGCATTGTTTTTGTTTGTACAAAACCTTTTTATTTTAATGTAATCAAAATGATTTATTTTATATTTTGTAATTTTTTCTAACACTTGCTTGGTTTTAAAATTTTCCCTTTCCCATAGATCTGAGAGGTATACAATTCTATGTTCCCTTAAATTTCTTATAGTTTCCTTCTTTATATTCAAGTCATTCACCTATTCTGAATTTATCTTGGTGTAGGGTGTGAGATGTTGATCTAAACCTAATCTCTCCCATATTGTTTTCCAAATTTCCCAGCAGTTTTTGTCAAATAGTGGATTTATGTCCCAAAAATTGGGCTCTTTGGGTTTATCATATACTGTCTTGCTGATGTCATTTAGCCCAAGTCTATTCCACTGATCCTCCTTTCTCTCTCTTAGCCAGTATCATATTGTTTTGATGACTGCTGCTTTATAGTATAGTTTAATATTTGGTATTGCTAGGCCCCCTTCCTTCACATTTTTTTTTCATTATTTCCCTTGATATTCTTGATCTTTTGTTATTCCAAATGAAATTTGTTATAGTTTTTTTCTAATTCAGTACAGAAGTTTTTTGGTAGTTTGATAAGTATGGCACTAAATAGGTAAATTAATTTGGGTAGAATGGTCATTTTTATTATGTTAGCTCATCCTACCCATGAGCAATCAGTGGCTTTCCAATTGTTTAGCTTCAGTTTTATTTGTTTGGAAAGTGTTTTGTAGTTGTTTTTGTATAATTGCTGTGTTTGTTTTGGTAGATAGATTCCCAAGTATTTTATATTGTCTAGGGTGATTTTAAATGGTGTTTCTCTTTCTACCTCTTGCTGCTCTAATGTTGGAAATGTATAGAAATGCTGATGATTTATGTGCATTTATTTTGTATCCTGCAACTTTGCTAAAGTTGTTGATTATTTCTACAAGCTTCTTAGTTGATTCTCTAGGATTTTTTAAGTAGACCATCATATCATCTGCAAAGAGTGATAGCTTAGTCTCCTCATTGCCTATTTTAATACCTTCAATTTCTTTTTCTTCTCTAATTGCTACTGCTAGTGTTTCTAGTACACAGTTAAATAATAGAGGTGATAATGGACAACCTTTTTTCACTCGATCTTATTGGAAATGCATCTAATTTATTCCCATTGAAAGTGATGCTTCTTTATGATTTTATATATTGTGTTTATTATTTTTGGAAAGGTCCTTTTATTCCGATACTTTCTAGTGTTTTCATTAGGAATGGATTTTTTTTTGTCAAAGGCTTTTTAAGCATCTATTGAGATAATCATGTGGTTTTGTTGGTTTACTTATTGATATGGTCAATTATATAAATGGTTTTCCTGATGTTGAACTATCCTTGCATTCCTGGTATAAATCCCACCTGATCATAGGGAATAATCCTTGTGGTCACTTGCTGGAGTCTCTTTACTAGTATTCTGGTTAAGATTTTTGCATCTATGTTCATTAAGGAGATTGGTCTATAGTTTTCTTTCTCTGTTTTTGATCTACCTGGCTTTGGGATCAGTACTCTATTTGTATAATGAAAGGAGTTTGGTAGAAATCCTTCTTTGCTTATTATGTCAAATAATTTGTATAGTATTTGAATTAGTTGTTCTCTGAAGGTTTGATATAATTCACTTGTGAATCCATCTGGTCCTTAGGATTTTTTTCTTAGGGAGTTCTTTGATGGCTTGTTCAATTTCTTTTTCTGATATGGGATTATTTAAGTATTCTGTTTCTTCTGTTAATCTAGGCAATTTATATTTTTGTAAATATTCATCATCTCCTCTAGATTGCTATATTTATTACTATATAATTGCACAAAATTGATTTTAATTATTGCCTTGATTTCTTCTTCATTAGAGGTGAGGTCTCTCTTTTTATATTTGATTCTGATTATTTGGTTTTCTTCTTTCCTTTTTTTAATTAGATTGAGCAGTACTTTTTCAATTTTGTTTCTTTTTTCAAAGTACCAGCTTCTATTCTTATTTATTAATTTAATAGTTCTTTTACTTTAAATTTTATTAATTTCTCCTTTAATTTTAACAATCTCTAATTTGGTGTTTGATCCCTTTCTAGTTTTTTAATTTGCATGCCCAGTTCATTGATCTTTGCTCTCACTAATTTGTTAATACATGCATTCAAGGTTATAACTTTCCCCTTGAGTACTGCCTTAGCTGCATCCCACAGATTTTGGTAAGATGTCTTATCATTTTCATTCTCTTCAATGAAATTATTTATTGTTTCTATGATTTCTTCTTTAACTAACTGGTTTTGGAGAATCATATTATTTAATTTCCAATTAGTTTTTGATTTGTCTGTCCATGTGCCCTTACTGATTATTATTTTTATTGCATTATGATCTGAGAAGGTTACATTTATTATTTCCTCTCTTTTGCATTGGTTTGCAATGTTTATATACCCTATTACATGGTCAATCTTTGTGAACATACTATGTTCAGCTGAAAAGAAGGCATATTCCTTTTTGTCCCTATTTATTTTCTTCCACACATCCATTAAATCTAATTTTTTCTAGGATTTCATTCACCTCTTTTATCTCTTTCTTGTTTTTTTTTCAGTTTGATTTATTTAAATATGAAAGAGGAATATTTAGATCTCTCACTAGTATGGTTTTACTATCTATTTCCTTCTTGAGCTCTACCATTTTGTCCTTTAGGAATTTGGATGCTATACCATTTGGTGCATACATGTTGAGTACTATTATTTCCTCATTGTCTCTACTGCCTTTTATCAGATGTAATTACCTTCCCTGTCTCTCTTAGTCATATCTATTTTAACTTTGGCTTTGTCAGAAATCATGATCGCCACTCCTGCCTTCTTTTTCTCATTTGAAGCCCAAAAAAGTTTGCTCCAGCCCTTGACCTTAAACCTGTGTATGTCCACCTGCCTCATATGTGTTTCTTGTAGATGACATATGGTAGGATTTTGGTTTCTAATCCACTCTGTTATTCACTTCCATTTTATGGGCAAGTTCATCCCATTCACATTCAGAGTTATAATTATCAGTTATGTATTCCCCAAAATTTTGGTATCCTCTCTTAGTTCTACCCCTTCTTCTTATACTATTTCCTTTTAAACCAGTGGTTTTTTAGATCAGTCCCCCTTGTCTGCTCCCTTGATTTATTTCCCTTTCCACCCCCTCCCTTATTATTCCTCTCTTTTTATTTTTTAAGGCCTAATGAATTCCCTTCCTCCTCTCTGCCCCACCCTTTTTTGACCTCCCCACTCCCCTGCTCCCCTTTGTTAATCTCTTATGACTTTCTCAGTAGGGTTAGATAGAATTCTATATCCCTATGGATATAGCTACTCTTCCCTCTCAGGGTTAATTCCACCAAGAGTAAGGGTTAAATAGTTCGTCCTAATGCTGTTTTCCTCTCCTTTTTATAATAGTATTCATCCCCTCCCCTTCCCATGCACTCTTTGTTTGGTATAGAATATCATGTTTTTCTTATTCATTCAAGTTTCTCTTGATGTCCTCTACTATTCACCCCCCCCTTTTTTTTCCCAGCCCCGTCTCATTTTAGATAATTTAGTGCACCAACCTCTCCCTATGAATAATTTTTGTAATTACTATAATAGTGAATACCATTTTTGAAAATTACACATAACATTTCTCCATATAAAAATACAAATAATTTTATCTTATTAAGGCCCTTAAAGAGGTAAATTTAAAAATAAAAATTTCTTTTTCTTATTTAACTTTTCATGTTTCTCTTTGTTTTTGTGGTTGGATATTGAACTTTCCATTTAGTCGTGGTCTTTTCTGTGCAAATACTTGGAAATCTTCTACGTTGTTGAATGCCCATACTTTCCCCTGGGAGTATATAGTCAGTTTTGATGGGTAGGTGATCCGTGGTTGTAGGCCCAGCTCTCTTGCCTTTCTGAATATCATATTCAAAGACTTGTGGTCTTTTAGTGTGGAGGCTGCCAGATCCTGTGTGATCCTGATTGGTGCTTCTTGATATCTGAATTGTCTCTTTCTGGCTTCTTGTAAAATTTTTTTCTTTTACTTGGAAGCTCTTGAATTTGGCTATTATATTCCTGGGGATTGTCTTTTCTGGGTCTAGTATAGAGGGTGATCTATGGATACTTTCACTGTCTATATTGCCCTCTTGTTGTAGAACTTCAGGGAAGTTTTGCTGAATAATTTATTTTAGTATGGAGTCCAAATTTCTATTAATTTCTGCTTTTTCAGGAAGACCAATGATTCTCAAATTATCTTCTAAACCTGTTTTCTTGATCTATCAATTTCTCAGTGAGGAATTTCATGTTTTCTTTTTCCATTAGTCTTTTGACTTTGCTTTATTTGTTCTTGCTGTCTTGAGAGATGTAATGATGATAATAACAGATAGTTTGGAGAAGCAGATAAATGTGTCAGGGCCAAATAGAGCTTTAAGTCAAGAGCCAGAGATTGACAGGCTACAGTGATGAAAGGAGGGGGCTAAACACTCCTGGCTCTCAAACCCCCCCCCCCAACTGCCTCTGCTTCAGTTGGTAATGAAGACAGGAATAAGATTCTTCTGGTAAGTTTCAGTTATGGCTGAAACCCCAATTGATGTTCCTTTTCTTTATATTCCTCACAGATCTGTTAGAAGTGTATATTGAAGCTAGTTATCTAACTGTTGAAGGACAGAGAAGATCTTCTTAAATTGGCAGCCAACAGGATTCAATCTAGAAGTTTAGACTGAATTGTAAGTATCTTTCCCAAATAATTATCAGACACAGATTTGAAGATAAAAAGTTATATTAGGAATTAACAAGGAAAACTAGAGAAGTTAATGAAGGATAAATAATTTGAATAAAGGAAAGGTGACCCTGAAATGTTAAATTGATGCCCCCTTCTCCCCTCCTTACTGGAGGGGATGAAGCACTTAACTAAAACTGGCTCTCTTACTATTGATGAATATCTTACTCTCTAATCACTAAGTAATTATATAATTATATTAATGAAGAAGAAGAATAACAAATAGGCTAACCCTATGAGTAGAAATCACTAGCTTATACTACAATGGCCACCTCAGGTGAACCCCCCAAGTCAGGAGAAGCAAGCAGAGTGTCTGCTCACATCCACTCCCACAAATTAACTGTCTCCAACCCTTCTCAACTGTCCCCTCACCCAAAGTTCTCCAGGGGGGTCCCCTAGAATTCTGGGTGAGGCTATTCCTGTACCTTTGCAGGGATTCCATGCTTTGCATCTGCACACAACAGAGATCATTGGCTTCTAATTGCCCCATTCTAGCCTTTAGAGACTGGTTTTCCTTTTTAATCTGGTGTATCTGGTTCTTCAAGGCTTCCATCTGGTCATTTCTGGACTTCCGTTTGCTTATCAATTCATTTGATTTCTGAGCCCTACTTTCCAATTGTGAAATTCTGCCTTTAAAACTGTTATTTTCTTGCCAGATCTCTTCCATCTTTCTCATAATCTCAGATTTGAACTCTTCAACATTTTTTGACCCTTTTTCATTTTGGGGGGAAGATTTGGATGTCTTTAATTGTTTATCTTCCTCTGTTTTCTGGTTTGTTTTTTAATGTGCAGAAGTTATCAATGTTAGAGCTTTTTTCTTGGTCTTCTTGTTTATTTCTTGAGCCTTGCTTGGCATCATTATGCTTTATCTACCAGAAGTCTGTGTAAGGCAATCTGATTCTCTTTGTATGGAGTTAGGGAGAAGTTTTTTTGCCTGAGGCTACTTTGTGAGCCTCCTGGCTTCTTTGGGGACCCTCCTCCAGTCGCTGGTCCAGCTGTTTTCAGGGTCAAGCTCCCCTGTTCCTAGCCAGCTGCCTAGAGCCCAGAACATGGCCCACACTTGATCCTCCACTGAGATTTTCCCCTGAATCTTAGTGTACCAGGCACTGCTGCTGCCTCTCTCAGCCCCACTCCCGTGTCCAAGGTCTGTGTTTTCCAGCCTCCTGGGGTCTCTGGTCTTGTTTTCTCAGGGGCAAGCTCCTAATAGTCCCAGCTCGCTGCAGAGGGCCTGGATTTTATACCACTGCACGCTCTAACTCTGGAGCACAGCCTCTGAGTTTGGTACTGAGGGTGGGGGAGGGGTGATGCACTCATGTTTTGATGGGAGCTATTTTCCCACCTTATAGCATGGAAGTGCCCAAATCCCATGTACCTTCCATACTGCGCCTTATTGTGGGGTCCTTTCTTTCATCTGGAATTTTTTTTTTCCATTGAAGGTATGCTGTATTGGTTGGTAAGGAGAGAAAGTTGCCCAGCTTATACTCAGCCACAGTCTTTACCAGGAAGTCTGGCCAACACATTTCAACATCTATTTGAAAACACTTCAGTTTTACTCTTCTAACACTGCCACCTTTGCCACCCTCAACACCTCACCACTGGATTCTATCAACACCTTAACCTACTGTGAGGTCTGCATTATCAAGCTTTTCTCCACTCCAATACAACTTCCATTCAACTACCAAAGTGATTTTTCTAAAAGAATTCAACAAATTATAATGACAACTTGTCTCCTCCAGTTTCAAATACAAAATTCTCTATTTGATGTACAAGATCCTTCACAACCTAACCTACTTCTAACTTTCTAGTTTTCTTACATCTTCCACCCTTCTTTTATGTCTCAAATGAAATCTTGTCTTCCAAAGGAAGCCTGTTCTGATTCCTTTTAATCTAGTACCTAATCTCTATTATTTCATATTTATGCTCTTTCTATATCACTTATTTGTAAATAGTTGTTTATTGTCTCCCTCATTAGATTAAATTTTCCTTAAGGACAAGAACTGTCTTTTCCTTTTTTTATGTCCTCAGTGGTTATCATTCTGCTTAGTACAGAGTAGTTACTTGTCATTAATTAGAGATGTTTATTAGGTATCTAAGTGGTGTAGGTAGCAGCAGGGATGGACTCAGGACAACATGTTCAAACATGACCTCATCATGGTCACTTGGCAAGTCATTTAACTCTAATTTACCCCAGTTTCCATAATTATGAAATGGGAATAATAATAGAACCTGCTTCCCAAGGTTGTTGTGAGGATCAAATGAAATAATAATAATTTTATAGTGCTTAGCACAGTACAAGGCATAGACTAAATATTGTATAAATATTAGCTATTTATAAATGTTTACATTCATAAACTGATGGAAACTCCATGGGGCTTCTTATTTTTGAAAGCTTTTCAAGGTGGTCAGGAATGTGAACATCTTTGTATAGTGTTGTGTAATTTTTAACCACAGGAATGCAGATAAGGTAAAGAAAGTCTCCAAGCCATAAAGAAATATTTTTAATGCAAGAGGGCAAGTCTCACAATAAAGCCAGACTTCAAGTCAAGACCAAAATACCCAGAGCACTGTGAGAGACCTTCCTATATATCCCAAAGAATATCATAATTTATATACCAAGTTAAAAATAATCCAAGACCATGTTAAAAATAGAGAAGGATGTACTTCTCACTGGTAGAAAAGTCACTTAATGATGACTTAGAAGTCATTTGATAATAAAGGGTGAGTGGAGGAGCCTGTACTAGTAATGCAAATGATAAGAATGGATGGTGTTGGGTGGTACCAGGCTTTGAACCCAGGATCAGGCCTAGTGACATATACTGGGTCACAAGTTCAAGACCATAATTATTGCTGATAGTGCATGATAAATGCAATTTGAAGAATGAGGATGACACTAAGGTCTATGCTAACAATGATCAAATATATATTAATTCAGTCATCTCACTTAATTCAAAACCTTAATGCTTATACTAAAATAATCACAAAAGACCTATTAAAATCATGACTTATGCTATCTTAGAATTACAACTATTATTATCTCAACCCTACTGCTAACATTAAAATCTAATCCTCATATAAGGTATTAGGGGACTTTTCACTCACATTATCATCAGTCTTTCAGAATCTAGGGCATGATTTACTCCACTAGACTAAGTGTGTGCAGCCCTAATAGCTGCTTCTTGAGCAAGGAAAGAATGTCAGGTTCTTCAAGTAAGAAAGCATTTCTGGATCATCATCAATTCAGTCAATAGAACCAATTATCTTTAACTAGAGTTGCGTTGTTATTTGTGTTGCTGGGTTTTAATATAGTATAGTGTCAGCTTATACTTTCATCTTCATCTTTTAGATTTCCATTTCAGATGATAAATGACTCTTTCAGTCTGTGTACAAGAAAAAAAATTGTTCAAAGGGGGGNAGATTTCCATTTCAGATGATAAATGACTCTTTCAGTCTGTGTACAAGAAAAAAAAATTGTTCAAAGGGGGGGAAATATATATATATATATATATATATATATATATATATATATACTAGATGAGTAATAGACATCAGCCATTTCTGCCTCAATCTAATTGATAAATTGGCTGCATTTAACTTATTCTTCACTAGCTAGGTCTCTATAGCCAAATGTAATTAAAGAGTTTAAGTTTAAGGTCTCCAAGTAACTGAAAATATCTACATATCAATTTCCTGAATAACTTTCTGTTATGTTTGGACTCTTGGAAAACAGCACCAAAGTTGTGGTAGGTAATAATATACATAGATTGTAAGTTTCCCTCTGTGTGAAGGTAATTATTTAGGGGATGCTGATCCCCAATACAGACACTTAGCCCTTGCATCTCCTGGCATCAGTGTGAGAGTCAGCAATTGGAGTGAGTAACAATGTGGCAAAGCCAGTGTCACCATGGACATCCCTATTGAGGGAGAAAGAGAGAGCAGAACTTTGCCACACTGGCATGATGTTTGAAAGCAAGCAGGCTAGAAGAATTCTTAAACCCAGGGAGGAAGTTCTCTTGGGCTCTTTACTTCTGCTCTTGAACAGACTAACTCCTGGGGCTAATGCTTGGCAAGGGGCAGCCCAGCATGTAGGTGATCATGCTGGGCTGAAATCTGGGACTTGATCTTAACTTAAAGGAAATATTACTTTGTCTGTCTGTCTCTCTCTCTCTCAATAAATGCTTATAATCTGAAAATTGCCTATTCATGTCCCTTGCCCATTTATCAATTGGGGAATGGCTTGATTTTTTTTATACAATTGATTTAGCTTACTTGTATATTTGAGTAATTAGACCTCTGTCAGAATTTTTTGTTATAAAGATTTTTTTCCCCAGTTTGTTGCTTCCCTTCTGATTTTGGTTGCATTGTTTTTGTTTGTACAAAAACTTTTTAATTTAATATAATCAAAATTATTTATTTTACATTTTGTAACTTTTTATAACTCTTGCTTGGTTTTAAAATCTTTCCTTTCCCAGAGATCTGACAAGTATAGTATTCTGTGTTCACCTAATTTACTTACAGTTTCCTTCTTTATATTCAAGTCTTTCACCCATTCTGAATTTATCTTCGTGTAGGGTATGAGATGTTGATCTAAACCTAATCTCTCCCATATTGTTTTACAATTTTCCCAGCAGTTTTTGTCAAATAGACAAATAGAAATCAAAAGTATCAATAAGCACATGAGAAAGTGTTCTTAATCTCTAATAATTAGAGAAATGCCAATTAAAACAACTCAGAGGTACCACCTCACACCTAGGAGATTGGCTAAAATGATAGCAGGGGAGAGTAATAAATGTTGGAGGGGATGTGGCAAAATTGGGACTTTAATGCACTGCTGGTGGATTTGTGAACTGATCCAACCATTCTGCATGGCAATTTGGAACTATGCCCAAAGAGTGATAAAGAATGCCTGCCCTTTGATCCAGCCATACTATTGCTGGGATTGTACCCCAAAGAGATCATAGATAAACAGACTTGCACAAAAATATTTATAGCTAAGCTCTTTGTGGTGGCAAAAAACTGGAAAATGAGGGTATGTCCTTCAATTGGGGAATGGCTGAACAAATTGTTGTATATCTTGGTGATGGAATACTATTGTGCTAAAAGGAATAATAAACTGTAGGAATTCCATGTGAACTGGAAAGACCTCCAGGAATTGATGCAGAGCGAAAGGAACATTGTACACAGAGACTGATACACTGTGGTAAAATATAATTTAATGGACTTCTATACTAGCAGCAATGCAATGACCCAGGACAATTCTGAGGGACTTATGGAAAAGAATGCTACCCACATTCAGAGGAAGAACTACAGGAGTGGAAAAACAGAAGAAAAACAACTGCTTGAACACTTGGATTGATGAGGACATGATTGGGGATGTAGACCGGAAAAGACCACACCAATGTAACTATCAGTAATATGTAAATGAGTCTTGACTGACCACACATGTGGAAATACAAGTTAGCTACAGGGTGGGAGGGTTGAGGGGGTGAAGGGTAAAGTAAAAATATGAATTCTGTAACCATGGAAAATTTTTCTAGAAATAAAAAACTAAAAAAAAATAAATAAATGCTTATAATTCTGGCCATGAGCCTCCAAATCACCTCCTATTTGTTATATTTTTTGATTATTTTCTAATTAAAATTATTATGACAATTAGCAAAAATAGTTTGGTCCTGTGCTTCATTCAGTAATTTAATTTCAAAGATAATTTCTCTATTTAGTCTTCCTAAAATAAATTTGGTATTAGTCTTCCTGGAAATTGATTATTCATCTAGATATGGAAATATAGCTACTTGAACCCATTTTTGTGAAAATACCAAATAAATTACTTTCCTATTCCTCCTGTTAAGTC
Organism: Gracilinanus agilis; assembly: GCF_016433145.1. Classification (NCBI taxonomy): domain Eukaryota; kingdom Metazoa; phylum Chordata; class Mammalia; order Didelphimorphia; family Didelphidae; genus Gracilinanus; species Gracilinanus agilis. The sequence goes on along the minus strand of NC_058131.1, from coordinate 187,873,618 downwards.
ATCAGTCCATAAATTGTAGTCCAGGAAATCCTGAGGTTCCAAATGCTTTTTAAGGAAATCAGTAATTTAAAATTTCTCATAATGATGTTAATGCATTTTAATTTTATTACACTAATAAGTTGATACAATCCAATTTCTTTGAGATTCTCAATAATCTTTAAGATTATAAAAGGGTCTTGAGACCAAAAAATTCCCCAACTACTACTCTAGACTAACTTTGCTAAATAAAGAATGTAGCATTTCTTTCTATTTGCCAAAAAGTAATTTGTCTCATAGCCGCATAGTCCATATTACTTAAGGTCATTTAAAAGATAGATAATATAATTTTGTTATTGAGTAAAAATATGGGTACCTAACAAGGAGACATTTATTATTATATTACAACCTACTCTGAAGACAAATTGAACTGTAAAATGCAGGTTCTTATAAAAAATTTAAATTAGATCAGGTGGTTCTACTCTGAATGTCATCTAAATGTTTAACTAAATTTTATCACCCCCTTTTGTAAATAAGGAACTAGCAGTTGTTTTTAAGTAAATAAATCTTAATCTTTTCTTTTTCAAGGGAATAGGTAGAGAAAAAATTCTTGAAGTTTTAAATCTGAAATGTGGGACCTTTTTATGTTTCAAGGATGAAATTTACTGTAGAGATTCCCCACCCAAGTTGGAGATTATCTTGTACATTGTAAATTATATACACAATGCAAAAAGTAATTGTACTTTTTGTATAACATTATAAAAAACAAACAATAAAAATATCATTTTTAATATAAAATTAAAAACAAAAATGTCAGTGAAAGAAAGCAAATGTAATTTGATTCCTTCTTTTAATTTCTGTTTCTTGTAAAATTTTAATAAGAACCTTTGTTATCCAATTCCCATCTGCCTACCTCAGCTTCCATTGGTCCCCTACGTGGGCATCAGTCACCTGTGATATGAGACATACTCGAATTTGAATTGTATTTGAAAATGTGAGATCACAACAAAATCTAATGGTACATGAGAATAAAGTAAATTGTGGCATAGTTTTGCTTATTCTCCTATAATTTTAGAAAACAAATCTAGGACTAGTAAAGGAAGAAAACAATTTATTAAGGCATTATCATGAAATAAGTCACAAAAGAATGAAAACCATTTGATTCTACATTCTATCATTTTACCCAAATGCTACAGTCTATAGAAGTGAATTAAGAAGTTGCTAAAACACCCAAGTTTCTAACAGGAATGATATGGCTAAAAATGGAATCTATAATACATATCCCCAGCAAGAAACAAAACAAACACAAGAAGATAGGAGAGGACAGTTTTCTACCTTTCTTGATTCTCCTTGATGCTATAATGACGGTGCCTTCTTTTAGAAATTATTTCCAATTTATCTCATCCACACACTAATGCAAACACACACTTTGGAGACAGGAGTGATTATTAGGAAACTAGATGAAAATTCATTTAGTAATAAGTTCCTAAGAAGGAATAGCTAAATGAATAAATATAAGTATATAAACATGTATAAATGTACATATTATTTTTTACTAGACAGTGAATGAAGGAACTATTTTAGTCATTTTTTGTATCCCAAGCACTTAAAAATGCTTAGTGATTTCACTGGAAAAAAGATAAGGATTCTGAAAAGCAAAGATCTGGATTTGGAAGAAGAGCACTGCAGGGAAGAAGCAGAAGAAATGTTGAAAAGGACAGCTTAGAAAAATAAAATAAAGTCAATTTTTGGAGTTACCTACTTTGCTTTGCAGAGGAATTTGAATTATTCTGATTGGAAGCCTTTGAAAGAACCACAAAGATGGGAAGCTAGGTAGTACACCAGAACTAGAGTTGGGAGGACTTGGGTTCAAATGTAGCCTCTGATACTTCACTTAGGCAAATAACAGCCCCAAGAGGAGGTAAGGGTTTACAATAAGGAAAGAACCATAGAAATGTAGACTTTAGGACAGGAGGAACCTCAGAGGATTTTTAGTTCAATCTCTTAATTTCTGAGATAGAGAGAGGGCATGGGACTTGCCCAGGTCACTGAGCTATTAATTGACAAAGGATTTAGTGGAAGTCTTCTGATTCTAATGCTCTTGCCTATCTATTAGTTATTAGTCATATAAATTATTAATTATTAATTATAATATGCAATATCATATATAATTATGTACTTATTATGTATAATATATAAATTATATTAATTTAACCTATATTATGACATTTATTATTTTGCAAGTTGTATTTTCATAGTAGAATGTAAGCTTCTTGAGCACATGTATTCTTTGTTTTGTCTTTGTATCTTAGCTTCCAAAACAATGCCTTAAAAATAGCTGACAATTAATAAATATTTGTTAAATTAGATTGTATCCTAGAGGATAGCATTAAAAGTTTTTTGAGTAGAGAGTTTCATTGATGGAACTGTATACTCAAAGGATTTTTATTGATTTTACAAAAGAATGTTATAATGGAGTTAGAGGAGCCAGTTTAGAAGGCTGTCATCATAATCCCACAGAAATCATCAGAATTTGAACTACAATATTGTCCCTATAAGAGAAGCAAAAGTGTGAAGTACGAGTGATATCATAGAGGAAAAACTGAAAGGTCTTGGCAGTTAATTGGTGGTGAAGAGCAATGTATAGGAAGGAGTCAAAAATGATTCAGAGGATATGAACCTGAGTTCATAATGAATGGTAGTGCCCTTAATTAAATTACAAGCCTTTGCAGGGCAGAAAGATTCTATGGAGAGTTAAGTTTAAATTTAGACATGTATATATCAGAGATAATAACTAAAACCATGAAGGCAGTTTTTAGATTTTTTTTCTCTATTGCAAAAATGATGAAAAAGAAAGTAAGAATGAATTTGCTCAACAAATTTCATTGACTCCATATATCAATAATGTATTCAGCTGGAACCAGTTCAAATTAGCCTAAAACAGTTGGAAACTGGTTCAGACCATCCGGAAATGGGTAAGAACTGTGAATTTAATTGGTAACAAAATATCTCTAAATGATTTTGTCTTGTTTTCTTTTCTTTTACCTTTTTCTTAGACTTTGTTCTTGATCTCTGGAGGTGAGAAACCTGATTGTGAGGGGTCTAATGGGGAAAAATGAGGGAAGGTGCCTTAAATATTACTTGTGGGCTCACTGGGGTGGATAGAAGACAGGAAGGGAGAATGGGTGAGACTTTACAAGTCAGGGAACCAGGTTTAACTACAAGGGAAAGACCATTGACTGAAATGACAGCTAAGTCTGACCAACTGTCACTCAGCCCCACCCACCCTGGAATAAATACAGATTAATACATACTCACAATGAGGACCTAAAATTACTAAAAACACACAGGGAATCAGTTTAATAATAATATGAGGGGACTGGAAAGGGGCTTAGGTAAACTATGGCTAACATCCCAGGACTGGAGTCAAAAGGGGTAATATCCCTCACCAGCCTGACTTCTGCCAGGCTTTGACAGCTTGGCTAAGGACCTGGGGAAGAAGGCTTGAACTTGGGATCTCACAACTCTTCCAAGGATGTTATAGGATACCAGGAACCAACTCCTCCAGAACTGATGACTCAAAGTAGCCAGGTAGGGAGTGAATGTCTTCAAGTTGTCCACAAGATCGCAGGTCACTTCCCCCTCAGTGCTGTCTTGCTGGATTGGTGTCTACTGCTTTTAATCTTCACCACTCTCCAAGATCCCAGGGAATCAGGATGCAACTCCACTAGCTCTGAGGTCTCCCAGGGTCAGTTGCAACTTGTCCCAACCACCATGGAGTCCTTCTCAGAGAGAGCAAGCCACTTTCTGCTTCCCCATTCCATGTGGAATTCTCTAGTCCTTCCTGCTAAGTCTCCTAAATGATAACTTAAGTAATCTTCCTCATAACAGGAGGTTAAGAAGTGATAGAAGACAAAGTGTAGGCCCCTACTGTAGATGGCCTCCACAAAGGTTCTTCTAAATTTTATCATTCATGGCTCTTCTTCCTCATTCGGCTGAGAGACAACCTTTGAGAATATGAGATTTTTGCAGAAAAAAACTGAATCCTCTTCAATCCTCTTACTCAGGTGACTGCTGCAACTGACTTTTCTTCTGCTTCTACATGAAATGGCCTTCCTCTACTTATTCAAAAATCTCTCCCAACAAATTACCCTCACTTTCAATTGTCCAATCTCTGCTCCCTTTGTAGCTAAATCACTGCCATGATGGAATGCAGGATGTGGATAGATGAAAGATACCTACGGTATCATGCTTAAGCATGAGGGTTTTGGGAAGGGGTGACAATGAGCTACCTACATCACTGAAGCATGTTGGGGAAGTGTTTTGGGGAAGAGGGTGTTATGGATGCTAGGAACTCTTAGGCAGAACAATAAGTTGTATTCCATCACCATCATAATCCCTCTGCCCTTCACCCCTTTCCCCAATCCCTGAATTGTGAATAATAGAAGTCATTCATTAGTCAGATAGTGTTCCAGAGTACCTGAGAGACAATAAGGGAGAGGGGAACTACAGCTTGGTCTGGCTGCCTCCATCTTGAAAGCAGACCACCCACTGTGAAGTTGATTGACCTCAGGGGAGGTTGTGTGAACCCTGCCCTCATTCAGAATCTGATTGGAGTACCACATACCTCATCTTATAGGGAAGCCTTGCCCCCAACTCCTGTGAGGCAGCACGACCATCTAGGTCACCCAGTTTCGGAGTGACACCCCCTGGAAGTCTCTAAGTGTATATATTTGGCCCTAGGAGAGTGCTGGAAGAGAGACTCACCACACAGACTCTCTATCTCCCTCTCTATCATAACATTGGTTATTGGCTCTTTTTATTATTACACTCTTCCCATTCAGCATTCTTCAGAGATCTGGAAAAATTAAACTTTTATAAAATTCCATTTATTTTCTTGTTTCTTTTTTCTTGGTGGTGGACTTGACTAGATTTATAGGGAAAAATATTTATTTAACGAAAAGTTGAGGTTCCTCACTAGTCTAGTTTTGCTGTCAATTCCTTCCTTTAATTACTTCTTTAAATATTTCAAGAATATTTTGTTCCATGTATGTTTAGTATTCACATTATTTCATAGTCTAAGAGATTTCATTATCCAGATCTCATTTCCTTTCTTATATCTTTTAATTAGAACTATTTTTGCTTTAGTTTGGTCCATGATCATGATTATTACTCCTGCTTTTTTTTTTTTTTTTTTTTTTTTTTTACTTCAGCTGAAGCACAATAAATTCAGTTCTAGCCCCTTGTTTTTAATCCAGTCTGTTATCCACTTCCATTTTATGGATGAGTTCACTCCATTCACATTCATAGTTATAATTATTAATGGTGTATTCCCCTCCATTTTTCATTCCCTTTTAATCCCGTCATTTCTCTTTCCTTTCACTCTGTCCCTTCTCACAGGTGTTTTTCTTTTAACCATTGCCTTCCCCACTTAACCTTCCTTTCTCTTATCCTCTCCTTTTCTTACTTTCCTCCTAATTCTCCATAGGTTAAGAAAGATTTCTATACCAAACTGAGTATTGTTATTCCTTCTTTGAACAAATTCCAATGAGAGAAAGATTAAACATTACCAATCACTACCCTCATCTTCTCCTCCAGTATGATAGTGGTTTTTTCCCATCTTTTCAGGTTAGGTAATTTACCTTCTTCTATTCCTCCCTTCCATTTTCTCTCAAAGCAATCCTCTTTTATCTTTTGTTTGTTTGCTTTTGGATATTACATCATTTATGTCAACCTAGTGAACTTATCATACATTCTTTATTTTTCTATGCACCTTATAATAGCACTGATAACATTTTTAAAAATTACTAGTTTTATCTTTCCATATCAAATATAAACATTTTAACCTTATTCAGTGCCTTGAATTTTCTCTTTCTTGTTTACCTTTTTATGCTTCTCTTGAGTATTTTATTTGAACATCAAATTTTCTGTTCATGTCTAGTGTTTTCATTAGGAATGTTATAAATCATCTGTTTCTTTAAATGGCCATTTTTCCCCCTGAAAGAGCATATTCAGTTTTAGTGGATAGATATTCTTGGTTGAAAATGTGGCTCCTTTGCCTTTCAGAATACATTACAACTCCTCTGATACTTTAATGTAGAAGCTACTAAGTCCTGTGTAATCCTGACTAAGGCTCCATGATATTTTTTTTTTTTTTTTTTTTACACCCTTGTACTTCGGTGTATTGTCTCATAGGTGGAAGATTGGTAAGGGTGGGCAATGGGGGTCAAGTGACTTGCCCAGGGTCACACAGCTGGGAAGTGGCTGAGGCCGGGTTTGAACCTAGGACCTCCTGTCTCTAGGCCTGGCTCTCACTCCACTGAGCTACCCAGCTGCCCCGGCTCCATGATATTTGAATTGTTTGTTTCTTCCTAGATACTTGAAATATTTTCTTATTTATGTGGCTGAGAGATTATGAGTAATTGGGAAACTTTCTTTTGTAATTTTATGAAATATTATGTTGACTCTTTTTTTTAAAATCATGGGTTTCAGGTATTAAAATAACTTTTTTTCCCTTCCTCAACCTGTTTTCCAGCTCAGTTATTCTTCTGACAAGTTATTTCATATTTTCTTCTTTTTTAAAGTCTTTTAATTTTGTTTTGTTTCTTCTTGACCCATAGATTTGTGATTTTCCATTTCACTAATTTAAATTTTTTAATAGTTATTTTTGCTAAGTATATCAAACTATTAAATCTCTTTTTATAATTATCTTTCATTATTCTCATTTCCCAATTTTTTCTTTATAACTCTTATTTGATTTTTAAATCATTTTTTCTCTTCCTTTTTTAGCTCTTCTAGGAATTATTATTCAGTTTGTGCCCAGTCGGCATTTTTATTTCTTTGAGGCTTCTGTCAAAGTCATAGCTTCTTATGAGTTTGTATCTTGAGTTTCTTTTTCTTTTTTGACTTTTTTTATGGTCAAGTATTTTGCTTGTGTGTGTGTGTGTGTGTGTGTGTGTGTGTGTGTGTATGTGTGTGTGTGTGTTTGCTCATTTTCCAGCCTATATCTTGACTTTGGACTTTTTATTAGACTTGGGATAACTATCCTAAAATTCTTTGAAGAGATCTGGGTACCTATCCATTTTCAGTGCATTAATGGTGTTATCATCCAGTTACTATCCTCCTGGTCTGTGCTATGGTTATTACACATTGAAGGTCTTTGCTCTCTTTAGATGACAGATTCTAACCACTCCTTTCTGCTTTGGAACTGCAATTTGTAAACAGATAAAGAGCAAAAGAATTTCCAAATGGCAGATTGTGTTGCTCCCAGTGTAACCAGAGGAATCATCTGTAATATTGTTCTGACCAGTTATTTATTCACTGTCATAATAACCTTAGACACTAAGCACTCTTGGTGCCACCTCTGCTGCTGCTTTTGCCACCTTAACACTACAATTTCCAATTCATGGGCTGGTGCTAATTCCTTTTCAGTGACTCTGGCCAATCCCCTCTCCTATTTTCACAGAGAAAGCTTTCTTTTGGTGTATCTAATCTGTTTTGTGTTGAATGAATGAGATACCAAGACATTGTTTTGATTTGAGGCCTTTTTTTTTTTTTTTTTTTACAAGTCTTTTAAAGGTTTAAGCTGGGAATGTCTAGTAGAAGTCCTCAACTCCTTCTACCATTTAGACCCTCTCCCACCATTTAAAATAATATTTATTTAGCACCACTTTCCTCAGAGGAATCAATTTTATTTATATAAGGGTATGTATTTAAAATCAAAAGAAATTATTAACAGTTTACATATAATTCAGGCAAATGGAGAATGGTTTCATGGACATATGGAGCCTATTTGTTTACCATTATGTGGAGCAAGTCCTCCTACGTCTGCATAGAAATGTACAAAACTTTCCTCTGAGATTATACTAAGGAAGAGAATTCTTCTTATCCCAGTTGATCCAGTCCCCAAATTAAGAGGTTTACATATGCTAAAAGAATAACTCTAGTGAAGTGGAAAACCCATTATGATTGAAACTAGAAGGTGAGATTGAATTTTAACTGACATTTCTTAACTAAAACAATAGGGATAAAATGTTCTCTGACACAATATTACCTTATTAATAAAATAGCAACAAACATCTTCTCTCACAGGATTGTAATGAAAATCAAATAGGCTACATTCTATGTAAAGAATATTTTTTAAAAACCATCATGCCTTATATAAATATTAGATATTATTATGATAGTAAAAGCAACAATTTGGTAATTCCAGTATTGGCTCAATAGACATTGTTGTCCAAGAAGTTTGGTTTTACTGGCATTCAATTTTTCTGGCTGCAGCATAATGAGGACACTTTCTCCTTTATCCAGAATACAGAAAAGACTAGAGATTTTCCTCCTTAATACTAGAGTAGGCGCATAGTTTTCCTATTTAAATACCTGAAAGTTTCCTCTATGTGTAACTCATCCTCTTCCTTAATCCTTAATAGTTTTTTGGTTTGTTTTTTGTCCTCTCAAGTGTCTATCTATATTTTCCCCCATAGCAATTATTTCCCTCATTCTATATGTCACACAAGTTGAATTATAACAGAATAGAACAACCATTTTTATAATTCTGCATTTGTTTTTAATTTTTTCCATATTGCACATTGATATAATTTTCTTTTTATTTTATTAAATTTTATTTTTTACAATAACACATAGAAAAAGTTTTTGACAATTGTTTTCTGATGTTTTGGCTTTCAGATTCTCTCCTTTTTTCCTCTACCCCAAAAGTAATAAATAATAAAATATTGGTTATACTGCTGCTTCCATGAAATGCTTATTCCTATATTTCCTATTTCATGACTGAAGACACATATTATGTATATGATAAAAAAACTCATGAAGGAAATAAAGTGAAGGATGGCAGGCTTTGATCTACAATAAGATTCCAACAGTTATTTCTTTTACTATGGATAGAATTTGTTAAGGGTTGTCTTAAAGTCCTGTTTTGCTGATAACAGCTTAGCCTTCATAGTCAATAATCTTATAATATTCCTGTTACTGTTTACAATATTCTGATTCTGCTCACTTCACTTTTCATAATTTCAAATAAGTCTTCAACAGTGTATTACTCTCCTCGTTTTCTCATATCTCCAACCTTTTTCTTTTTTTGGTAATTACCCATAAAGTTATGAGTTGGTATCTCAGAATTATTTTAATTTGTATTTCTCTACTCAATAGTGATTTAAAACATTTTCCCATTTGACTAGAGATAGTTTTAATATTTTATCTGAGAAAAGTCTGTTCATATTCTTTGATTATTTAGGAATGGGGAATGCTGTGTATTTTTATGGATTTTTCTCTATTCTCTACATTTTTGAGAAATAAAGGCTTTGTCTAAGACACTATAATTTTTCCTTCAGTTTGACTTTTCTCTTCTATTCTTGGTTGCACTGGTTTTGTTTATACTAAAACTTTTTAATTTAACATAATCAAAATCATCTCTTTGTAACATAATATTGTCCATTACTTTCAGATATCACAATCTATTCAGCCATTTCTTCTAGTCACTGTATTTTTTACAATTATTTTGTCATTACAAACAAAGCTTTCATGAATACTTTTATACATACACAGCTTTTTACCTTCTCAATAATGCCCATAAAGCCTAATCCTATTAATGAGATCCCTGTGTCAATGAATGAGCATGACCAGCTTTACAACTCTCAATATATATTTCTATCATGTTTTCTAAAGACAATAGTTTATAGCTGCTCTAATCATGTTATATTAGGCCTCTTTCCTCTTGGTTTTTTACTTTTTTTTCCAGATCAGTTATTTTTCTAGTTATGTATTTCAGATTTTCTTCTATTTTTTTAATTGTTTTGATTTTGTTTTGTTTCCTGATGACTTGTGGAATTATTAGCTTCCCAGTGCTCAGTTTTGTATTTCCTTTTCCATTTAGCCTGTTCTAGTTTTTAAGGAGTTTTAATTTTCTTCAGTATTTTTTAGTCTTCCTTTCCATTTGGCCCATTCTAATTCATAAGTTGTTGAATCTTCCTATAATCCTTTTATTATTATTTTTTAATTCCATTTTAAGTTCTTCCAATATATCTTTGGATCCTGACATCCTTTCTCACTTTCCTTTGAGGCTTTGTATTTCTTTTTGCCAATGTTGTCTTCTCAGTTTATATTTTCATTTGCTCTGTCTCTAAAGCAACTTTCTAATAGATTTTTTCTTTGTTTCTGTTTTTTTGCTCATTTTTTTAATTATTATTTTTCCCCTTTTTTATCTCTTGAAGTTTTTATCTGCTCCTGGAGTAGAGGGAGTGCTATTTCAGACTTGCATTGTAGTTTTCTCTGGTGTATGGATTAGGTCCTGTTATCTTTGGGTCTTTCAATGTACCCTTGGTAGTAGGTTTTTGTTCATTTTTTCCAGCTGAATTCCACTCCCCCCTCCTTTTGGTCTCCTGTCTTCTCTTGGGGTTCTTTGCCTCAAGGCATAGAGAAGCTGTTAGGGCTAATCTGGATTGCCCTGTGCTCTACTGTCAATTGCCTCAGGCTGTTTGATAGTGGGTTGGACACTTCCTCAATTTGCCCTTTCATTGCCTTAGGCCACACAGAAGCCAGAAAGTGTTAGTGTTAGGCTACAAAGTCACTCTTCAGACTCATTGTCTTGGGCAGTTTGGTAGTCCCTGCTGCAACTCCTGGATCTGCTCTTTTGATACCTCCAGGAGCTATTAGTGCCTTCCCATCTTTGCTGCTCTCCTATTAGCTACCTTTTTCCCTGGAAGTGCCTGGATGGGCCAATACATGCTTTATAAACTCCACCCCCTCCACCGCTCCTATTGCAGCACTGTACCCCAGTGATACATGTCTCTCCTATTTCCCTTTGTTTTGAAGCATTTTATTTTCTATTTTTGTTTGTTTGGAGGTTTTAGCAAAGCTGAGCATTCCTTACTCTTTCATCCTTGCTCCTAGCATACAACTTCCTATCTTGATAGAATTTTCAATAATCATTTTTTGCATTTTGTGATGCATGTTCTCTCTCTCCCTTCCATCTTTCCCCCTTCTCTAAGATGGCAAGTAATAAGAGATGGGTTGCATATGTGTTATTGATATGAATAAGGTGATTAGATCTTGTCCAAAAAATTGATTCATAGCTCAAACTGACTCCATTATGAGGAAACAAACTTTATTATAAGAGAATATAGTAACAGAGTAGTTAGTACAGTAAGTAATTAAATTAAAATAAGGAGGTAAGGAGTTGTGGTATAGCAAAGGTAAGAGAAAAAGTACAAGAATGAGAGAGAACAAAAGGTGAGTACAGGTTTTCAGGCATGCTCTTTTTTTTTTAACTTGATTGGTTACTAAGGAAAGGTCATTTGTTTGGGGAGTTTTGGCCCTGTATCTCCAGGGCAAATCCTGCTATAAAGTGACTTGATCTTGGTAGTGATGGTAGCCACTAGAGTCTATTGAATTGGGTATGGAGAAAGTGAGTCAAATTGTCAGGCCTTCATTTTAGCCATCTTACCTTTCTCTCCTGCCTTGAATTAATCCTTAATTCTTCTATAGTAATAGTACCAAATGATATTCATCTAGTTACTCTATTGGATTTAACTACATACAACTTAATAGAAAAGTCCTAAGGAGTTGCCCAAGATTTGGATAAGTGATTTCCTTAGGGTCACATAAATAGTGTCAGTGGCAGAATTTGCATGCATTTCTTTCAAACTTATAGCCCAACATTCTATCCTTCACAGTGGTTCACAAATTTTTTTGGCCTACCACCCCCTTTCCAGAAAAAAATATTACTTAGCCCCCTGGAAATTAATTTATTTTAAATTTTAATAGCAATTAATAGGAAAGATAAATGCACCTGGCCATCACTGCTCTCCCCTGGATCGCTGCAGCACCCACCATGGGGCAGTAGCACCCACTTTGGGAATCACTGCTTTACAACATGCTGATTCAACAGCTAAGATCAATATAATATTTTAAGGATTAAAAAACCACATAGATACTAGCTCTGGTGATTCTCTTTATGAAGTAGGTAGTATATGCATTATTAGCATTATTTTAAAGATGAGAAAGTAGTGATTAAGAAAGATAAAACAAATTACTCATTCAGTTAATGTTCACAACAAGATAGGAATCTAAATTCATTTTATTCCATATCGAATACACTATGCAACATGCCATCTTTAATTAGTTTTCTTATGCACAAATTGAATTGTGCTAATCCTTTGCTGGAAAAAAAATCCAGAGGTTACTTTTTGTTTCCTTTACTTAATAGTCAAAGTTTTCAGCAACCCAGTAAGAGTATAAATTTCAATAATCCATCTTTCCAGTTTTATATTACTTACATATTAGACTTCTATGTTTCAGTAAAATTGGACATACAATGCACTCTCAGGCTATTTCCTAGCCTTGTAACATAATCCTTAGTCATTTTTGTCAGTTAGACTACAACTCATCTTTAAAACCCAAATGAATGTGTTCCTTGCTAACTTCTTAGTCATTAATGATCCCCCTCCCATCTCTCATTTTCCCTGCTGTACTTGTTTCACAAAATATTATACATTTTTTCTATGTTGGTTGGTCTTATACTACTACTAAATCCTATGTTCCTTGGGAAGAGGTGAGCTGCCTCTCAATATTTGAATGTTTTCTACTTATTTGCAAAGTATTTAATACATTTGTTGAAATTGACTTTTCATGACAACATTCTCAACTGACTTGAGAGAAAATAGCTAAAACCAAAGAATATTCTAAATAAATGTCTTTTACAAATGTGTATATGGATAATTCTTCATATGTATATATGTACATATATACATATATATCATGTATATATTTCTAACAATTTTTCATAAGAAAATCTATAAGGAACAATGCTTGGAAATCCAGGAATTGGGCAGCTAGGTAGCACAGTGGAAGAACATCAGCCTGAAGGCAGGAGGACCTGGGGTCATATTTGACCTCAGATACTTCCTAGCTGTGTGACCCTGGCATTGCTTAACTCTAATTGTCTAGGTCTTACCACTCTTCTGCCTAGGGATGAATACTTAGCATCAATTCTAGGACAGCAGATAAGAGTTAAAAAAGAAGTCCAGGTAGTTGATTTGTTTTTTTTTTTTTTGACACAATCATTTGCTTTGTTCAAATGGTCCATATTTAAAAACACTAATCATCATTTAACCTTTCAGTGTACCTCTCCAAGTATAAAACCCAGGGAATATTTCATCCCAGTTATTTGGGGTACCCAATTTATATAGAATTTAAAACGCCAACTAGAAAAAAAAAGTAGTTTCATTCAAATATCCATCCCCTCCCCACTAGGAGATTGAAGTCTCAATGGGCAGATAACAGTTGCAGTGATCCTTAGATGCTATCAAGATGAATTTTAAAAATGAAACAATCTACATAAAAAGTGATTTAACTAAGTTTCCTACAGTCATACAGGTTGTTAGAAAAAGAACCAAATCTCCAGAGACACAATTCACATTCTTTGCATTCTATAACATTGTTCTTAATTTTTCAATGTTTTCTATTATAGCTGTTTTGTAAAAATGTGTCTTTAATTACTTATACATAAGTGAAGTGATAAAATAATAATAGTTCACACTTATATATAAGTTCTTTTGAGGTAAATACTTTACAATTATTATCTATGTGAACCTTACAATAAACTTGGGAAATAGGGGTTATTGCTCATCACTATTTTACAGACTGGAAACGGGAGTATAAAGGCTAAATGGCTTATCTGGGATCACATGTGTATTATGTGACTCTGACTGAATTTGAACTCAGGTCTTCCTAATTCCTGGCTTAGACCTAGTGCTCTATTCACTGTATCACTTAGCTGCCTTGGGACTAAGAAGGAAGACACAAAATTTCTGGATTTTTGCATAATAATAAATAGAAAATTAAAATAGAGGTCTCTACCTAGTTCTTTCTTTAGGCAATGAACTTTGCATTTGGATCTATGTGGTAGGGTTTAGAAACCTGTTAGAAGAAAAAGCAACAGAAAAAATGTATTAGTCACCAAGACCAAGGAGAGCAATTAAAATGCAAACAAGGTTGAGTTTTCCAAAGTAAGGAACATTAAAAGAAGCATGTGTTCATTAACCACCCCACCAGCAAACTATGCTGACATAGTTTCAGGTTGCACAGTACCAATCTGATCTTACTACCAACAGCAGAGCCTGTGGTGATCTTAGCCCTCCAGTCATCTTTCAGCTATCTTATATTCTAATATCTAGAAATGGAATAAAGAGACAGACAAAATGTTTTGGGGAACTTCTTCAGAAATAATTCCTCAATCATCAAACTTCATTCTTTCTAAGGCTGGGCCTCAGAAGGGAACTTTCTAATCAAAGGGAAATATTCTCAAAAGGGGAGGGAAATAAAAAAATTGGGAGAAAATTACAAAATTTTGTGAGACGAGTGGCTAGAAAAGCTATTTTTGTACGTAAGGGCATGAGAAGATTTATCATTTCAAAATTTACTTTTAAAAATTTTTATAGATTCAAAATATTCCAGGGAGACTATATATGCTTTCAGGAAAAGCAAAAAAAATGTGTATTTTAAAAACCTCTATTTTTTCCTTGCTACCTAAAAGAAATATCTTTTGAAGTAATTGTATTTTCAAGAAGAAAAATATTTGAGGTTAATATTTATCCTCAAGAAACATTTCTGTACTTGTTCACCTCAGTAGGGGACAGACCATCAATGATTCTTACCTAAACTTTGATACTCCTTTTCAGATGGATGCTCTTCAAAGGTTTTTCATATATATGACCCAATTTAGTCTTCACAACTAGTAAAATAGCTAGAGTAGGTACTTCATAACAAACTGTACAGATATAAGAATAAATAAAGGTGCCTGAAGGAAACAGTGAAATCTGTGGTAGAGTGAGTCTGCATCTAGAATCTAGACTCCTGATTCTCTGTCTTGTACTTCTTTCTAAAGTACGTCTTGGAGCTTCTCCTTTCTAGAAATGGTATGTCCAGTTTCATCATTGTTTTGAAGGTTCATTCAACTAACATCCTAGGAAACAGGGAATACCAACATTAACATTAATCTACATCTACTTTATAGAAAATCTCCAGTGAAATGTTGTAGGGACCTGTATTTCCTCTTGTCTAATTCAAGATAGTCATTAACGATTTGGATGAAGTGTGGATAGCATGCTATCGAATTAGCAGATCACACAAAACTGGAAGCTGCTAATTAGCCTGTTAAATGGGACCAAGATTATATTAGCTTTTTGGGCTGTTACATCACACATGTGTCTATTACTGAGCTGGCAGTTCACTAAAAACTAAAACCTGAATCTCTATTTCAGAAAATATTCTATATAACAATGCATCCATATTCCTGTACATTTTGAACCTAAATATATGACCATACATTTATTCCTATTGTACAAATTTAATGATTTAGCTCTGTGAAGTAATATGCTAGCTATCATATCATTTAGAACTTGTTTCCTATCTAAAAATGAATAGGCTAGAATAATATGGGATAGTTAAAGCCACCACCCACCTTTCTTTTCTTTTCTTTTCTTTTCTTTTCTTTTCTTTTCTTTTCTTTTCTTTTCTTTTCTTTCCTTTTCTTTTCTTTTTATTCAAAAGTTAACAAAGACATTTACTTAGCCATACCAAAAGGATATTCAACAAAGATGGACCCTAAAGACATCTCAGGTTGACTCAGCTGAGTGAAAGCTCCTTTACCTATTGTGATTCACAAGCTAAGCCTTCAAGAGATATTCCCCCAAAGACCTCCAGGAATTGATGCAGAGTGAAAGCAGCAGTGCCAGAAGAACATTGTACAAGACTGATACACAGTGGTAAAATAGAATGTAATGGACTTCTGTGCTAGCAGCAATGCAATGACCCAGGACAATTCTGAGAGATTTATGGACAAGAATGCTACTCACATTCAGAGGAAGAACTACAGGAGAGGAAACACAGAAGAAAAACAACTGCTTAAACACGTGGGTTGCTGCAGACATGATTGGGGATGTAGACCCGAAAGGACCACACCAGTGCAACTATCAATAATATGTAAATAAATCTTGAGCTATGACACATGTTAAAACCAGTGGAAATATGCATTGGATATGGGGGGAGGGGTGAAGGGAGGTTGAAGGGGAAAGTAAAAACATGAATCATGTAACCATGGAAAATTTTTCTAAAAAAAAAATATTTAAATCTTTAAAAAAAAGAGATATCCCCCTAAATCACTAATAATTTAGAGAAATATAAACTGAAACAATTCTGAGGTTCCATCTCACACCTATCATCAGACTGGTTAACATGACAGAAAAGGAAAATGATAAATGCTGGAGGGGAAGAGGAAAAATAGGGATATTGATATACTACTGGTGGAATGGTGAGTGTGTCTAATCATTCTGGAGAATAATTGAATAATTTGGAACTATGACCAAGGGGTATCAAACTGTTTTTACCCTTTGAGTCAGAAATACCATTCTTAGGTCTGTATCCCAAAAGAGGTCAAAAGAAGTAGAAAAAAGGCCTATATGTGCATAAATATTTATGGCAGCTCTTTTTTATGGTAACAAAGAATTGCAAATTGAGGGGATGCCCATCAATTGGGGGATGTCTAAACAAGTTGTGGTATATGATTGTGATGGAATACTATTGTGCTGTAAGAAATGATGAAGGGTTTCAGAAAACCTATGAAGACATATAAACTGATGCAGAGTGAACAGAACCAGGAGAACATGGTACACAGTAACAACAATATTGTATATAACAATGATCATCTGTGAAAGATGGCTTCTTTGATCAATACCTTCAATGATACATGACAATTCCAAAGGACTGATGAAGAAAAATGCCATCCATCTCAAGAGAATGGATAAACTGAAGCAGATTTTCTGAACTTTATTTTTCTTGCTTTTTTTTTTTTCAATATGCCTGATCTGGAAATGTTTTGCATGATTTCACATGTATAATGGGTATCACACTGCTTGTCTTTTCAATAGATGGGGGAGGAACTGGAAGGAGGAAAATAACTAGGAACTCAAAAACTTTAAAAAGAATGTTAAAACATAAATACCCTCCCTACTCCCAAAGGTCCTTATAGCTTTGTATTCAGGTAATGAAGAAGTGACATCAGTACTCAAAGTTCTTACTCCCCTGAGCCAATAAGACATGAGAAATGTAATAATAATGTTTAAGAGGGAACTAGCTTAACGTGTATGTAATGTATATGATATTGAGTCTACCACCATAGGCCTTTCCATATTATACTCAAAAGCCTTCTCTATGGAATTCTTGAGTGATTGGTAAGTTGTGTGCTCAGAAAAATGAACTTTCCTGTACAGATTACATTATGAGACTTCATTCCAGTATGAATATGCTGGTGTTGAGTTAGGTGCATGTTCTGGTTGAAGACCTTCCCACATTGACTATATCCATAAGGTTTCTCTCTAGTATGAATCTTCTGATGTCCAGTAAGTTCTGTGCTCAGTCAGAAAGACCTTCCCACACTCATTACATTCGTAAGGTTTCTCTCCAATTTGAATTCTCTGATGTTCAGTAACTTCTGTATTCAGTCAGAAGGCCTTCCCACATTCATTACAGTGATAAGGTTTCTCTCCAGTGTGAATCCTATAATGGACAGTAAGATGGCCCCTCTGCCTGGAGGCCTTCCCACATTCAGTAAATGTGTGAGGCTTCTCTCCAGTTACACAGATGTTGAGTAAGCTGTATTCTTACTCAGAAGACTTTCCCACATTCTTTACATCCATGAGGTTTCTCTCCAGTATGAACTCTCTGATGTTGAGTAAACTGGTCTTTCTGCCTGAAGGTCTTCCCACACTCATTACATTCATGAGGTTTCTCTCTAGTATGAATGCTTTGGTGTCTGGTGAACTGTCCTCTATGGCAAAAGGCCTTCCCACATTCATTACATCCATAGGATTCTCTCCAATATGAATCCTCTGATGTCTTGTAAGTGATCCTCTCAGGCAGACGGCTTTCTCACACTTATGACATTCTTAAGGTTTATTTTTATGTTGAGTAAGCTGGGAACTTCCAAGGAAGCTATTCCCAAAAACATGACAGTATAACTCCTTTGATGGGCAATAACAGAAAAGCTGTGATTGAGAGGCATCATATATTCACTATATTCATAAGGTTGCACTCTAGTGTGAATGCTTTGATGTTCCATTAATTAAATATTAGGAGAAATTTCTCCAAATTCATTAAAGTTAATGGTTTCCTCTTCGATATTGTTTGTTTCAATGAAATAAATGAATTGCCTGAGGTTGGCATTTCTCTCATAGTCATTATAGTCATTAGGTTGCTTTGCAGCATATAGCTTATGATATTCAATAAAGTCTTGTTTAGAAATGAAAGATTCTCTACATTCATTATCCTTGGAAATTATCTCTTCTGAGTAGATTTTTTTACGCTGACTTGATTCTGAAGACACAATGAAGTTCATTCCATGTGCATCACATCTGTAAAGATTCTCTTCTATAGATATTCTTGGTTTTGAAAAATGGACTAGTTCTAGCCTGATGCTTTGGCCATAATCATAACCTCTCACACTATTAAGAGTCTTCATATGGGAATGCTTCTCTTCACTCTTCTGCTTGAATCAATTCTGGGATGAATGCTCCATAGAAATAACCAGCTCTGAAGGTAACTCCTTGGTTTCAGGCCTAGGCTCCCCATCTTCAAGTATTTTGGCCTCTTCACTTCCAATGTTAAGCAAGTTAACAGGCCTTTCTCTTTAAACAGGCACTCATATTTTTTTCATCTTGGCTGATTGGACAAAGGAAGAAGATCTGATGCCAAGTGGCTCTGGCAAAGGAGGGCTGGGTTTACATCTTGTGACCCTAGACAAGTCATTGTCCTGGCTGGGTTTCAGGTTCCTCATCTCTAAAATGAGGAAGTGGGGTTCCATGGTCCCTGAGGCCCCTGCCAACTTCACTTCGAGACTCCCCCACTCCTAAGAGATGTCAGGAAGCTTGACTTGTGGAAGTGTCAGTGAAAGGACTGTTACCCAGAGCAGGTAGACCTAGGACAGCTGGGAGAGGGGAGGCTCTCACTGACCAGCAGAGACACTGCAGGTGTCAAAGGACTCACCATCATGGTGCTCACTCACTCACTCACCTGGATGTCTGCTCCTTGGAACTCTCTCTTCTAGACTCCAACGAGCCTCCCCTGGCTCAAGCTGGTGGATCACCTCCAGCTGAGACATGGCTAGCCCTGGAGAGCCCCGGCCAGCAGGAGCATGGGAGCCATTCTTGCTTCCACAAAGGCTGCTCCAAGCTCACAAAGCTACTCTGAGGAACAAATGGGGCCAGGTCCAGGGTGAGGATGAAGGCCTCTTGGAGCAGGCGAAGGGGGAGAGGTGGTCCCAGAAGAGCTAGCTGACCAGTGGAGTAACATAGGAAGGAAGACTGGATTCTAGCCACAGGGGGCCTGACCCAGAGAGATGCCCTGAGAAGTTGGGAGCATCCCAGGGATGTGGGGGAGGAGGTTGTAACCAAGAAAGGAAGGGGGAAGGGGGAAGAAAAAGAAGAAAGGGACCAGGGCAGGCAGATGGGAGAAGAGGGACAGAAAAAAGAGAGGAGGGGGCTAAGAACAGCCAATGAGCAAGAGTCTCTCAGAGGAGAAGGGGAGGAGGGATTAGGGAGAGAAGTAAGACCAGAAAGGACTCAGCAGGAGGGGGAAGGGAGGGAGGGGGAAAGGAAGAAAGAGGAAATGGGTCCCTAGGGG
>NC_058131.1:187828398-187849077 GCF_016433145.1 Gracilinanus agilis | reverse complement strand
AGAGAGAGAGAGAGAGAGAGAGAGAGAGAGAGAGAGAAAGAGAGAGAGAGAGAGAGAGAGAGAGAGAGAGAGAGAGAGAGAAGAGAGAACAATGATTTATTAAAGTAGGAGCCTGAACCCCAGTTAAATTTTGTAGAGCCTGTCAACTGTTTATGGGACCCCAAGTTTGTCTCAATCCCTTAGGAACTTGCCTTAAGGGAAGTCCCTGACTGACCTTATCTGAGACTGAACCACAAACCTTAAAGTACCCAATGATCTCAGCTTGGATGGAATTAATAGATATTATCAAACCTTAATTAAGTACCCTTTTGTCTTAGAATTTCTCCCATTTTATCAGAGGCCTCTCCCAGATAAGTCCACCCTAGGCTGGACTCCTCTTCTCTCTTGTCCTTTGTAAAGCCAATCAACTGAACCTTTCTATCCTGTATTCCTCAAAAGGTATATAAGACCCCAAGTTCTTTAGCTCACTGGAAAGTTTACTTTCAAAGTGCTTTTTCTCTGAGACATTTTCCCCAGAATCCCAAAGCTTTGGCTCTGTGTAGTTTCTAGTGCTTGACTCTATGTAGTAGCCAATCTGAGCATTGTCTTCCTTGTCCTTATCAAAGGCTTGTTCTTTCTAATTACTTTAGTGGTTCTGTGTTTTTTGAGGATGATAAACCCAAAGAGGTAGAGGAGAGATGGGAAAAAAATAGAATTGAAAAGATAATATGGAGGGAGAATTTTAAGCTTTGCTGTTTCTTTAAATTTCTCCTCCTGCCTACTTTCTGCAGATAGACTGTGGAAGTGGCCTTGAGGGTGATTCCCTCCTTCTTGCTTCCCCTTAACAGTCCACTTTGACTCATCCCTCCCTTTGCTTAGACCTTGGTATGTCTGGGTCCTCTGACTTCTCAGTAAACAAGAAGAGCCAGCTGTCTTCAGTCCTGACCCCTCCCCTCATCCATAGCCTCAGCATGTGCAGAACCCTATATAAGCTGGCTGTTGCTTTAACTTAATGCTTACTTTTTGGGAGACTACTTGGGCTAAGCCTATGTGTAAATAAATCTGCTTTTCCCACAATTATGGGTGTCAGTGAGATTCTTTCCTGTAACTATATAGGACTGAATAATAAAACTATTATATAATAATAGGATCAGCCCCTAGCAGATGGGCAATATTACCTGTTAAGAGTTGCTTTGATAGATAGAACCAGTCAATAAACATTTCATAAGTAATATTGCTAAGTATCAGATACTGAACTAAATACAAGAATATACAAAAGAAGAGAAAATCCTTGCTCTGAAGGAAACTACATTGTAATGGAAGAGACAATCTATAAATAACTGGAATATTAATGTGATAGTTTAATAAAAGGTATTTTAAGAGGTATAGCTACTAATAGTTTAGGGGGCAGAAAACAAAAAAAAGTGGGTTTTGAGGATTGAAAAAGAAAACTAAGAGATGAAATTGAGAGCACTAAATACTTGAGGCATGAGAGAAAGCCAATGCAAAGACATGAAAATGAAAAATGGAGTATTGTGATCAAGGAACAGTAAGTAGGCCAGTGGAGCTGGATTTAAGATAAGACAAATATGAATGGATGAGGTCATAAAGAGCTTTAAATGTCAGTTGGAGAAGCATATATTTTATATGGGAGAAAATGGGAAGGCAATATAGCTCACTGAGAAAAGGAGTGACATAGGCAGACCTCTGCTTCAGAAAATTAACCTGGCAGTCAAGTGGAGGATGGACTAGAGTGGGAAGATATTTTAGGAAGGAAGAACAAAAGGCTATTTGAGAAGTTATAAGACATTTTAGTGGCAACTCTGTAAATGGAAAAACATATGCAAGAAGTTTTATTAATGAAGAAAATATAAGATTTTTCAATAGATCACACATATAGAATCAGAGAGTCAAAGATGACACAGATTATGGACC
Source organism: Gracilinanus agilis (assembly GCF_016433145.1). Classification (NCBI taxonomy): domain Eukaryota; kingdom Metazoa; phylum Chordata; class Mammalia; order Didelphimorphia; family Didelphidae; genus Gracilinanus; species Gracilinanus agilis. Next base: position 187,847,163 of record NC_058131.1, on the reverse strand, counting down.
TGGTTTACTGGGAAAAGAGTGATGTTCTATATAGTACTAGGGAAGTTAAAAAGAAAGGAGCTGTTCTCTTTTTATAAGCTTTTTTTAATGGGGTGATGGAAAGGAGGGGGAGGAGGGGGATTTTAGGATGGAGTTTTGCTTTGCACATGTTAAATTGAAGAAACCTGCAGGATATACAGTTGAAGAAATTGATGATGTCTGTCTATACCTCATGGGAGAAACTAGGGATGAGTATTTAGGTCTGGGAATTAACTACATACAGTAGTTGAAACTATGGATGTCTTTGAGATTACCCAAGGAAATTATATATAATAAAAAGAAAAGAGGGCTCATGACAGAATTTCAGAGTCACTCACGGTTACTGTACAAGATATGGATTTTTAAAAGATGGTAAAGGAGACTGTGAAAAAATAGTCAGAAAGGATGTGACTCAGGAGAAAGTGCCATTATTGAAACATAGGAAAAATGTATTAAGGAAGAAAAGATAAGCAAAACTATCAAATAGAAAGTTGATTCTATTAGATTTTTCAATTAAGACATCATTTGAGACTATGGAGAGGAGAGTTTCCTTTAAATAATGAAATTGGAAGTCTGATTATTAAATATTTTGAAGAATGAAAAGAGAACTGGAAACATCAGGCACAGAATGTCTTTTGAGTAGTTTAACAACAAAATATAGTGGAGGTATAAGAGGAGGACAAGAAGTATGATACTATTTAATATATTTCCCCCAAGGAGAAGATTTTAGAGACTGGGATCAAATGTGTACATAGAGAAGTTGTTCATGAAAGGAGAAGGGCCATCACTTCATCCAAAAGAGAAGTGGAGGAAGCATTTTGAGGAGAAGATATATATATATAAATGTATTGAGGGAGAACAGAAAAAGGATCTTTAGTTAAAGGCCTGAACTTTTTCAGTGAAGAAACAAAATCCTCAGTGGAAAGAATTAGGACAGGGGTGCCAAGGAATGTCTAAAGAGAAACAAAAAGTTTGGGACAACCACTTTGGAAATTAAGATAGTGAATCAGTTTGAGGAGTAGAAAGATTGTCTTGCTTAAATGAGTCTTTTTATTTACTCTGGAGATTAGAAGAAAAACAATTATAGTGGACCTAGTCAGAATATTTTGTGATTTGCTCCATTTCTTTTCAGCTACAAATGAATAGAAATAATGAATACAGATAGGAATTATAAACTGATGTTGGTACTTGTCAAAGCTTGCTCTATAGTAGTACAAGGTCAAGAGTAGAAGTTAATATTAAGTTGATTTGGCTTATCAAAGTGCAACGATAGAAAAGAGAGGAGAGTATAGCTAAATAAAGTGTAAGAGATTATGAAGGAATAACATGTGGAGGAAATGGAGGTTATGAAGAGGATGAATATGAGTAATGATCATAAGGGAAGGATATGAATAAGCATTAATTAGGCACCTACTATGTGCCAAGCCCTATGCTAAGTACTTCACAAATATATCTTTTGATCATAAGGACTTTAGAAATGTAAAGTAAGCAGATGTCTAGCACTTCTTGAAGGGATAAACAGATTCAGGCAGCAGCATGAAATACATCAAAATCTGTAGAAGTGAGAAGTGCATGAGTGGTTGACATAACATACAGGGAATTCCTGAACGCAATAGTCTCTTATTCTTGGACCCTGAGAAAATCCAGTTACAGGGAAGTATGATGGCAGTGGTGTGGCCTGAAAGAACAAAAGTGTGAGAAGTAGCTCTTGATTTTAGTGTCAGTACTCTAGACTAATATACTCTTGTTCATGAGGGGAAAAAAATCTGAAGTAGTTTTATAAAGAAATTGATTAGGTCATTTGATAGAGGAGGACAAGTCCAAAAGGACCAGAAGTACACAGTTAAGCAAAGTTGTCAAGAGGGAAAATTGAAAGCAAGGTATATTGAGATAGTTATAAATAAGGGTACATATTTAATAAAATTTGAGCTAGACCAAAACACAAGCTTGAGGGGACCCATCACAAATACTGGATGTGGGAACCCAAAATAGGAGTGCTTTGTGTGGATCTAGGATCTGTGAGAAGACAAAACACCTTGTAGCCATCTACAACATTTTAAAAGCATTATTGGGATCAGGAGATATAATGGGTGTGGATAGCCTTTAATCACATAAGGTTGGATTTTAAAAGAATAATATTTTCCTGGAAGTATAAGAATCATTTTCCCTTACAATACCATAATTCTTGCCCTGTCATTTTGTACTCCTTAACCTAAAACTTGGTTGTGAATTGGTTCAATATCCTTTCTCATTGCGACATGGATATACATGTTATTCTCTCAACTATATATGAAGCTACTTGAAAGTAGGAAACTCACACTTCTTCCACAGTGAACAAACACATTTTTACCCCATAGTGATCCATGTGCCAGGGCTGATCACAGATTAGGAGGCTAAGAAATGCCAATTGATTTGAAAGGAGAAATATCAGAAATTGTATTGAAATTATCAGGTTTTTTGTCTTCATTTCCCTACCTGTCCATCCAAGAGTGACCTTCAGCAAAACCAGGAAATAAAGTATTACTGTGCCTTCCAATTGTCCTTTAAATTTTATACTTTCTTTGCAATAAGAAGTTTCAAAATGTCAGCCCAGATCTTCCCCCTACAACCCCAAAATAAAAGAGAACAGTGACACAGTAACTGACACTGAGATATTACTGAACTAATATTTTATCATTCTAAAGGGGAAAGGTATTTTAAATATTCCAGAGGAAGACAATAATGCTTCAGCCAAAGAAATGGAGCTCTAATGATGGAATTTCAGTTACTATGGTATACGAACATGGGAGATATGTTTCAGTAAATTGTATTGGCACTAATTCTCACAATGAAATCAGTCACATACATTGCCTAAATACAAAACCGTTCCTATGCTTCACTCTGCCGGTAGCATTCATACTATCATTCTGTTTTTAGTGTTGGTCAGAACTTCTCCCTATCTACCAAATCTATGATTCTGTGGGGACTCTTGAAGAAGTTTATTGGCAACTCCAGAATTTATTTCTTTCCCTCTGCTTTCCAATGTAGTACACACATGAGGCCTTCTCAGATGATTACTTCAGATTTTAGAGGGTTTTAAAGTGTCACTCACTTTACTGAGGTACTCAAGACTAAATATCCCTAAATATTAACTAATCAAGAAGTGTAGAGAAAAAAAATGTAAGATGAAGTATTCTCAGCATTCACCAACAACTTATTAGGATACCAAAAATATGCAAAAATATACAAACAAATGCAAATAGGTAATTTATTTTAAAAACTAGATTTGGAGAACTTTTTTTTATACATTCAGGCAAAGTGCATGACATTTTAAACCAGATATTTAATTTAGTCTTACTGAAGAAATGATTTTTCAGTTTTATCATCATTTTGTATAAAATCTCTAAAACAACTTGATTATATCATATATAACAATTATAGGTCTGTTGCATTGCTCAGGCTGGATGAGGGGAAAAGAGAGAGAAGATTGGAAGTAAGTTGTTCTAAGAAATTCAGAATTAAAATTGTGTTATATAAGTGAAGCCTTTTTAAAACATAAAATTATTAGTTTTGAGCATTCTGGGTGATTGTCTTTACTATGTAGTAAATTTTCCATGACTTTTAGGAATAGTTTTGGTTGTGTTTTCTTCAAGAACTTCTGTTTTATAACTAATTATCTTACTGTTATTTAAAAAAAAACAACTTTACCTTGCATCTTAGAATTAATATTAATAAATGATCCTAAGCTAGAAGGACTAAGCTTTAGGTTGAATGACTTACACAGGGTCACCTAGCTAAGAAGTGTCTGAGGCTAGATTTGAACCCAGGACCTTCCATCTCCTGGTTTGGATCTTTATCACTGAACCACCTGGCTGCCTCTGTTTTTCTCTTTTAAACTAAGAAGCACTGAGATCACTTAAAATGTAATTTTGGGGTATAATCTTAGATACCTAATGTGGTATAATGGGAACATGACTAGATCTAGAGTTCAAAATCCAGTGATATCTATGAAAAAAAAAACACAATAACAAATGGGCTATGAAGAGAGGCTTACATAAAGGAGTAGGTATCCTTTATCTAAAATGGTGATAACAGTGTAGCAAGATACAGGAAATATTTATCTACAAGTAGATACTTGACTCCTAAGTAATGGAGGAAAAGATCAGTTGATGAGATCATTGTCTAAGAGCCCATATGGATCCTTCTTTACTGGTTCTTTATCCTAGGTTTTAATGAAGAAAGAAATTCTCTGGCAGCTATATATATTAAATTTAAGTGACTCTATTAGTTGACCATTCAAGAAAATCTAACTAGCCAGTAGATTCCCTCTACAGTCCAAACAGAAACCCAAGTATGCTAGTAGGACAAAAAGCGAGGTCCATGAGAGAGAGAGAGAAGTAAAAGCATCAGCAGCTGGGCAGAGGAGGTAGGTGAGAAGGCAAGAGCATACTAGAAGAGAAGTACAAAAAAGAGTGACTTCCTGTGGTATGAGCCAACGTACACCCCTAGCAATGATATCACTCAATCCCTCCCTAGGACTTTTCTTAGAAAAGTTACACAGGAAGTGGACTCAGAGACCTCAATTCCACCTCATCATGGGAAGGTGAATGTCATAAAGGTACTAACATACCCCCAGAAAAGTCCAACAGATTCTGCTACATGGCCAGGCTATTGCAATCCAAAAATGGTGGCTGCCTAGAGCATGGCACCTAGAGCTTGTTGGCTTCATTATCCAAGAGAGTTCTTTTTACAGATAAAAAGGAGCAGTTCCCGCCCTGCTTCCAATAAAAGCCAGCCCAGTAAGATGCCCTGAGGAAGTAAATTATTTTTATTTGTAAGCTGTGTAACCTTTTAAACCCATGGCTTAAGAAATGTTTCATATGAAAATTATTACAGCTCAATATTAATTTTCACATTTCTATCATAATCTAAGGTTTAGAATTAAAATCATTATGGACTATTTTATAAGTTCACAAAATTTATTTTTGATAGCTCATTTTACCCACTTTTTTCATTCTGATTCCTTCTCAACATTGATACACAAGTGAAAACTATGCACATTATGAATTAGAGTAGCTTTACTAAAAGAAGGTGTTTTTTTCTAAAAGATATAGCATCAGAGTACTTTTTGCCATCCTAGTTTTAGCTTCTTCACCTCTGATCTAGAATATTGTTATAACTTCTAACTGCTTCCAGTCTTTTCCCTTTCCAATCAATTTCTCATAACCCTCCCCTAGTAATTTTCCTAAAGCAAAAATTAACATCATGCCATATTGCTTTTCAGATATGTTGAAGAATTGAATCAGTACTATGTATTTTCTTGCTTAGCCAAGACATTGTTCTTTATTACTTATAGCCGTAAGGGAAAAGATAGACTATAGATACAACAATTGATGTCATAACCAATCTCTTCATCTCCATTGACTTAGCTGAGAGAATAGGCCACAAATTCAAGAAATTGATGAAGTCAGTAGATGAATGAAATCATAAAAATAAAGGGACTGAATCTTAACAGCTATATGTATATGTGTATGTTTGTATTATTCTGATAGAATTAAAATATTAATTGATAATTGATTATAACAAGTCACATAAGAAAGATGCACAAGCCCTTCTATTGTTTTCTCTGAAGGCTGTGAGATTTCCCATGAGAAAGCATTTTCCTGTTGTATTTTAGTTTAATACATTCTAGTCTACATCTAGCCATTTGCAGTAACATCAAGCTTTCTAAAATCAGGGTCACAATGGAATTACTCTTTTGCTCTGGGAGGGGGGAAAGAAGATAAAGAAAATAAATCGTGTAAACATGGAAAAATAATTTTTAAAAAATTTTTAAAAAATCAGGGTCAACTAAGACAGACCTAAAGCCTTCAATGCCCAGACATCTCTAATGACTACAAAATATTATATGATGAAATAAAATCTCCTCAGCCTGTCAAATACTTCTATACCCTATAACTAACTTGCCTTTTTACAGTCTAGTCTTCAAATACTCTTTTATAATCACTATCCTCCAAATTGTTCTCACATTATCTGCAAAATATTAATCTACTCGCTTAATTCTCCACTTTTGTTAATATATTTCTCTGTCATTGGAATTTTTCTGTCTCTGATATCTCCCTTTCAAATAAAAGTCACTTTTTCCCTTGAACCCTTCTTTCCCCTATATTTCTAGGCATATTATTTCAGTATTTTTAGGTCCCACTGAAAATTGGTTGTCCTTGCCATTTGTTTTGCATTATAATTATTTGTGGCTACTGCATTTCTCTCTGAAAAGAAATATCACTGACAAATTGACATCAGCTTCTATAAGTAGCATCCATGTCTTAAGTACTGTAATATCCTGTACAAAATCTTGTGCACAAGCAAAAAATTACATTAAAATAGATATTTGATGAAATAATTTCTCCTTCTAACTCTGTTTATGCTCTTACCCTCAGGGCCCACAACTGGGAACTTTTTTCCCCTTAATGGTACTTTCTTGACAAGAGTAGTCCACTATTTTCTTTCTTTTCCACTGCCTGCCTAAATAAAACAAGCTCTAATTTTTTTAGTGCTTTATGTATCTAAGTTGTGCTTCAACCTCAGTAAATGATTTCTAAATAATAAGAGTCATGCTTTCTTTCTACTTTTGGGGTATTTTTCATAGTACCTAGCACAACACATGGCAACCAGTGGTCATTAACAAAAAACTTATTCAATAACACAGAGAATCCTGTTATAAATCATAATCATGGCATGAAAGTGTCCCTGGATTCTTGAACACAATGCTATTTGATAAACAAATTGTGTATCCGAGTGCCTGAGACAGAATGTAGCAGATCAAGAGACCCCCAAACTGAAGGAAACTGCAAACTCCCACATGGAAGCAGAGTGCCTGAGGTAGCAGAGCTCAGAGGAAGGGACCTGCCCAGTCTAAGCCACTTAACCAGGGCAGGGAAGCAGCAGAGTAGAGAGCAGGTTAACTTATGAAGCATCAGGGAAACTGATAACACAGGATGTTGACTAGCAGGTCGAAATAGCTTTGATCCTCTACAGAGAAAGTCAGTAGGTCTACCACTTCAACAGATATGCTGTGGGGGAAAAAGGTAGTCAGGCTTACCCCAAGTAGGAGAAAAGAGCATTCTGCAAGCTTAAGCACTGATCCCTCTAACATAGAAATAGAGGAGAACCTCAATAATTTGATAAGGTAACAGGGAAAAAAACACAAACAAACCTTACCTTAAAAAACTGCTTTCGTGAAAAGGAAAACCTAAATATGAACTCTGAAGAGGAAGATAGTGTCAAAAAGGAAACATATGAAGCCTCAAAGAAAAGTGTTAAAGGACGTCAGTCCTCAAAAGAACCTCTGGAAAAACTTGAAAAGAAGTTAAAATCAAATAATAAGAGAACTGAAAGAAAAACTCAACAGCTGGAAAAATTCACTCAGGAAATCAATGCTTTAAAAACTAGAATAGGACAAAGACAAATGAAGCACAAAAAAAGCAGGGTCAGAAATGATCATTTAATGAATAAGGGAATTTAAGACTTTTACGTTGTAAAGGGGAGTAGTAATATAAGGGGTTAAAATTAAAAAGTTTCACTAAGTTATTTAAGAATATGGTCACCAAGCATTAATTACTCAATTTCAAAATGATTTTTTTATCATAATTTATTTACCAAAGGAGAGAGAGCGAAATTAAGAAAATCAGAGACAGGATAGGGTAAAATATCTAACCTAACATGCTAAGTATTTTGCTCAGGCCACTGGCTCAACCGAGGCAGGACTAATTAGTCCTCAGCCAGAGGGGCCTTAGCCTTGAGCTGAGGGTCCAGGGATGAATAAAGTAAGAGCTTCAGCTACGAAGCCTCTCTAAAGAGAGGTGCTCTTTTCTAAGGCTAGTTCCTTCAGAAAATACAAAAAGGAGTCAGTCTTTTTCACTTACCCATGCAGTAGTTTAAAAGGGAGAGATTTAAGAAGTCTCACCAAGTGCAGGGTCTCAGATCTATGAAGCAGAATCTTCATCAGCCTCCAACTCCAACTCTGAACTCCAAAGCATGAAGAGGTCCCCACAGGAAATTCTTTTTTTTTTTTTTTTGTACATTTTTTTTAAACCCTTGACTTCCGTGTATTGTCTCATAGGTGGAAGAGTGGTAAGGGTGGGCAATGGGGGTCAAGTGACTTGCCCAGGGTCACACAGCTGGGAAGTGGCTGAGGCCGGATTTGAACCTAGGACCTCCTGTCTCTAGGCCTGACTCTCAATCCACTGAGCTACCCAGCTGCCCCTGGAAATTCTTTTTTCAAGATGCTTCTTGGGGCAGCTGGGTAGCTTAGTGGATTGAGAGTCAGGCCTAGAGGTAGGAGGTCCTAGGTTCAAATCCAGCCTCAGACACTTCCCAGCTATGTGACCCTGGGCAAGTCACTTGACCCCCATTGCCCACCCTTACCACTCTTCCACCAAGAAGCCAATACAAAGAAGTTAAGGATTTAAAAAAAAAACAGTAAAGATGCTTCTTTGTGTAACTTCCTGTGCCTTCCTTCACTTTCATGTGGATCAATTATAGTTCATAGTTTTGCTTAGGGCTGCCCAGGGGCCAGTCACTGGTTTCTGATTCCTCATCCACTTTGGCACATGTGAATCATAGATCTCCCCCACTCAAGTGTAAGTGGGATGTACACACTTCTGGTGATTAAATCTAAAAATGGGCAGGGGAGAGTTAATCCCATCTTCACAATGTTCAAGAAAACATATTTGAAAAGAAAATATGATGAGCAAATTTGATAGTCAAGAGAAGCAGAAAAAAAAATAAAGAGAAAATTTAAGGTTTTCATAAGGATGAATTAAGTACATTCTTACCTGGGAGGAAGATACTTGAAATAATTAAAGTATCCATGTACCTTGAAATATTTAAGATACTTATCTTAATATCAAGATACTTAATATCCAAGATACTAAAAATACTTAAGATACTTAGAATTTTATCACAAAACAAGTGATAGGAAAGGGGAACACCTTTGAAGAAGAGAAAATGAGAGACAGAAGAGGGTAAACTACTTCTCATTAAGAAGTTCAGAAGAGGCAAATATAGTGGAAGAGTGGATGGAGGAGTGAACTATTCTTGAAACTGACTCTCATCAGAATTAGTGCAAAGTGAGTATAACACCCACACTTAGTCAGCTATAGAAATTGTTCTTACCCTATGTGAAATTCAACTGAAGGTGAATATAAGAAGGGGTGGGATTTGAACAAAATTGAGTTGAATTGGGGAAGGTGGTCATGTAAAACAAAATATCTTTGTAGAGGGAAAGGCTGAAAGGAGAGAGAGAAGAATAAACAGTAGGAAAATAAAATTAGTACATACATAATTAGAAAATTAGTCTATACAAAATTAGAAAATACATAATTAGTAATCATAACTGGGAATGTGAATAGGATGAACTCATCCATAAAATACAAAAGGATAGCAAAATGAATTAAAAACCAGAATCCCACAATATGCTTTCTATAAGAAATATTTTTGAAACAGGGAGACACACATAGAATTAAAATAATGGCCTGGAACAGAATCTATTTCGGCTTAGCTAAGCTAAAATAAATAAATAAAAGAAGGGGTAACAATCATGACCTCAGAAGAAGCAGAAGTAACAACTGATCTAATCAAAAGAGATTGGGATGGAAATTACATCATAATAAAAGACAATGAAACAATATCAATATTAATTGTATATGCACCAAATGGCACAATACCCTGATTCCTAAAGGAAAAGTTACATGAGAAGGAAATAGAGAATGGAATTTATTAGTGGGAGATCTCAAACCTTCCATCTCAGGATTAGATAGATCCAACTGAAAATAAGCCATAAATTAAAATTATAAATAGAATTTTAGAAAAAATTGATAAAATAGACCTCTGGAGAAAACTGAATGGGAATAGAAAAGAATACAACTTTTTTCTCAATAGTACATGGCACCTTCACAAAAATTAACCATATAATAGGGCATATAAACCTCTCAACAAAATGTAGCAAATGAGAAATATTTAATGCATACTTTTTAGGCCTTAAAGAAATAAAAATTAAACTCGCCAGAGGGCAGTAGAAAGAAATATTTGAAAATGATTGGAAACTAAATAATCTTATCCTAAAGAATGAATGGGTCAAAGAAGAAATCATAGAAACATTCAATAATTTTACTAAAGAATATGTCAATAGGAGGCAATATATCAAATTTATGTGGTATAACCAAAAAGGGTAATTATGGGAAAATGTTTATCTCTTTATGCTTACATAAATAAAGTAGAGGAAGAGCAGATTAATAAGTTGAGCATGAAATAACAATAAATAAAACCTAGAAAAAGAACAAATTAAAAAACTCCAATTAAATATCAAATTGGAAATCTTGAAAAACTAGCAAGAGATTAACAAAAATGAAAGTAAGAAAAACATTGAACTAATAAATAAGACAAAGAGTTGGTTTTATTAAGAACAAATCAAAAAAATAAATGGTTGATTATCTTTTTTAAAAAATTAAGAGGTGGGGGCAGCTGGGTAGCTCAGTGGAGTGAGAGTCAGGCCTAGACACAGGAGGTCCTGGGTTCAAAAAAATAAACCTGGGACTAGTGACAGATTTAGTGAAATATGTGGATGGATGAGGTTAACATGGTATGTAAAGGTGTGGAAGATTTGTGATTTCCAATATATTGTGCACTAGGATTGTTGTAATCATAGATTCATTAACACATTATAAGCAGAGAGAAGTTGGACTCCCCAAATCCTTCTATAGCAGTAGAAAGGATGAATCTTAACCGAAGAGGGCCAGATTCTGGACAGAAGTACAAAGAGACAACCAGAAGTGAGAATTTCATAGGCATTCCCCAACAGAAGTAGTGAAGATTTACTTTCACCATTCACTCTTTTATTTACTCTAAACAAAGAAGAGTAATTATTAGTTCCATTTCCTAAATCAAAACAAGGGAATGGAAGATTTCTTTTAAGATATAATCCATCTTCTCACACACTTAAACTAAGGTATTACTCCAATGATTCACCTTGACATGGAGGTACTCTTGGTACTGAAATTCAAGCTCTTGACTGGACTAGAAAATCTGAAAATCTTTGAATAAGTACATAGTGATATATGTATCAGTGTTTGAAGGGTCAGTTAAGCTAATTGAATGAGTTGTAATGAGTGGTACTTTTTTTTCCATTTTAGCACAAAGAATATCTAATAAAAATGTTTTTAATTTTCATTGTTTTCATAGAATTGAGGATTATTTGAGTATCAAAGTATTCATATCATATATTTTGCCCCAGGATTTTGCTGAAATTTCTGATCTGTTTGAGGTAGCAACTATTCATTTGAGACTTGGTAGGAACCACCAGAAATAATTTAATTTAAATAAGCACATTTTCCGGGTAACCAAGAATATTTACTGAAGCAGAGTAAAAGGAAGGGAAGGGAACATGCATTTATTAAGTATCTACTTTGTGCCAGGCATTGCACCAAGGACATCAAAAATATTTAGTTTGATAATCCTTGAAACTCCAAGAGGAAGTTGACACTATTTCTTCCCAACCCACCCCCCACTTTACAATTGAGGAAATTGAAGCAGATGGAGGTTAAATGGCATACTACAGTTAGTAATGTCTGCTGCTAAATTGAAACTCAAGTGTTCCTGATGAAGTCCAGTTCTCTATCCATTTTGCCACTTAGCTATTTATGTAAAGGGAAGAAATTGCTGAAAGTAAGTAGCAAAACCAGAATTCAAACTTATAAAATCGGAGAGGGCAAGTGTATTGAAGTTTGCTTTTATATCAATATGTATATTTCCTATATTTCCTATACTTAAAAAATATAAATGACTTTTGGATTATTCCATTCTAAGAGATAGCAATTTTAATTCACACACAGCTATTATATCCTTTAGACATAAAGGGACAGGAATTCTTTTCCATTATATAACTTTATGATAGCTTTAATCTGGTTCAGGTCTCTGTGGGAGACAAACCAAATGTCTGGTACTTTTGAAAATGGAAGGGAAGGGAAAGCAGCCTAAGCTTTTGGCCAAGACTGTGCTTCTAAAGACAGACACTCCTCCAACCCCCACACCTCTGACTTGCCTCTAGGGCAGGTGAACTTTTTACAGTATATTCAGTATATAATGACTGTGATATTTCTTTCTTTTCATCTTTAATTTTTACTATTGTCAAATCCAAAAGCATAGTAACAGTAACAAAAGTGTAGAAAAATCAAAATAATTTTCTTTTTCCTATTACCCTCTAGTACCAAGATGGTTTGACATGTTTTCAAAAAAAGGTTTCTTAGGGGCAGATGGATTGGAAAAACCATTTGTCCTAATGTAATCAAATGATTCCTTTCATTAGATATCATAGATGCATCTGTAGCAAATAAAGTAGAAGGACTGGACTTAACATCAGTGGACATAAATTTGAGTCCCCAATCTGACATTTCCTCTCTATGTGACTATAAGCAAGTCATTTAATATCTGTCTTTGTCATTCTCTTGATCAATAGACTTTAATCTCTTTATTAAATCTTGGGTTACAATTCAGTTCTTCTGTTTGACTTGTAAAATCCATCATAACTTGGCTCCAACCTACATTTTCCACCTAGAAATTATTAGCCTTCATATACTCTGAGGTCTAGGTAAATTGGATTTCACATTCGACTCTGTCTTCCATTTCTATACTTTTATATATACAAAGTTCTCCATACCTATTATATACCCCTTCCTCAACACCACCTCCAAGATTTTTTCGTTTTTTTTCCCTTCAATGTATTTTTTTTTATTTTAAACCCTTAACTTCTGTGTCTTGACTTATAAGTGGAAGAGTGGTAAGGGTAGGCAATGGGGGTCAAGTGACTTGCCCAGGGTCACACAGCTGGGAAGTGTCTGAGGCTGGATTTGAACCTAGGACCTCCCGTCTCTAGGCCTGACTCTCAATCCACTGAGCTACCCAGCTGCCCTTCAATGTATTTTTTATAACATTTTCCACTTGGCCAAATCTGGTTTCTAAGGAGTTCATCTCTTTGGATTTTTGTGCCTCTTTTACCAATCTGCATATTTTGTTTTTTAAGATATTGATTTCTTCAGTATTTTTTTTGCTTCTTTTATCACACTATTGACCATTTTTTCATGATTTTCCTATATCACTCTGCTTTGTATTTCTTTTACCTCTTTTGTTTGATTTTTAAAAATTTTTAAAGTTCTTTTACTAATTCTTTTGGCATTTGAGAGCAATTCTTTTTTTTTTTTCTTGGAGGCTTTAGATGCAGTAATATTGACTGCATTCTTCTGAGTTTGGGTTCATCCTGTCACCAAAATAACTTCCTATGTTGGGTTTCTTTTTTTGTTGTTTGCTCTTTTTCCTAGCTTTTTCTTTACTCTTAGTTAAAACTGTTAAAATAGGGCTCTATAACTGTGGAAAAGGTAGCACTGTGCTGTGTTTCAGGTTCTTTGTCCAACTAATTTCAGAATTGGAACTGGAGATCAATCTGCTCTCAGTTCTTCCAAAGTAGTATTATTTGAGAAGTGTGTTTAATACTTTCCTCACCTGTGCTCTGGTCTGTAAAGAAACATAAGCACTCCTTTATCCCCTTGGGACTGCATTTAGGGCCCCCAGTTCTTAGTCCCCATGGCTGCAAGTGCTGGCATTTCATGTTATTCCTCCTCACTCTGAGACTACTCCCTGGTTCTCCATATGGGCAATAGTAAAAGTCACATCAAGAGCAAGTAACCCTGTAATCTACTTGTGAGTAGTTGTGTGACTTCCTCCTACATTTTATGACTGAGAGTTCTGGAAGCCTTGATTGCTGCTTCCATTGTGTCCAAGGTCTGTTGCCTTGGTGGGGCCTGCCTGACATGCTGTTCTCTACCTCCACTCTAGTGTGCTAGATCCCTTGTGCAGGCCTTCTAAATTGTTTGGGTCTGAAAAATTATTTTATCTTGTCTTTCCATGGGTTATGCTGTTTCAAAATTCATTTGGAGGCTTCATATCATTGCTTTTTGAAGGGTAATTTGCCAGAAGTCAGGTGGGTCTGAGTATTTTCTTCACCATCTTGGCTCTGCCCCCAGGTGCTTAGCACCTACTATGAAGATATGTTATAAGGATCAGCTGAGATATTTTGGAAAGTCCTTAGCATTTTGGAAAATGCTGTCATATCAAGAATAGAGCATGTTTTAAAAATGGTTATTCCTTTCTCTACCTTCCTTGTCAGACTTTAATTTCTCATCTGAAAAAAATGTAAAAGGGGGAAATTAGACTAAATATTATATAAAGTCCCTTCCAACCAGCTTTCATCATGTCTACAAAAGACTATAAATATTTTCAATGTAACAAATGGATTAAAGAAAAATATGGAAACTGTCTTCTAGTTCCCTCCCTGGACCTTTTGGGAAGTTAGTTGAAAATTGTAGAAACTGCCTACTTGCTATAAAATTGTTGATGAGTTTCTAAGAAGAATTTGTGGAAATTCACCTTGCTTAGACATGAATGGAAATTTGAAGTCAGAAAGAGAGATTCTTTATGCCACTACTATGTAAAGTAAGGGGCCAAGTATGTTCTCATCCTGTGATAGAAGTTCCTATGATAAAAGTCTGTGGCTAAGGGACAATTTTTGAGGGGAAGAAGAAATGATGCAGTTATCGTCTTTATGGGGTGGCTATCACACACTTTTTAGTGGAATTGTGGTCAGAGATGATTTATAATTTATGTCTCTGCTTTTGCAAAAGATTTATGCTTTGGTTTCTATTTCTGATGTTGTTGCTTCTAAGCAATGATCTGTGTGGGGATCATGACTCTCACCAGAGTAGGAGAGGCCACAATATCCCATATTCACAATCTGCTTTAAATTGTAGCTTTTAGACTACAGTGATAGTGGTCTTGGCCGCCTTTCTGGTGAGTTGAATTTCATGGTAGGGATTACTCCCAGTGAGTGTCCAGGATGACTCCCCCCGCTCACTTTTTCATGTGCCTTTTCTTTTACTCCTTTTACTTCTTTTACTCCTTTCTTCTTTTCTTTCTTCCTTGATACTTTCTTAATCCCTTCCTCCCTCTCTCCTTTCATTCTTTCTTTACTTGTGTAATTCTCTCTATATCTCTTTCCCTCTCTTTCTTCCTTTCTTCTTTTCCAGGAAAGGGAACCAGGAGACCTGAAAGTTTTAAATTTCTTTAAGACTAATTACTTCATTGACTTGATATGGTGTGGATATCTGATCCATAGAGTGATGCCCAAGTGACATTGCATTTCTTATTTCTTTGCTTTCATCCTTCGGTGCTTCAAGAAAATTCCTTTAGGATATTTATTTTTTAATTCAGGTATCCATAAAGATATCTAACATTATTTCCAATTGGACCAAAATCGAATTGGAGAGATTACACTGAATTCTTGTCTCCAACTCATCTGTAAGACAAATGAAAATGGTGGCCTATTACTGACTGTTATCCTGCTAATTAAAGGAAAAAATTGCAGGATTTGAATAGCAGTCACATTTTTTTTTCACAATTAATGAAGAAGATTTTATTTTTTTATTTAATAATTTTTATTTTTTAGAAAAGTTAACATGGTTACATTTTAAACCAAAAACTAGCATTTGATAGTAACAAGAAATAAAGGATTAAAATTCAAAGAGGAAAAATGATATCAGAAGATTATTTTACAATGACCTTTTTGGCAGAGGGAAAATAGATTGCATACTCATTTTGCCATTGTCCTAGCATTTTGGGTTATGTCCAAATCATCTAACACTTTTATAATTTAAGGTAGCAATAACAGTCTTCAATTAATGTCA
Source organism: Gracilinanus agilis (assembly GCF_016433145.1). Lineage (NCBI taxonomy): Eukaryota > Metazoa > Chordata > Mammalia > Didelphimorphia > Didelphidae > Gracilinanus > Gracilinanus agilis. The sequence goes on along the minus strand of NC_058131.1, from coordinate 187,831,375 downwards.
ATGTGAGGACTGCATAAGTTTAAAATCTCCATTTTAAATTTTCTTTTAGTAATTTTGGCAAATAGTAGCATGTATTACAAATGCTTGAAGTTCATAGTTTGAAATTAGAATTTAGTTCCCCAGACCTGGTGCTGGTTTTTCATTCACATACATATATATATATATATATATATATGAAATTTTTTCCCCCGTAAGGGATGACTGATTTAGATTTTCTGATTGTACTAACTAGAAGTACATGCAATTCAACTAATTAAATATCACAGCAAAATAAAAATGTCTCTCTGACCATTCTATTTTTTGTTCTTTAGAAAAAATAATCAAGTTGGAAAGCACTTAGGCTATATACTAGACAATGAGAGGATAGGCTTAGTTGAGTTTGTGGCTCCAAGGGTTGATATCTGATTACAGATTCATCTTTTAAGGATGCTCTTTTTTAATAACCATTTATTGTGAGTTTGAAAGAACAGTTTACAAATGGATAGAAGTTTGATGTCCCATAAAACAACTTTTTACTGTGTGACAGCATACTTATCTATTTGCTTCTACATGAATAAACTTGGAACATGATGATGAACTTTCCAACTTAGGACAGAACGTATGGAATTAGATAATACATAGCTTGCTTTCTAGAAGAACATTTGTCATTTACATCTTACAATATAGGTGATTCTTCATTACGACCAATCTTAATGGTGGAACAGTTTAAACTTTGTCTTTTTGCTGATAACCTATCCTGCCAAATAATGACATTATGGCAAATGAGTCATACAAGACATAAAAATAATATTTAAATATCACATTATGATTATTTTCTTGTGGAATGGACAGTGGTATGATACTACAAAATAGAATCTCACAGCTAAGTCCTTGAGGACCTCAAAAGTCACTTCATCCAGTGCACAGATGGACAGAAATCCTCTCTACACTTTTGAAGTTTCACAATTAATAGTATTGGTAAAGTGGAATCCCATATATCTTTTTGTCTGACACATGAATTACAGTTTTTAATACATAATTAGTAGTCATCCAGCCTTTGTGTGATCACCTCCAAACACAGAAAATTCAGTATCACAGAAAACAACTGTTCCACAGTGGAAAAATTCTAATTATTAAAATATATTTCTAATATTGAGTTTAACTCACGCCCAGACAATGACAATGAACAAAATATAGAGTGGCACAAAATTTGTTTAACATAACTTAATCTTAAAGAATGAGTAGGTTAAATAATATCATAGAAACAATAAATAATTTTATTAAAGAGTGATAATAATGAAACAACAAAAAACCTAGGGGACACAGCAAAAGCAGTAATGAAGGTAAATATTATATTTGTAAATGTTTATATAAATCACATGAGGAATGAATAGAACTGGGAATATAACTAAAAAAAAAACTAGAAAAGGAACAAATTAAAATCCTTAACTAAGCACCAAATTAGAAATCCTAAAAATCAAAGGGGAGATCAATAAAATTGAATGTAAGACATTCAATTAATTATTTATATAAATATGAATTAATACAAAACTAAGAGTTAGTTTTATGAAAAAATTAACAAAACATAAACTATTGTTAATATGATTTAAAAAGAGAAGGAAACAAAATTGCTAGCATTAAAAATGAAAAGCATGAATATAGCACCAATGAAGATTAAATCAAATAAATTATTATTTTGCTCAAGTTTATGCCAACAAATTTAACAATGTAAGTGAAATTGAAGAATGACTAAAAAATCTGCTAAGACTATTAGAAGAAGAAATAGAATATCTAAATAAACTTATTTAGAAAAAAATGAATGGGACATAAATGAATTTCCTAAGAAAAAAGCATCGAGATCAGATGGATGCACAAGTTAATTCTACTATATACATTTAAAGATCAACAAATTATAATATTAAAGACATTATTTAAAATAATATATAAAGGAGTCCTTCCAAACTCCTTTTAGGAAATAAATATTGTACTGATATCTAAATCAGGAAGATCAAAAACAGAAGAAGAAAATAATAGATCAATTTCATTAATGAATAGAGGATTTATACCATGAATTCAGGGTCAGTTTAATATAAGGAAAACTATCCATATCATTGATCATATCAACAAGAAAAGTAAAAACATCCATGATTGTATCAATAGATCTGAAAAAAATCCTTTGACAAAATACACTTATTCCTATTAAAAATACTGGAAAACTTTAGTATTAATGGAATTTTTCTTAAAATAATATGAAATATATACCTAAAACCATCAATAAGAGTTCTTTGTAACACAAACAAACTAAAAGCCTTCCCAATAAGAATGAGTGAAACAAGGATGCCCATTATCATCAATATTATTTCATAGTGTATTATTTTGTTATAAACATGGGAATTTATTTTGTTTGAATATAAATGTATTTTAAAGTGTTTATTTTTCTTGTTTTTCAAGTGTGGGAAATAATAGTCTGAAGGAAAACAAACAAATATCTATGTGTGTATGAATAGGAGTTATATGTATGTTTATATCACATCCTTATCAACATGACAATCCTTTGAATATTTAAAGGCACTTATTGTTTCTCTCTGTCTTTTTTTATCCTTGTGAAACTCCCTTCACCTCTATTTCATGTGACATGGTATCTCTTCTCATTTTCCTGGCTGTCTTCTTCTGGAAGTGCTCTAAATTTTTCAAGGTGATTTTTTAAATACTGTAGCCCCAAACTAAACACATCACTCCAGATATAATCGTTCTAAAGTAGAGAATAGTGGCCTTGTAAATTTTTCCTTTTGGGGCAATCTGTCTCTCTTAATAGGTCTTAAAAACCCATGTTTTTATGGTCATACCAAATGTCATTATAAATACTTTTGGTATGTGTGAATTTGATTCTGATAACTTATAGATCTTTGATAACTCACCAATTCATTCTGATTTTGATTGGTTATCATTTAATTTCTAGTCTCTCAGTTTTTACAGTCAGCTTATCTAAGTTTATCTT
>NC_058131.1:187822774-187826351 GCF_016433145.1 Gracilinanus agilis | reverse complement strand
AAGGAAGGAAGGAAGGAAGGAAGGAAGGAAGGAAGGAAGGAAGGAAGGAAGGAAGGAAGGAAGGAAGGAAGAAAAGAAAGAAAGGAAGGAAGGAAGGAAGGAAGGAAGGAAGGAAGGAAGGAAGGAAGGAAGGAAGAAGCAAAAGAAAAAGAAAAAAGATTGACCCTCATTTTAAGGAAGTTATAATCTTATGTGAGAAGAAAATACACAGAAAGAAGCAGAAAAAGTGGAAGAAAGTATGTAACATGGAGGTAAGACAATAAATTCTGATGGAGTACCTTCAGTAGTAAATGAAAAAATATTGGTGACTCCTTAGGGAAGGCATCTTCCATAAATGGAGGTTCTTGGAGGATCTGTACATTTATACCTTTTCCAATCAAAGGGAAGAACTCTAGGGACAGGAGATACTGATGAAGTGTGAGGTCTATATTTAAAGTATAGTGGGGTTCATGGGTCATAATGACAAAGTCAAAAAGTTTGTAGATTTATGGGAAAGCAATAAAGATTGTCAAACAACACCTTCCTTCTACCATTCCCTTTAAATGAGAGACAGCATTGAGTGTTGCCATGACAATTCTGGAAATCTCTGAGCATCAGGATGCCTTCAACATACCTGTGGATGATAAGGTAGAGTGAAAGAAACACTGGAATCCAAATATTTATCAATTAATCTGTCAACAAATTCTTGTAATGTACTTAGCATATATCAGACACTGTGCCAAAGATAAAATTGAAACAGTTCCCATCCTCAAAAGTGTCTATTCTATTGAGGAAAACAACATTTACATCTAAAGTATATGGACATTAAATACCAGGAAATTTGTGAAGGAAGGCACAATATTCACATTCATGCAACAAAATAAGTCATATCTCAGGTTCTGGGAAAGTAACAGAAGATATTGGAACCCCTCTTTTGAAATCTGTTTATTAGAATATAGTACCAATCCCATGTTGCTGTGGAAATGTCGTAAGGGAATTTATGTGAAAAACTTTAACCTCATTCTTCCCTTTTGGTGAAGAAAATTCATCATAATCAGCCCCTACAGTACAACAACCATAATCACAAGAGTTACAAAAGAAAAAAATGATGACAATGAATTTGCTTATATGAAGGGAATATCTCCATGTATTAAGGATATTATTATTATTATTAATGCTTTATTAAGGTATTTCAAGGCTCTCAAAATTTCAGAGCCCTTGCTGTTTGTAACTATGCTCCAAAGGGCTATAAAACAATGCATACTCTTTTATCCAGTAAGACCACTAGTACATTTGTATTGCAAAGATATTAGAAAGTGGTAGGGTGGGGAGGACATGTACATACTTGTATAAACATTTTATAGTTGCTCTTTTTGTGGTGGAAAAGAATTGGAAGTTGAGGGGATGTCCATCAATAGTGGAATGGCTGAACAAATTGTGGTATAAGTTGGTGATAGAATACTACTGTGCTATAAGAAATGATGGACAGGACTATTTCAGAAAGAGCTAGTAAGACCTACATGAACTGTTGTAGAGTGAAATAAACAGAATCAGGAAAACATTGTACACAGTAACAACAATACTGTGGAATGATCAACTGTCAAAGACTTAGCTAATCTCAGCAATAGAATGATATAAGACAATTCTGAGGGACTTATGACAAAGAATGCTATCCACTTCCAGAGAAAGAATTGTTGGAATCTGAGTAAAGATCAAATCAAATCATTTTTCGTATAGAGAGTTTGAGTTTTTATTTCCAGGCTTTTTGATGAGTATTCTCTTATGAAAATGAATATTATAGAACTAGGTTTTGCATGATAATACATCTATAACTCAGATCAAATTGCTTACCAGTTCTGGGAAGGGGGCCGAGAGGGAGAGAGAGAAATAATTTGGATCATATAACTTCTTAAAACTTATGTGGAAAATTATTACATGTAATTGGCAAAATAAAGTATCTTTACAAAAATAAATTTCTATGCCTTGGGACAATGAATGATTACCATACCCCAGTTGTGACTCTTTATTTAAAATAGGAGGAAACAGGTGAAGAAAATGTGAATTTCCCAATCACAAAGACAATAAGTTAGGGCAGCAGAATATTACTTCAAGCCATCTGACTTTTAATTTAATCCTCTTTCCATTGTACCTCACTGTTTCTCCAATGCTGCTAATGAAATAAATGCAGTAAGAAAATCTAGTCAATGGGATCAGCAGGGTTACTGTATTTCCATCAGGTAGTAGTTTAAAATAAATGTTTCCTTTAGTTTTGACTCCACGTTACCAAGATTCTGTGTTCTGTACCAAAAGACATATTGATCACCCCAAACATGTGCCCTCTGATTAGAGTGAATTATCTCTTTTCAGATGACTAAAAAGTCATAAACTTCATCACTCAGCATCCTTAAGTCACATATTTTTTCAAAATACAGTTTTTTTACCTCAGCTATGTACATGTATGCAAGAAATTTTTATTCCATTGCTCTTAATATTTAAGATTAATTACTCTAATTTTCACATGACTTTAATTGGGTACCCATATTTCATCGCAATGATGTTAAAATTGAGATTGTTCTTGTTGTCTTCCCTCTCTTCTCATTGTTGATGAGTCTAACACTCAGGAAAATAACAAGATAACTAGATAAAAAAGATATAATTCTACTGCAAATTTCAAGGAGCACTTGTGTAGAAGTTTTCAGTCGGGAAAGCTGTCATTATTTTGATGTGAATCATCCCTGCTGAAATAGATTCACAGAATGGCATGAGCTGAGTAGTCCTGGCAGGCAGTTTTTCTCCTAAGGTTGCCACCTGTTTCATAATCATTATGCCTGCTGAGACACTTGGTTCTTGACAAATGAAGATCATCGCACATCAAGAGATTGTACAGAAATACTTTCCTGACCAAGGTATTTGTGGAATTATTTTTGATGGGATGAGTTGATTAACATTTAGAGAAACATCATCCCTTAGTAGAATTCAAGCTACTTGAAAGTAAGGTCTGTTTGCTTTTTTTTTTTTCTTTTTTTTTTCCGGTCTTTGGGTCCCTACCACCTAGTATATGCTTGCTGATTGGTTTCTTGATTTTTAGTCAGTAGGCCAGTTTTTACTCTGGAATGCTGATCTCAGAGTAGATGAAAAGAAAAGTACCATGTTGGACCATTTCTTAAAATTCTTCTCAGAGAAAAGCCTACCTCTATATTCTCTAATTTTCTATGCATATTATCAAGGGCAAAGAGAGAAGAAATGGACTTTATTCTAAGAAGAACTGTGTAGGTTTGAGAATAAAAGTAGGCTTCCCCTCTCCTCACCATCACAATTCAACTTAAATCCCTTAAAACTACCAAATAAACAATGAATAGTTAATATGCTGTTTCTTTGCTCAAAGTTAGCTTAGGCAGATCAAGTGGTAATGATAAGGTTAATTTGAAAGGAACTTTCCCAACCTCTAGATTTTTCAGTCATGTTTGTTAGTTTCTACAAGAAACACAATCATTGCCTCTCTCATCTTCTCATCTCTCTCTCTCTCTCTCTCTCTCTCTCTCTCTCTCTCTCTCTCTCTCTCTGTGTGTGTGTGTGTGTGTGTGTGTGTGTGAAATAC
>NC_058131.1:187795140-187822674 GCF_016433145.1 Gracilinanus agilis | reverse complement strand
CTCTGTGTGTGTGTGTGTGTGTGTGTGTGTGTGTGTGTGTGAAATACAGACTTTCTGTTATTTTTTTCTGTCATGCTACTGAGACAAATACCACATTCAGTTATTGACACCATCATACCATCATATAAATTAGTTTATTGAATCTTTTTTATAATAGGAAGAATTGCATCTATATCACATCTGAAAAGCTATCATCATCATACTTAAGATGCAAAATAAGATGCATTTTTAACACTACAAATGTGTGAATTTGTTTTGTTTTTCTACATATATTTGTTAAAAAGATCTTAATTCTTTTTATTTTTCTTGCCAAATTGGTTGGAGAGAGGATGTATTTCGGAAAAAAAACCACTAAAATATTAGAAAATGGTTATCCAAGTAATCGTTGCCTTAGGATGATGTAGGATTATCTCTTAAAGCTCTGATACTTGGTCAGCTCTAATTGTTAAGAAGGAGTTCCTGACTGAACCCTCATAGTTTGAATCTAAATTTGTCTTTTCACTTTCCATCCAGTTATTCTAGCTTTTACTCATGGGAACACATAGAACAAGTATAATTCTTCTTCCATAGGGCACACCTTAAAATACCAGAAGCCAACTTTCTTTTTGCTCCCTAATTCTTCTATTGTCCGGGATACATTTCATTAGAGTTTTAACATGATCTTAATATGGCCCAAGTTTAAAGCATTTCATCAGCTATAAGATTTCTAAATATGCACTCTAGTAAAGAGCATAGAAAAATAAGTTTTGGTGCAAAAAGTAGGTTTTGTGTTTTACCATATAAACTGGAAAGCAGAAGCAATGCATTCATGTTTAAGTTAAAGCTTGCAAATGTAAATGTAGTGACACAATTCAGTGAACAGAGAGCATAGAGTCAGGAAGACTGTGTTCAAATATTTTCTCAGATATTTACTACTTGTATAACTCTTGGTAAGTTCCTTAACTTCATTCTGCCATAGTTTCCTTAATCATATAATGAGCATAATAATAGTACCTACTTTCAGGGTTGTTATGAGATGAGGATCAAATGAGACAATATTTGTAAAGCACTTTAAACAGTTTCTGGCACACAGCAGGAGTTTAATAAATGCTTGTTATTTTCCTTTCCCTTTCTGGAAGTGAAGTTGATAAAAGAAAGAAAATAAACCAAAGCAGTCAACTTATATGTGATAGTTTTTTTTTTAACTTTCTATTTTGAAAGGTCATATTCTTATGGGGAACAAAGAGACATGGAAAATTGTCTTTGCAAATAATTACATTGTTTTAAAGAATATTTATCTTTCTCATTATATTTTCTTTAGATCCTTCTCTCTTCAAAAGATAGATCAAGTATCATAAGTCAAAAAGGGAGATATATTCTTGAATTTTTTACCACTATATTCTTTAATCTAGATAGTTTGAATATTACCAGCTTAAAACTTCTAATTTCTATTCTGCAGGATGATATCTCCACTGTCACCACAAACTAAGATGAAAATAAATATAATTGTGAGTTCTGCTATTTCAATAAATTCTATATCCATTCACTCTGGTTTTTAGAGTTCTCTATTCAATTCATGTATAAACTTATTTATTTACTTCTTATAAAGTTTAAATTAATCTAATTGCAAGGGCTGTTTTCCATTTTATCTTTATATGTCCAGAATCTAACATAGTGACTTATATAGAGTAACTGCTGTGAAGGGGTGAAGGGAGGAAGATAGAAGGAAGGATGGATAGGAGAAAGGAGAGAAGATAGAGGAAGGGAAAGGAAGGTAGCCGCCCCAGCCCTGGCAGGGGGAAATTTACCAGAGCCCTTCAGGGCTCAAATAAAAGATCAGAGAGGAAATTAGCTTTTAGAATAGCTAGGTTTTATTTAGATTAGGGAAGGGAAAGGTTAGGTAGGGGAAAAGGGTCTCCCGGGTAGAGAGAGTCCAGGATTAGAGAGAGTCAGCCAGCCTCCTGGCTCCAGAGAGCAGAGACTCCAGGGTAGCAGGAAAAAGGTGCCAAACTTTCCCTTTTATACTTTCTCCCCACTTCCCACAAAGGAAGTGGGAGGTGTTGGGGAAGTTGTAGCAGAGAGCCCTGGGAGTTGTAGTCTCCCGGGGCTTACAATAATTTTAAATGACATACTACTTAGTAGGTCCATCTTAGGTTGAATGTCATTGGATTGGAATTTAGAGAAGAAATTCAGAATAATATGATAAAAAAGTACTAGACTGAAAGAAGCGGGGTATGAATAATAACTCTGCCACTTAATAAAAGTAGTTTCCCCCAGGAGTTTTAATTTCCTTTTTGGTAGAATAAGAATATTGAATTAAATTATTTCTAAGTTCCCTTCTCAGCTCCAAATCCTATAATTTATTATCTTCATGCTCCTCAAATCTGTACATAAAACAATGTTTATCTAGAATTATCAAATCAAACTGTTTTCGACTGATTTGCCTTCAGGGTCTTTAGTAAGAAGCTGATAAATAAACAATGTCATCATTATATAAACACAATTATTTGAATTACTAAAATGAACAAAAAATTTTTAAAGTTCAATGAAAAAATGTTTCCAGTTATTTAAAGATTGTAGCCAAAATATCAACTGACTCATTTAATCATGAAAGTAATTGATCTATGCCTAGTGTACGTTCCCAGCGAAAGATTCTATAGACCAAATCACTTCTATTTCTTCTACCACAACTTTTCTTGAAATACAAAAATTTTTAAATAAGCTTTAATTTTTAATATTCAAGTTAAGTTTTCAAATAGTCTAGTCTACTGTTTTATAACCTTACAGATTCATCTTTATAGCTCATGACAGTATAGGACCTTTCTGGATAAAATTTATGTCTAGCTTTCTGTCCATGATCTTATTTCTTTGGGGAATTGGTTATTTGAAATGGGGATATTTCTTCCTAGTGTATTGGTCTAATGTCAGCTTCAAGTGGTGATGAAGCTGAAAATTTTTAGATTATTTTTCCCTTGAAGAAAGCTAGTCTTTTCTTGTTATTATTGCCTGTGGATAATGCATGAATAGCAGCATACAGTTACACAACATTGATAGTAATAGTTTTTGAATCATACTTTACAAATTCATTTTATGCGTGGTTAAAATAAATGGGAAAAGATCTCTAGGAGTGTCAACATGTCCCAGACTGAAAACTCTCTCTCCTAACACTGGGTTTTTATCTGGCTCCAAATTTATGATTCACATAAGAGAAAATTTCTAGAAGGATTGAAAAAAAGGAGGAGAATTCGATAGTCTGGAGCATCAGAGAGTTAAAAAAAATCTCATCATCAGGTCTGTTGAATTAAAATCTAGAGTTTTGATGCAAACCAAATCCCTAAATAAGTTCTAGGACAAAATCAACCTTCTACAAATCTCAAAATTAAAAGAGTCAAAATTCTCAGGAAAGGTAAAATTTCTGTGAGACATACTTCTTGCTTCCTGTCACCAAACATGCTTGAAATCTGCTAGCTTTAGAAGATGAAAAAGGTCAGACAGAATTGACAAATGTTTACCTGACAAGATGTTTGGTTTGTTCCTTTACAAACATGCTTAATTCCTTAGGCACCATTCTCTATTAGGGTGCATTGTCCCATGTAAATTCCTGAAAAATGCAAACCTCATAGTTAAAAAAAATTCCCACTATGAATGGTGGTGACTTTTGCCAGTATCTGTTTCACAGAAACAGAAATAGATGACCCATGCCACTCAGGATTAGTTCACCAAAAGGAATGTGTTAAGAAATTCATGATATTTTGATTATCTATAAAAATCATTTTAAAAGACTCACAAAATAGCCATGCAAGTTTATGAGCTGATTTGAGGGCAAACATTTTAAGGAATGAAGGAACATATGTTCATGTATTAGCATAAACTAATGGTCTGTGAGGTACTTAACTCTAGGGAATCTTTAAAAAGCTAAATATTTTTGCTTTAACTGCTAATGATAAACCCATATGAGAGTTTTCTGATGTGGCAAATAGGTATTTACAGAACTGCTGAGAGCAGAACACAGCATTTTCTTGTTCATGAAATGGACATAATATTATGAATCTGTACTCCACTGAATATAGATGAGAGCAGTAAAATCTACTTCTCTAGGTTTCGTGCTTTTGTTCAGACAATTTATGTAAAGAAATAATGGATGAAATATGAAGTTCTGTTATCACATTAGGTAAATACTAAATTAATGATTTTTTACACCAATATTTTTCAACTAGTTAAGAACTTTCATATTTGTTCAGGGACAAATATGGTGGTATGTGGGCATCAATTCTTGCTAAACACTATGCAGAAACACACAGGGTCTATGGACTATAAATTTTCAGTGTTAAGTAGTACATAGTATTAGATATAAAAATCTAATAAAATTTACAATATTTTATGCAAGCAACCCTAATTTTTAGCATAAATACATCATTAAAAAGTATTCAGGTAAAGAACACAGATATGATTCTTTCAGACCAAGGACTTTTACAGCCTAAAATTTTATTTCATTAATGAAATAATTCATTAGAAATATATCATAATAAGCCTTTTTTCCAGTAGAGAACAATGACATAAGCTAGACAAATATAAACATCAATAAGATGGTCCCTGCCTTTAAGATTTTTCCTTCATAACTTAGATAGGGATCTGTGACCTTTTTGATTTATTTTGTTTTAATATATTTTATAACTATTTAAATAAAGCTAGTTTTGCTTAAAGTCATATTTTATTTTATCCATTTAAAACATTATTCAGAGAAGGGGTTCATATGCTTCACTTATAATACCAAAGAGATCCATAACCCATAAAACATTAAGGAACTTGACACTCATAAAATTTTCTTTGAAAAGCAAAATCTTTCTGATAAGAAATAATTAGCAAAGATTCTAAATTGTTAGTTTTCATGTCTAAAAAAATGTAGTATATTTCTCAAGTTCAATTGCTATTAATCAGTGGGTAGGAGAAAAAAAAAACTTGTAGAAAGTCTCAAGGCTTGATTTTTAGCCCTGGTCTTGTTCTTATCTGGCTGTGAGACCTAAAGCAAATGTCTATTGTATCTATACCTTAGTTCTTTATCTTTAAAAGATTTGGACAAGATGATCTCTCAGATTTCTTCAAGGTCTGACATTGATGACTAAATAACTGCCCTGATTATTGCAAGTAAAGTATAATTGAATTAAATAAATTTCATTCTAGAACTCAATAATCATTTATTAAATACACATTATATGCCAAAGCACTATATTGGGTGCTAAAGATAAAAAGAAAAATATAAAACAGTCCTTGTCATCTAAAAACTTAAGTGTTACTGGCAAGTGCATTAAAGGCCATCACACAAGGAAGAGAGCTATAATAACTGATAGGGAGATAAGAGTAGGAAAGCCTTCTGATTAGAGGTAGCATACAATCAGAACCTAGATAAAAGGGGGCAGCTGGGTAGCTCAGTGGATTGAGAGTCAGGCCTAGAGACGGGAGGTCCTGGGTTCAAATCCAACCTCAGACACTTCCCAGCTGTGTGTCCCTGGGCAAATCACTTGACCCCCATTGCCTAATCCTTAGCACTCTTCTGCCTTGGAGCCAATACACAGTATTGACTCCAAGATGGAAGGTAAGGGTTAAAAAAAAAAGAACCTAGAAAAAAATGTAGGCTTTTTTGAGGAACAATTGAGGAGGGAGCACATTCATGAATATGGGAAATGGAATGTAAAATTTCATGAACAGCTAGCAGATCAGTTTGAATAGAATGTGAAGTATGAAACAGAGTGATGTGAAATAAGTCTGAAATGGGAAGTAGACACATTGTGAAAGGCTTTCAGTGTCTACCTGAGAAATTTTTTCCTTTAACAGAGAGGAAGTGGGAAGACAGTGAAAAATTTAAAATAATATTTTATTTATCCAATTACATGTTTTTAAACACTCAATAAAAAATGAGTTCCAAATTCTCTCCCTTTATCCTCTCTCATTGAGATGGAAAGTAATTTCATATGGGTTTTACATATGCAGTAGTACAAAACATTTCCATATTAGTCATGTTGTGAAAAAAAAAAGAAAAATTTTAAAAATTATTCTTCGATCTAAATTCAGAATCTATCAGTTGTTTTCACCATGAGATCTTTGGAATTGCTTTAGAACATTGTATTGCCGAAAGTCTCTCATGTTGGTAGTTGCATTGGTGTGGTAGTTTCGAGTCCACACCCTCAATCAAGTCCACCCCAACCCATGCATTCAAGCAGTTGTTTTTCTTATATGTTTCCTCTCCTGCAGTCCTTCCTCTGAATGTGGGTAGCATTCTTTTCCATAAATCCCTCAGAATTGTCCTGGGTCATTGTATTGTTGCTGGTACAGAGGTCCATTACATTCAATTTTACCACAGTATATCAGTCTCTGTGTACAATGTTCTTCTGGCTCTGCTCCTTTCGCTCTGCATCTGTTCCCGGAGGTCTCTCCAGTTCTCATGGAACTCCTCCAGTTTATTATTCCTTTTAGCACAATAGTATTCCATCACCCGCATATACCACAGTTTGTTCAGCCATTCCCCAATTGAAGGACATACCCTCCTTTTCCAATTTGTTGCCACCACAAAAAAGCACAGCTATAAATATTTTCATACAAGTCTGTTTATCTATGATCTCTTTGGGGTACAAATCCAGCAATGGTATGGCTGGATGAAAGGGCAGGCATTCTTTTATAGCCCTTTGAGCATGATTCCAAATTGCCAGCCAGAATGGCTGGATCAGTTCACAGCTCCACCAGCAATGCATTAATGTCCCAATTTTGCCACATCCCCTCCAGCATTCATTACTCTCCCCTTCTTTCATTTTAGCCAATCTGCTAGGTGTGAGGTGATACCTCAGAGTTGTTTTGATTTGCATTTCTCTAATTATTAGTGATTTGGAACACTTTCTCATGTGCTTATTGATACAGTACCAGATTATTTTGATGATTATCAGTTTGTAATATATTTTGAGATCTGATATACATAGGCCTTCTTCTTTCACATTTAATTTAACTTTTTAAAACTTTAAACAATTAAAAAATTAATTCCCTTGAACTTTTTGATTTTTTGTTCTTATAGATTAATTTTGTTATTTTTCTAGATCTGTACGATATTTTTTACAGTTTTATTAAGGCACTAAAAGTAAATTAATTTAAGTAGAATTGTTTTGTTATATGGGCTGTGACTTGGAACCATGTATGGACAATGCAAAGAGTCCTGCCTCCAGTACCATTAAAGGGTCCCTATAATCACCTTCTGACATCCTTATGATCCATGGACTGAGAGTTCCAGCAGTTGCTCTTGGCATTGATCCAGTTGCTTCCAAGTCCTGTTATTGGCAGCTTATGTTGAACTGTGCTTAAATCTCAACCTTGTGAGACAACCCTTTCCTACTGACATTCAAAGTTGAATGGAAATCAAAAATCATTCCATCCCATCATTTTGTTAGTTCTGCTATTGTAGAATTAAATTTGAGGGCTCCTTAGTGTTGTTTCAAAGGGAATTTTGGAGAACTCAGGAAAATTCCTGCCTTTACTGTGCCATCTTGGCTTTGTCTCTCCAATGAAATTTTTAAATAAAGAAGCAGCATGGCGTTTTAGGAATGTAAATTTGGCAACTGTGAGGATGAAACATTTCAGAGGCAAGTGATTTGAAGCAGAGAGACCAATTAGTAGGTTATTATAATTTTTAAATGAGATATGATGACAGCTCAAAACAGGTGCTAGGTTAGTAGCTATATGGTTCTAGAGAAGAGGACAGATGAGAAAGGTACAAATAATATTTAGCAACTAATTGGATATGAGAGATAAGGGAGAAGAAAGGGTTGTTCTAAGGTTGTGAATGTACTTCTGAAAGCATGGCAATAACTCATTGTAAGTACAGGAGTTTGGATAAGGAATAAGTCTGAGTGAAAAATATGATAAATTCTAATTCAAACATGCGGAGTTTGTGATGCTGATGTACTATCCAAGTATGAATATACAGCAGGCAATTGACAGTTGGGTTTAGGCATTCAGGTATGATGTGAAGACCAGATATAGACTCGTGAATAATCTATAAAATTGATCACTGAGCCCAAGAAATCAGGTTAGAGCCTCAAAGAGTAAAGAGGAACCAGTACAGAAAATCTGGTGACAGTTCATATTTGGAGAGACATGAGTCTTGAAAAAATACTTTTCAAAAGTTGATTCAATACAGGTAAAAGGATACTCAAAAGAAAATATTATTCTAGAACTAAAATCAGAGCTTACCTAAGGATTATAGGTCATTAACCATATCACAAGTTACAAAGGGGCAAAGTAGAATGAGGGCTGAGAATATGTTATTTGAAAATGGCACTTAAGAGCTGATTAGTAATTTCAAGATATATTAGGTTAGCTCTATCGGAAGCTAGAGTTCAATGAATTGAGCAGTGAATGAGAGAGGGTGACATGGAGATGAATATAGACAACTTTCCTTTTAGAAGTATAACTATAAAAGGCAGAAGAGAGAAAGGATCCTAATGAGGTAGGCATTTATTTTCACATGGTCCTGAGCTAGTCACTTCTTCAAGCACGGCTATGTAGAATTTGCTGCTTATTGATATAAAATATATGAAAATAGAGCATTTTGATATCATCTCATTTGCCTCTTTGATAAAAATAATCTCATTTCTTTTTAATATAAATTCAATAAAGTCTCTTGAACAAATACTAATTAGCTTCTGTTCTTTTATGCTGATGCCCCAAATCTCTTGTTTTCTAAAATGATCATTTACAGGTAGATAAAGGGAATGCTTAACTTTAAGCATAAACACAGAAGAGGGTAGCTTCAATTAATTGAATCAATCATCATTTATTAAGTACTTCTCCCAACATTTTGGAATCAATTTTTTTTAACCTCCAGGCAGAGAAATGGTCTGGGTGATCACTGAGCATTCTGAGGCTATAATATCACATATTATCCTAAGCCAGGGTATAACTGAGGGAATATCAATTAACTGTAGGACTGACTTAAGCAGAGTTATTCAGTCTGGTGGGAAAGGTGAAAAATTGGTAGTGCAGGACGCTAAGCAGTAGTGGAAGTGATTCTGATCATTCTCTCTCTTCAGCTACAGGAAATATAAAAAGGAGGAGAGTGCCTGAGCATGGTAGCTGTAGCTGCAATGGCAGGAGTTGTCTTCTCCTCCCCAGAACCCAGGGAAAGAAGGGAAGACAAAAGATGGTGTTCAAGTGAATAAAGTTTGTCCTGCAAGGTAGAAGCATCCTTTGGTGCTTCAACTCATTAACACATAGAAAAATCTGTCAGGAAAGATGCATGAATTATATGTGTATATGATACATACATATATATATGCACACATTAATTGCATATCTACATAGTATATATAGTATATACATTATAATGTATAGACAGTACCAATTTGTATGTGCATATATACCAAATACACACATAAATAAATAAATAAATAAATATAAACATCAATTGAAATGAGGAGGAGAGGCCTGGAGATTTAGGTCAGGTTAGACTGTAACTCACTAGTAATATCCTTTTTTCAGCATGCTGACTAAAAATATACTGTCTGAGTATCTACAAACTGTGTTCATTTTATATTTAATTAAACTCTATACCTTCCCCTGCAGCCACAGAGGAAGGATTCTGGTAGAAGCTCGGGCCATTTATCACTTCAAGATGTCAGCCTATCTACTGTTGTGACTACATTGCTGATAAATTTTCCAAGCCTACCATGAGGAGAGAGAGAGGAAAGGGGAAGGAAGAAGGGTCAGCCTGTTGCCCCCAAGGCAATACATCTCAGTCTTTGAATTAAAGGGAGTTTTGGACCTCAGAGACAGTAAGAGGCAAGTAAAGGAAGATGCTACTCTGAACTGGCCCCAGAGGGCAGCCAGAGTCATGGTCTGGGAAGATGCAAATCCTTTTACCTTCAAAAAGAAGGAGAAATAACATAATAGTCATCCAACCTCTAATCTTTGTCTACATAGAAATATACAATGTTCTGGTACCTATTATGTGCCATCCATTGTGCCACCCTCTGAGAATAGAATGAAAAAAAAATCCCTGTCTCCAAGGAATTTACTTTCTATTAGTACCTTCTTTGGCCCCCTTTTAAATCTTATTGTAGTGAAACAGAAATAAAAAGAACAGGAGAGAAGAACTATAAAAAATTTTATTAAGAAAAGCACCTTGGAGACCATCTTCCCCAAGTAATTCATTTCCAAAATGAGGCAAATAAATGAGTGACACAGTAGAGTGAAACAAAGAGAAAATCATAGGGAAATTTAGGGCTAGAAACCAAGGTGTTTTCTAACAATTTATTTAGTTATCTTTCCATAATAATGCTGTTATTAATACATTACCACCTTTGTTTATTTTATTTTATTTTTTATTAAAACCCTTACCTTCCATCTTGCAATCAATACTATGTATTGGTTCCAAGGCAGAAGAGTGGTAAGAGCTAAGCAATGGGGATTAAGTGACTTGCCCAGGGTCACACAGCTGGGAAGTGTCTGAGGCCAGATTTGAACACAGGACCTCCATCTCTGGGCCTGACTCTTAATCCACTGAGTCACCCAGCTGCCCCCACCTTGGTTTATTTTAGAGAAATTCAACAAAGTTAATAAGAGACTTCCCTTTCTTCTGGTCACCTTTATCACAATGTAACAACCATGTTTATTCTGGGAGTCAAATAGATCTGATTTCTTTGGTTAATTGAATCATTCCATTTTGATCACATCTTTATTCTCTTGCAGGTTAACATTCCTTCCTCGATTGAAATAATTTAATTTCAAATACCTCTTGGACAAATTGGCTTTTAAAATTTGGTTTCCTTAACATGCTAGGACTTTCCCCAACTCATTTCAAATCCCCATGATGAAAATTTTTTTTTTCCTCCTTCATAATAGTAAATAAGAGGAAATAGTCTTTCAGGTGGTTTTCTCCAATTTGGGGCTGGAATGGAGGGTAGTTTAGATTGTTTATGTATGAAATATATTTACACATCTCATCTATATATATATTCTATATCATATATTCAATATACATATGTATATATAATGTGTACATATAATATGTGTAATTTATTTGCATGTAATTTTCAGTGTAACTAAGATATTAAGATATGTGGATTAAATTGGACATTCCAGGCCTTGTTATGAAATGTAACTCATGTATCACCACCACTCCCAAAGAATAGTTAATCATCTCCATAATTTTGGTGTCCTAAAAAACAATATTGGAAGGAACAAATATATATATATATATGGCCATAATTGAATTCTAATAAAAATTAGCAATTCAATCAACATTTAGCAAATAGAAAATCTATTTAGTTTTTAAAAACAAGTTAGTAAATTTTAATTTAAAAAATGATTTTCCTGGCTAAAGAAAGATTTTATTAAATGAGGAAAAAATCTACCACTACAAATTGCCATTAATATTTGACAATGAATGAAGAGTAATCACAGTTCTACATCAAACTTGTTCATCAACAAACTAAAATCATTTCCCTTTGCTTACTTTTGCTAATTTGAAATGGTCTACTCTTTTCTACAGTGACATTATTTTTACCTACAAGGAGAATAGACAGGAACCTCCTTATTTAAATTTGGCTTTAATGAAGTAATTCTTTGGGTAATTACAAACTCCAAGAAATTAATTTTTATTGTCAGTTGTTTCTGATTCAACTGCATTTCTAAAATTTTAGTTGGCTGTTTTTCTTTTCATTCCTCTCAGTGTTTACTGATTCATTATTTCTTATTTTTTTATCTTTGAGATGACCTAGAAAATACTACTATAACTATTCAACAAAAATTTTTCTTTCAATGAAAATTCAATTCATTTATGAGGACCAGGTCAATGTTTCTCAATTTTAGGCTAAGAATTCAAATAAATATATTCAAAATAATAGAAGAATTTCTTGGTTTTGATAGGTATTTCATAGAATTCTCAACAAGGAACACTTTTGAAGAAATAAATTATTTGATTTCTTTCTCTGCAATCACTTCTAAGTCTTTAGTGCTTCAAATTAAATTCCTCACTCAAGCATTAAGGCTATCTGTTGTCCATAAAATGAGACTAGAACTTCAGACATGGAGTCGTCTGATTTGAGGTATCTGCTGATATGATAGGATACTGGACCTGAAATCAGAAAGACCTGATTTCATAATAATTCTTAGAAATTTACTCATTAACAACTTTAACAAAGTTTTAGGAGACAAAATAAATCCATACAAATCATGAGAGATTCTATCTTTTAACAAAACAAAAAATATCAGGGAGAGATAGAAAGAGAAATTTACCTGTGAACAAGAGTTTATAACCATACGGGATCACAGAAAAAAAAAACAGATAATTTTGATTACATCAAATTAAAAAAGAGTTTGTAAAATAAAACCAATGCAACTAAAATTAAAAGGAAAACAGGAAACTGGAGAAAATTTTATAGCACATTTCTCTAATGCAAGTCATATATGTGTGTGTGTATACACACACACACACACACACACACACATATATATACATATATATATATATATATATATATATATATATATATATATATATATACTGAGCCATTTTCTAAGAGTAAAAGTAATTTCCCGATTTGTAAATGGTCAAATGCTCAAAGCAATATTTTTTCAGAAGGGAATGATTAAAATTATTGATAGTCACATGAAAAATTATCTAAGTAACTGATAATTAGAGAAATGCACATTAAACCAACACCGAGGTAGTATTTCACAACTATCAGATTGACTAACATTATACAAAATGAAAATAATGATTGCTTAGGAAATATGGAAAAATTGGTACATAAAGCACTGCTGTTAGAGTTGTAAATTGGTCTAGTTATTCTGTAGAACAATTTAGAATTATGCTAAAGGACTATAAAACTGTGCATGCTTTTTAACCCAGAAATACTATTAGTAACAGGCATTACAAAGTGATCAAAGAAACATAGAAATAATATTTATTAATGTATAATCACCAGCTAATTTTGTTGTGAAAATTGAGGGGATGCTTATCAGCTGGGAAATGGTTGAAAAAGTTATAGTATATGATTGTGATATAACATTATTATGCTATAAGAAATGATGAAGAGGATGATTTCAGAAAACCCGAGAATAGTCAAATGAACTGACTCAAATTAAAATGAGCAGCACCATTAGAATATTGTACATCATAAAAATACAGAAAGAATAATCAACTCTGAAATACTTAACTCGTCAAATCAACACCACAATCCATAACAAATCCAAAAGGCTAATTGTAAAAAAATATCCTATCCACTCCCAGGGAGATAACTGATTAACTCTGAATACAGATAGAAACATTTTCTTAATTTTCTTTTTCCTCTTTTGCAACATGACTAATATGGAAATGAGTTTTGTATGACTTTACATGGATAATGGGTATCGGATTTCTTGCCTTCTTAGTGATTACAGCAGGATTTAGAGCAGTGGTTCCCAAACTTTTTTGGCTTATCACCCCCTTCCAGAAAAAATATTACTTAGTACCTCCTGTCACATACTATCACCACCCCCTTACAGTTATTCACAGCCCCCAAATGCACCTGTGGCTATCACGGCTCCCTGGATTGGTGCAGCACCCACCAGGGGGCGGTGGCGCCCACTTTGGGAATCTCTGATTTAGAGGGAGGAAAATAATTTGTAATTCAAAAAAATTTTTAAATGAATTAAGTTGAAAAAAATTTCAAGTTTATTAGATATTTTACCAATTGGAAATTACTTAACCTCTGTATCAGTTTTAATAGCACCTACCTCTCATGGTTGTTATGAGAATCAAAGGAGATACTATTTGTAAAAATATTTAGCATAAATTTTGCTAAGGTTTATAAAAAGTTTTATTCCATTCACCTTCCCTTAAAGGACATATTGGCTTCAGTTATGCACAGACCAGATTAATGTAGGTGTTTGGGCATTAGAGATGAATTCTTCATAAGGGGTTTTATCAAGTATCTATTTTATTTATTGTTTTGTCAATGTGTGAACTTCATTCCATAATGCAGATTAACATCTCTCTGTAGTTTAGATAAATCTCCATAAATTATGAGGCATAGCAAGAGGAAGGGAAGAATCCACAGTCAAATTGTTAAAAGATTTTAGAGAGATAGCTTCAATCCAGGTCTTCCCAATACCAAATTCAGCCTTCTGCTACACCATTTTCTTTCTTTCACCAGGTAATAACATGGAAAATTTAGAAAACTAATATGCTAGTAATTTAGTTTTGGCTATTTCCAATTGTAGTACTTTGGGGACCATTTTCCCTATATTCCTGTTTTCCTTATAATCTGATTCTTACTTTTTATGTTCCTTCATGCCTGTTTAATACCTAACACTATTCCCTGTATCCACCTCTACCCTTGTAGCCTGATCTTCAACTCTTGATAGAAAGAATGATGATTCTTTTATTCTTGCTTATGTAATCATCTGTTCAATTATTGACTAAAATCCTTTATAATTATGGTTATGCGTATGCATTTTGCTAAGCTCAAGAAGGGAAAAAAGGAATTGTAAGACAGCACATTACTTAGATATAAAACATTTATATAATTTCTGCTAAATATAAGACATTATTCATAGTATTGCAAAATGCAGTTTCTTATTTATATATTTGTATTTATTAAGTAAATCAATGTAATAAAGGGCCTATACTGCAATTCCTATATAATATCTATGGAAAGAGATATAAACATGAGATAGGGTGAGACAAGAGAACATTGTAAAAGATGAAATTTGAGATGCTTTGAAGTGCAGTTAAATTGATGAGGGTAATCTAAGCAAATAGTTTAGCAGTTTTAGAAAAGAGAGCCAATGACTTAAGATCCAAATTAGTCTGAGACAGAAAGGTCTCATGTTAATCCAGGTCTAAAGAAATGTGTTTTTCTGTATTTAATTTTATTCATACCACAACTAAAATATTGCATTCAGTTCCAGGTGCTACATTTTGGGGGATTATTTTTTCTACTATAATGTGGAATTGTCAAATTTTCTAGCAGGATGTGGAATTGTCAAAAAGGTCAAATTTAGCTTGACAAATCAAGAAATCTTTACATTTTAAGTGATTCACAGTGGAATAGATTGTTTTCAGAGTTAGTGATTTAATTCTCTTTCAGTGGGGTTCTTTAAGCAAAGACTCAGTTGTTCCTTCTCAGATATGTTGGAGAAGGAGTCTTGATGTATGGGCTAAGACTAATTGTCTTTGAGATCCCTTCCATCTTT
This sequence comes from Gracilinanus agilis, assembly GCF_016433145.1. Lineage (NCBI taxonomy): Eukaryota > Metazoa > Chordata > Mammalia > Didelphimorphia > Didelphidae > Gracilinanus > Gracilinanus agilis. The sequence continues at coordinate 187,807,476 of NC_058131.1, read as the reverse complement.
GAATTCCTTGGCCCCTAGGAGGAAAATAATTATTTTCTAAGTTAATTGGTAGACTAGTCTAGAGCATCGGGTTGTATAATAAAGTAGTAAGAAGCATACCCAGAAAGGTAGGTGGATTAGTTTGTGAAAGGTTTTGAATCCAGGCTAACGACTTTGTATTTCATCTTAGAGGCAATGAGAAGTTAATAAACTATTTGGGCAGAGGAATGAAAAGACACAAATGTTATTTTCCTTAGAAGTATGTTGAATAGAGTAAATATTACAATCTATCACTGCATTCACTGCCTATACTTTTGTTCACAACCTTTAGAACAAACTGAAAAATGCTAGGGGGTTGGGACTGCCCCAGATGACCATTTTTGCTATGTTTTTGAAAGACAATTAATAGATTTTGTCACTTTAGTTCCTGGTTTTTGCACCAAAACCCCAAAACCAGGAACAAAAAAAAAAAGAGCTGCCAGATTCATCTGTAACCCATCCACCATTGCAGTCACTACAGTCCTTTTGACAATTGAATGGTACAAAATGAGACCACAAGATAGATTCTTCTGAGAATTGAAAACTATTTCTGAATACACCTTCCTAGGCAGCTAACCTCATTCAGTCTAGGCTAGCCCGCTTTCTTGATTTCCCCTGAGTTTTTTTCTTATACCTGTATTTGTGGTTGACGGCAAACCCACCAATCTTGTGGTTATGCTGTGTTGAATCAGCACTTGCAGAGACTTTCCTTCCACACAGTAAGTGGAATGAAGGTCTGGCTATTGGGAGCATTGACACAGACATATGAACCCATAAACCTGCTAAAATGATTTTAGGAAATGAAGTGGTCAGAATTTCCTTTGAAATTCAAGCAAAAATACTCTGGCTATTATTGATATGGATTAAAATATAAACATTTGAAGATTTCAAAGCTCCAAAGGCACCTGCTCTAATATTGCTTTTCATATTGATAATTAGGTGGTGGTGGTTGTTTTTCCTCTTAGATCTGTGTTTTATATAGAAATAAGTTTCTGACAATCTGGGCAATGTTTCTACCCTGCCCCCGTCAGGTCTCCCCATAATTAACTGTCTTTAATGTGTTGTCTCTTCTCCTCTGATTAGAATGTAGACTTTTTACAGCACAGGCTATCATCATTGCTTATGTTTCTATTTCCAGAACTTAAAACTGTTTCTAGCACAAAAGAAATATTGAATAAATCCAGTCTAATTTAACATATATGGAGCTGACATATCTAACTCTATCAGTACCGAACTTCATGCTCTTAGTCATTTTGACCTTTAGAGAATTATCAGAGAGAACTATAGGGTAAGAAAGTGTCTAGAGGTACATAGAAACATGTGTCAGGGGGTATTTCTTAAATCAAGTCTTCATGACTCAACCTCTCTATCCACTATGACATTGGTTTCTTTGCCTTGTCTTTCTCTTTCTTCTTCTCATCATAATTATTACAGTTTTCTGACTCTATTCATTCTTGATAGTTATGTTATATATAGTTCAAGAATAAGTAGCTATCTTGCTATCATTATTTTGTGTATATACATAAAACTATTGAGTTTTTAAAGTGTACCATTTGGTGGTTATATACAGGAACAAAAATATGATAATTCAACAATTGGGAAGGCTATGCCTAAATGCTTCAGCACAAAATCAACTAAGACTAAAGGAAAAAGTGATTATTTGGTGTTCAGATATTAGTACTGCTCTTGGGAATAAATAATCCATCTAAGTTAGTGACTGTCCAATAGTCTGTACTTGTTTTCAACATCTGATTTTAATCAATTTCCAAACCTATCCAATTAAATTCATTAAGCATTTATTAAGCAACTACTATGCATTATCCTAGGATAAAGTAATATAAATATGGAAATGAGATAATGTCCACCCTTGATGAGCTCACATACTAATAATTAGATGACTTGTAGACTGTTTAGGAAATAAAATGTATGTAAAAATGAAATATAGTTTATGCAAAGAGTCCTAGTTTACAATTACAGGACTTGGTTGGACAATAAAGTAATGTAAATAAAATACTTTTGAGAAGGAAAAAATTGGTCATTTGTGTTTTCCACACTAAGATGTCTCTGGAAAAAAGTATTTTCATTAGAGTGGAGATGTTGATAGTCAACCATGGCTTATAAGACAGTCTTCATTAAAAGTATTTTGGTCATATGGCTGAAAGGAATTTTGTTTGCAAAAAAAAATGTCTACATGAAATTGATGTTTTAACAGGTTTCCTTTCAATTAGGAAATGTTCTGTTTAAGGCCATATATCATTTATAAACAATCTAATTATTGTTATTGCTATCCGTCTGAAAAAAATCTTAAACTTACTGGAATTCATATATAATTGATGTCTGATGGCATTTTTCAATGTCAAGTGTTAATAAAAACTTAGTGCACATTAAAAAATGTGATATTGGTTTGAGGTCAAGTTCAATATATACATATGCAATACAACATGGCAGAATGGATATAAAACTGGCCTTAGAACCAAGTAGACCTGAATTCCTGAATTAAAGGGCTTCTTATGACACATATCCACTGTGTGACCTTTGAAAAGTAATCTAATGTTTCAGCGTCTCTGTACAACTCTAATAGATACTGCCAATGTTACAGCACTTACCAAGCATATGGTGATCTACATTTGTAGAAGTTTACTTAGCAGACCTTCCTTATCCTACTGAAATCACAGGTTTCTCCTTTGTGTAGTTATTATAATTAATATTATAAATCATTTAATAAACTACTATGTTCCAGGAAAGATGCTCAGTGCTGGGTGAGATACAAAAAGAGGTATTTTAAGAAAATAATTTTAGTGCCTGAAAAGAAGACAGACTTAAGTGAGGAGAGATTTGAAGTGAGAAGACTCATGTGCATAATATTACAGTGGTTCAGGTATTTGGTGAGGAGGAATGCTCTACATTAGAGCAATATCAGTGCCAGAGGAAAGAAGGGAACATATTTGAGAAATATTAAAATTTAAATACAGGTGTTAAAATAAATATAAAAGAAGGTAAAATTATAAGAACAATGATGAAGGACTAAAGGATAAACTGCTTACATTAATATGGAGAAGTAATGTGTTTGTTCTTCCTTCCTTATCACAAGTTCTATGTCTTGATCTTTAGAGAAGAAAGGAGAGTATGTGTGTGTGTGTGTGTGTGTGTGTGTGTTTTTGTGTGTGTGTGTATGCAGAGATTGGAGTGGAAAGACACGATAGATTTTTGCTGGCAAAAATCTACTATATATGTATATGTATATGTATATATATATATACTTATTTTTTAAAGAAAAGTTGATTACAGGAAGAACAGGAAATGAAAAACATTTGCCCAAACAAAAATCTGAGATCTTTGTTGGTCGAAAGTGTTTATGCTCAAGACAGGACACATAAACTCTCTTTTTTCCATCCTTCTTACTCTTCTTTTATACCCTCCTGTTTCACTGAAGTTGTACAAAGGTTGGTTATGATAATGAAGGTCAGAGGGTATAAAGAGTGTCCTAGGGCTCAGCTCCAAGACTAGATTGCTGAATACCACATCTTTTAGAAATATTGTAGAAGACATTGCTGCTCAAGCACAGTTCTAACTAAATTTTCTCTGAGGTTAACTTCTAGATCTGAAATTCTAGCATCCTGTGAAGATGGAAAGAAGCAGAGAGAAAAGGAAATTATGAAGGATGAAAGGAAAAGGAAAAATCTTTATCCAAAGTATGCATTTCTTTGTTTAAGTTATCAGTACCTGATATGATACTGAACTGTCATTTCTTAAAAGCATAAGGACAAAAATTAGAGCTATTCTCAGAAAAAAGTATTTTTTCTAGTCACTGATAGTCAGTGGTGGCAACTCTCCAGTTCCAGCAGGAAACTTCTTTCTTCCAAAGGAAAAAAAGCCTTATACAAATTCCTTAAATCATCAATATAACATTGAGAAAGCATTTCAGATTGTTCTCAAGTATAATTACACTTAGGCCATATAGCAGCCACTTTTCAATGGTTAAAGTTTCTTTTAATCCAGAATTTATCCTTAATCCTGACCACTACCACACCTTTTATTTTTTATTGATTGAAAAGGTAGCATAAGTTGACAACATAATGTAAAGTAATTATATGCATATGTATATTACATATAAACACATATACACACATCCAGTGTATATATGTTATGTCAGTGCAATAGAAATATAATAGAAAATTAAGATATATAGGAGTATGGGGGTATTTATAAAGACTGGAGAATGAAACAAAAATCCCAAATCCTTTCTACTCTAATGTCTAGAATCCTGTGAAATACAGGGCAGGATAAGTATATTCAATAGCTATACCACTAATGGTAAAAGAAAACAATATTAACAACAAAGGCAAATAGTTCAATATTACACATAGACTCATTTAGAATAGGACACAGAAAACAATCATTTTTATTTAATTTAAATTATATTTTTCTTAATCTGATGTTAAATACTTACAGTTTAAGTTATATTTGGAGAATTATTCTAATTGCATTTATATGTTCATAAGTATTTGCTTGGGAACTTTGTTGATTATGATTAAAAATACAAACAGCAAAACAATTCCAAATTAACCCCAAAACAAAACAAAACAAAACAAAAATCTATCCACAGTCAAAGAAGGAACTATTGAAGACTGATTACAGATTAAAGCATGTCATTTTTAATTTATTTCTTTCATGTGTTTTGTATTGTATATGTGATATATGTCATCAATCATAACATGGGGAATATGGAAATATGTATTGCTTTAAAACTCTAATATAACCTGTATCAAATGATTTACCATCTCAAAGAGGGGGGAGAAGGAAGGAGGAAAAGACACTGAATTCTAAAATATCAGAAAACAATTGTCAAAAGTTGTTTCTACACTTAATTGAAAAAATTAAATTCGATTAATAACACAAAAAAGCAAGGGAAATGAAAGAGAAAGAGGAAAGTCTTGGCATGTAAGGTAATTAGTCTATATATCTATATAGGATGCTAGATGTCAGGGTTTGTATAGAGCACCACCACAACCACCACCATCACCACCACCACCACCACCACCACCACTACTGCTATTGCTACTGCTATTATTATAGTGCCTGTTATTCTTACTAATTCTGTATTATTACCACTACTATCATTACTACCACTATTCCACTTCCTCCTACTCCTCCTCTACTACTACTGCTGCTGCTACTACTATTTTTTTCAATTTTTAAGTTTTTTTCCATGGTTACATGATTCATGTTCTTTCCCTCCTCTTTTCCCTCCCACCTCCCAGAGTTAACAAGCAATTTCACTGGGTTATACATGCATTATATCATTCGATACCTTTTTCCATATTATTCATTTTTAAATAGAGTGATCTTTTAAAACTCCAAACCCCAAATCCTAAATTCATATAAACAAGTGATAAATCATATGTTTTCCTTCAGTATTTCTACTCCCATAGTTCTTTCTCTTGATGTGGATAGTATTCTTTCTCCTAAGTCCCTCAGGATTGTCCTAGACCTTTGCATTGTTATCATTAGCTAAGTCTATTACATTTGATAGTTCCACAATATTTCAGTTTCTGTGTAGAATGTTCTCCTTGTTCTGCTCATTTCACTCCACATCAATTCATGGAGGTCTTTCCACTTATATGGAAACCAAGTAGTTTATTGTTCCTTATAGCACAATAGTATTCCATCACCATCATATACCACAATTCATTCACCCAGTTCCCATTTGAGGGAGACCCCCTCATTTTCCAATTTTTTGCCACCACAGAGTGTGGCTATAAATATTTTTGTATAAACATATTTCATTATTATCTCTTTGGGGTAAAAACGTAATAATGGTATTGCTGGATCCAGGATACACAATCTTTTAAAGCCTTTTGGAAATAATTCCAAATTGACCTCCAGAGTGGTTGGATCAATTCACAGCTCCACCAGCAAATCATTAGTGATCCAATTTTGCCACATATCCTCCAACACTTATTTTCCTTTTAATGTCTTATTGGGCAATCTTCTATGTATGAGATGGTACCTCAGAGTTATTTTTATTTGCATTTCTCTAGTCAGGAGGGATTCAGAACATTTTTTCATGTGATTATTGATAGTTTTGATTTTTTCATCCCAAAACAGTGTATTCATATCTCTTGACCATTTATCAATTGGGGAATGGCTTGATTTCTTGTCCATTTAACTAAGTTCCTTATTTATTTGGGAAAATAGACCTTTGTTTGAGAATGTTATCGTAAACATTTTTCCCAGTCTATTTTTTCCCTTCTAATTTTGGTTTCACTGGTTTTTTTGGTATAAATTTTTTAAAATTTAATATAATCGAAAAATTTTCATTTTACATTTTGTAATGTTCTCTTTCCTTTGCCTGGTCTTAAATTCCTTCCCTTGCCACAGGACTGATAGGTATACTATTATATGTTCACCTAATTTATTTATAATAGTGATGATAATGGCCATTCTTATTTCACTCCTGATCTTATTGGGAAGGCTTCTAACTTATCTACATGGCAGATGCTTGCTTATGGTTTAAAATAAATACTACATATTATTTTGAGGACAGACTATTCTATTCTTATACAAGTATTTTCAATAGTAATGGATATTGTATTTTGTCACGGACTTTTTCTGCATCTATTGAGATTATCACATGATATTAGTTTGGTTAATGATATGGTTAATTATGTAGATGGTTTTCCTAATGTTAAAAAAGCCTTGCATTCCTGGTATAAATCCCACCTGGTGATAGTGAATAATCCTTTGATGACTTGCTGTAGTCTCTTTTTTTTTGTATCTATGTTCATTAAGGAGATTGGTCTGTAGTTTTCTTTTTCTGTTTTTGGTCTTCCTGGATTTGTAATCAGTTCCATATTTGTGTCATAAGATGAATTTAATAAGAGTCCTTTGCTTATTTTGTTAGGTAGTTTGTGTAGCATTGGGGTTAGTTGTTATTTAAATGTTTGATAGAATTCCTTTATGAATCCATACAGCCCTGGGGATTTTTTAGAGAGTTCCTTGATGGTTTGTTCAATTTATTTTTCTGAGATGGGATTATTTAAATATCCTATTTCCTCTTTATTCACTAATTTCACCTAGATTATCATATTTATTGCCATATAATTAGGCAAAATATTTCTTAATAATTGTCTTAATTTTCTCTTCATTGGAGGTGAGATCTCCCATTTCATTTTTTGGATACTGTTAATTTGATTCTTTTTTAAAATTAGATAATTTCTCCTTTAATTTTTAGGATTTCCAATTTAGTTTGTATCTGGCTATTTTTATTTTGTTATCTTTCTTAAATTGTAAACCCAATTTATTGATCTCCTTCCTCTCTAATTTCTTTTTATAGACATTCAGGGATATAAACTTTCCCTTGAGTAATGCTTTAGTTGTATCCCATAGATTTTGACATATTGTCTCCTCATTTTCATTCTCTTCAATTAAATTAGTAATTGTTTCTATGATTTGTTTTTTGATCCACCAGTTTGAAGAATTAGATTACTGAGTTTTCAATTAATTTTCAATTTCTCTCTTCAAGTACCCTTATTAATTATAATTTTATTGCTTTATGATCTGAAAATATGTCATTTATTATTTCTGGTTTTCTACATTTGTTTTCAATATTTCTATGTCCTAAAACATGCTTGATCTTTATATATGTACTATGTGCTGCTGAAAAGAAGGCATATTCCTTTTATCTCTATTCTATTTTCTCCAGATATCTGTCAACTCTAAGTTTTCTAAAATTTTGTTCACTTCCATTGCTTCTTTCTTATTCATTTTTTGGTTCAGATTTATCTTGTTCTGATAGGAGAAAGTTGAGGTCCCCACTCGTATATTTTGATATCTATTTTCTCCTTAAGATCCTTTGGTTTTTCCTTTAAAAATCTGGATGCTATACCATTTGGTGTATAAATGTTTAGTACTGATATTCCTTCATCGTTTATAGTGCCTTTTAGCAAGATGTAATTTACTTCCTCATCTCTTTTAGTCAGATCAATTTTTATTTTATCTTTGATATTGTGATTGCTACTCTTGTTCTTTTATTAGATGATGCATAATAAATTTTGCTCCAACCTTTTACTTTTAATGTGTGTGTATCATCCTTCCTCAAATGTGTTTCTTGTATACAACATATAGGATTCTGGTTTTTAATCTACTCTGCTATCTGCTTCCATTTTATGGGTGAGTTCATTCCATTCACATTCACAGTTACAATTACAAACTGTGTATTGCCCTCCATCTTATTTTCCTCTTTTGCTCCTGCTCTCTTCACTTTCACTCTGTTCCTTCATTCCAGTGTTTTGCTTTTTATCACTCCCCCCCCACACACACACATTTCCCACCCCTTCCAATTTCTCTTGGGTCTCGTGTTTGGACTTAAAATTTTTGGTTTAGGTCTAGCTTATTCCTCAGGAGTGCTATTACTGTTACTGTTGCTACTTCTGCTACTTCTGTACCTCTAGACTTCTTTAAGAGACATCCTGATTTAGGGGATTATGAGCTTAATTTGGAGTGATGAGACAACAATTCAGTTCAATTCAATATACCTTTTTTAAAGGCTTGCTATGTGTTTGAGGACAAAGAAAGAAATAATGAGGAAATAAGAAATAAAAAGAAACAAAGTCACCACCCTAAAGGAGCTTATAGATCTAAGGGAAGAAGACAACACATGAAAGGAAGCTGGAAAAAGGGGGAATAGATATTCCATAAGGAAAGTATTAAGCGAGGGGGTATCTTGTTCCAATGAGTTGAAACCAAATATAATTGTGGAGGGAAGGTGTGATGATCTCAAAAGCCCAGGTTCTGAATATTTTAATAGAAAGATTTGAGTAGATTTTACTCAAGCCCTATAAACAAAGTGTAAGGGAGAATGAGGGAGGTGGAAATGTGTAGAATACCCTTCCTACTAACAAGGCAATGATAACCAAAGTGATCAACTTAGCCTGGAAGAGGCATCTTGTTTCCTGGAACAGAAACCAAGCAAAGCTATAGATGGAATGTGGAATAATATATCCCTAAAAAGTAAAAATTAACTGTTGAATCTGAGAACTCCGAGAACTATATCTTCTCTATGTCATATAATCTGTAAGCTCTTAATTATCTAAATTTTATATTTGGTAGATTCAGACAGATATGATGACCCAATAAAGAATATTTAATGATTATGAAACTCTAATCAACTAATCAGTCTTCAAACATTTATTTGGAATGGCATATATGCTTTGTTCCCAGAAGCCACATCTAATATAAAAGGGGAATTTTTGTTATTCTAATATATTATGATAACAAGCTGAATCTATCACATTCAGAATCTTGATGAATAAACTATCGATATTTTAATTTCTGGCAAGTGTTAAGTTGGAGTTAATATGTTGCAGACAATCTCCTTATTTAACCAAACTGTCTCTAGATTGAGCCATTTGCAGACTCTAATCTATTTGTAAATTTGGACTGATGGGACCTGCCTAAGAAAAAGGAAAATAACTTTATTTTAAATAGAATAAACACCTAGAGTGTTCACTTAGAGAAAATTTTTGATGCATTAACATCTCCAAAAAGCAAAAAAACAACTAAGTTTAAAGCATTTATAATGTGAAGGTACTTTAGAGGATGTGTATTTTTGGGTCCCTCCCTTTTTTACAGATGGAAAACCTGACACCAAAAAATCACAGATTTGGTATTCATATTCAAGTCCTGTGACTCCAGGTTCAGTTCTCTTTCCATTAAAAATATTGTACTTCTAATTAATTAAATGACTCACTTTTCAACTCAAGGAAACTTTCTGCAATTAGTTACAATTACTTCCATTATTCAACTTAAAAGGCAACTTGGTTGCCACTTAGCAAGGATAATGCTTAGGTTGACCTCAAGAAGACAAGGATTAAAATCCTGCCTCAGAAATGTCCTCCCTAGGTAACAATGGACAAATTACAGAACACTTATGAATATCAGGTGTCTAATTAGCATATGTATATTAAATTATAAATGGGTGACAACTGTGTTGGTGGAGACACTTCCTAAATTCTATTCTTAACTCATCTATTGATGTCATAGCAGTGATATATATATAGATGTATATATATATATATGTTTATATATAATAGAAAAATATGTATGAAATGAATGTAATTTTAAAAAATCTCTGAATCATACTTAACTCTGTCTTTAGACAGAAATTCTCTGCCCTATTTCAAATAGGTTGGTTTCTTAATTCTTGCTTTATTTTCCTATTCCTCCTACTTCTCCTCTCCCCTAAAAACATCATTGGTGTCCAGGGTTCTTGCTGATTATGAAATGTATGCCAAGTCACGCTAAATATATCTTAAGCTAATTGAATGTTGTTCCATCTGGAGAACACCTGGACAACATCTCTTATGACCAAATGAGCAACCTCTGAATCCTAAAAGGAAGCCTACCAGTTTTTTTCTTTTTTAAGCTTATAAAACTTTTATGAAATATAACAAAATTCTATATTAACTGAAGAACATAATATTTAAAGTAAAATAATAATCCATAATTTCCCATTCCATTAATATTTATGGTAATATGATAATAATACTGTTAATAAATATATATGTTCTCAATTCCAAAATCATGAGTATTTTACTTCTGTTTCACTTAATTTAATAATTTTGTAGATGTAGGAAAATGTTAACCATTATAACTTGTGTTCATGATAATTGTTCTTTTCTGAGTGTGACCTTGAAGTATCTGGATAAATATTATAATTATCCTATTGAATTTATATTCTTCCTAAGTCAAAATAGATATAACTATCATTTCACTGATTTCTTTACCTGGAATAAATAGTCTTTGCCCTAAAAAAGACATGCTACAAAGATGAATAGTTTTTCTTCATAAAAAAATGAAAAAAATCTTGAAATCTATGTGGAATTATTGAATATTTTTAAAGAGTTAATTATAGGAGATGAGCCAAAGATGGCAGAGAATGTGGTGTAGAGCTTCAAATTAAATTCTGGAGTAGCATAACCCAGAAAAGAAAGGGTGAGGTACTTTTTCAGCCCAAAACAAGTTAGAAGGCTTGCATAAAAGATCTATTGCACCAGGATGGAAGTTGAGCCACAAAGCAGCACACCAAGGCAGGTCTAATAGTGGCAACATGCCTTGGGGGCAGCTGAATCAGCAGCAAAGATTTTAACTGCTTAGAAATATATTAAAGAGGTCCATTTGCTGACTTTGGATGCAATATTCTTCTTGTATTACCCATACAGTTCCAGATAACATTCCTAGGTCACAATTTCAGGGTGAGGGGGAACGCTAGCAACCATCAGAGCTTGAGTATACAGAGGGTCAAGGGACCCTGGTTATAGTTCCAAGGCAGGAAAAATTACTTGTGACCACTGACAGCAGAAGAGTATTAAACACACCTCTCCTTTCATGTGTCAACTGGGTTTTAGGGAATCCCAAGTTTGCCCCTGTTCCCTGAGAACTCACCCTGAAGGAAGAACCAGACTGATTCATTTCAGAGGAACAATGAACCTTAAAATACTTAAGGATCCCAGTTTAGGAGGGACTAGTAGATAGAATCAAATGTTAAGTACCCTTTTTTGTCCTAGAAGTTTCCCCCATTGTATCAGAGATCCATTCCCAAGAAGACCAACTTCTGTGCAGGAACCCTCTTTTTTGTATCCACTGTAGTAGACCTCTCCTTGATACACCAGCCTCTGGCTACAGCCTCTTTCCTAAGCCTGCTTACAACCTGTCAGTGTATGTATTCTATGCTATGTTGTATTATTCTTTAGAGAATCATCTAGCTCAGTGATCCTCTCAGAGATATTGTCCCCAGAGCCCCAGGGTCTTGACTCTGTGTAGTATTTGGCACTTGGATCTGTGTAGCAGCCAATTATTATGGACCTATCTCTTTCCTGATTAAAGATTTGGTTTTGCTGACTACTTTAGTGGTTCTGTCTTTTTTTCCACATCATACCACCTTAGAACAACTGAAAGCAAAGAATCTGAAACTTGGATTGGGTCTCCCTTCACCACAGTTATAAAACCCACTTTTAACAGTGTTTATTAAATTATTATTTTAAAAATATTTTATTAAAATTATTAAAATTTATTAAATTAAAAGAAAAGAAAAATCCTGAAAAATAAGCAAACAATGATAAAAAGAAAGTCACTACAGAAAGTTATTTTGGTGACAGGGAAGACCAAAACACAAACTCAGAAGAAAACAATGTCAATGCTATTATAGTCAAAGTGACATGGGCATTGTACAGAGATGGCAGGGACCCTATAACCCTTAATTCAGACAGGCTGTGAACAGGGGAATTCCCTTCCCCCTTCCAGCCCTTGTGACTCCTG